>NC_053124.1:31657644-31965144 GCF_010015445.1 Perca fluviatilis
CCCGCCATGTATTGCTTGTTCAAATTTCCAGAAAGAAATCGATGACAGAGACATTAAAAAATATATAATAGGAAGATAAAACTACACCTCCAGCTGTACAACTGAATGTGTAGTACTACACATCACTTCAATGTTCAAAGTAAAAGTCTTTAAATACAACTTCTTTGTTTCTGGCAGCTCTTGAACCTGTTTACCAATAAATCCACATTCCCTTCATCCTTCAGGTCCTTGACAGTGGTGTCATTTAGGTAATTTTAATTCATGTCAGGTAATATAATTTAAGAATACTGGACTTAATCTGATATTTCCAAACTATATTATGTGTTTCTCTTCTGCAGAAGTGGACAGTCATCAACACCCATGGACCTTAGCTTTGTAAGCACGACTGCCCCTAATAACGCTTCAGTGATTGCAAGCACTTTGATCAAACAGCTTCAAACACATAGCTTCGACATTGAAAAGCAGTCTCTACACCGGAATGGCATAATGCAAAATCATTGAGTACTACTTGATCAAAATAATTTAAAAAGTTACACAAAATTGTTTGTTAAACTAATATTATTTTTTTGCTCTCCTCATTTACAGCTTCGGGTGGAGTACACAAAATAGTCTCGCCACTGCATCCCCCTTGTACTGTTGTCATGGGTACTCTTAAAGCAAGCAATAGCATCCTCGAGGCTGACTTTCCATCACAGGAGATGATGACAGTCATGACTGATATGAAAAGGGAATTTGTTGTCAGTAAATATCCATATATATATATATATCTATAAATATCCAAATTCATGATTGCCTTAAGGCTTGACAGCTTTGGATAAATGTACTATCAAATGTAACTTTGCAAAACCCTATAGAGGTTAAACAATTGTGCAAGACAAAATAAACGCAAAAGAGGAATGTACAGTATGTGTATATAGTGCATATTTAGCCTATATAGTTGATTTTCATTTTTAAAGGCCAGTTATTGCATGGATCCAGGATACTATGCATCCTGATAAGTTCCATTGGCCTTTGGAATTAAAATAGCCCCACACCCTACATCATCACATAGCCTTCTACCACACTTTAGAGATGGCATGGTTTTATGTCGGTTAGCCTAATAGCTAGTTTGATTTGTATTGAGAGATGATTTTATGGAAAGATACCTATGCCAATCTCTAGGTATGGTGAAGGGTATGTGATGAGTGGGGGCTATTTTAATTCCAAAGGCCAAGGGAACTTTATCCTGATCCATTAAATAACTGGCCTTAAAAATAAAAATCTGCTCCTCTATGGGAATTTAACATTAATGGCTGTGTTGGAGTTATTTTGAGGGGGACAGCACATTTACACTGTTATACAAGCTGTACACGTAATGCTTTACATTGAAGCAAAGTGTAATTTCTTCTTCAAAGTGTTATCCCATTAAAAGATATAATAAAATATTTACTAAAATGTAAGGGTGTACCTCACTTTTGTAAGATACTGTTAATATTTAGCATGTATGTGTGTGCATATGTGTATGTGTATGTACATGCAACCCAGTCTCACGCCAGTTCGTGATGGCATTACTTAAATTAAATCTATTAGAACGTATACCATCACGTTATTGTGAAGATTTACGTGTTGGGGTCACGTTTTTTAAACTAATGTATTTCAATGGGAAGCATCTTACGTAATCACAGTCAGAATCTTTCTGCCAGTCGTGCTGCAGCAGAGAAGCTGTATACAGCTTTGATATTATTGGTATTTTTAGCCAAATAACCGCTGTTTTAATCAACATTTATTCACCAGATCTTATCATGGTTTATATGTATTTCTTTTATTGTTATTATTTCGGTCTATTTCGGCCAGGGAAGCTGGATTGCTATTGATTATTGTTGATTTTTAAAACTATAACACTACATCTATCAACATTTATTTAGCTGTTATCATGGTATGCATTTCTTTATTTTAATAATATTATTTCGGGTCTTATTACCGGTGAAATATTACAGTAAATAAGACAGAACAGTAGGCTACGATATGAGCCGAGCTGGCCCATTCAAAGCCGATGTCTCACGATGCACGCGGGCATTCATTCACAGAATCAGACGGCGCATCAGCGGGTCTATAACGCCAGTATCAATGTAACGTGAAGGGATCATGTAGAGCGTTGTTAAAATGTACAACAACGACGTGGTGATCAGGACCCCAACCCCAATCTTCTTCAGCGGATCGATTGATAGCTCTCCTCCAGAGGGAACAGAACTGGCGTCCATGGCAACGCTCTGCTATGCATGGCAACGGTGTGTTATACTTAGCAACGGTCTGTTATCGAGAAAATTAACAGACTGCATTCTAAATTAGAATTCAAGCGCAGCCATGTAATAAATATATTTATACCATGGTCTGGGGTGAATACTCGATTCTGATTGGCTGCAGGGTGTCCATTAAAAAGTGATGTAGGACACCTAGTAAAGGAGGTTCGGTGAAACTGACTGTTTACTGTTCTAAATGAATGCGCGCTACATTAAATCAAAAAGGAAATGTGGATTTATTATTTCCAAATCGTCCTCTGAACACCACAGGATGGCGCGCTAAAGCACACAGGCTGCAAGAAGTAAGTTCTGCTGGCCCTCTGACTGACTCAGTTTCACAGAGAATAACGCTATCTCACATCCCGTCACTGTTCAGCTCGGCGCTTCAGGTTGCGGCTGCAGCCGACAGTAACGCTACACATCGCTGGATCAAATTCTCTTCGTAAAAGTCGTTATATTGTTTTGGGGACAATGACATGGCTGGATAGCTATCTTGTCTTGTTGTTCAACATAATGTCAAAATATTTTTACTGATTGCCAACTGTACACAATGTTATTGACTTTGGATCTTGCTAGCATAGCGTTAGCCTTCTGTCTCGTAGCTAAACTGAAGGGTTCTATCAGCTGAGCGGACTATATAAATATCTCCGGTTGCTAAGGGAGGCAAGTCGTATCTAAGGTTCTTCCTAATTCCTGGTGGAGAGAACAACGTTTGCATTGCATAAGAACCTGATGGATGGGAATGATTGTTCCAGGTATTAGTCAAACCATCAGGCGTAACCAGTGAAACTGAGTTATTGTTGGGATAAACTTTAGATTTCGATTGTAAAACTTCGCGTCGGACGGTTCACGCCTCGCCGTCGTCCATTAATACCTGACAATGGACACCTCGTCGGGCATTAACCCTTACATAATCAGTGGTTTTGTCACCAGCAACAACACGTTGCTCAGTTTTGTTCCAGTAAGTTATGCACCGTAACACTCCGGAAGTGACGTAGTAATTTCCACTCAGCGGATAGAAAAGATACAAATACATAATATTCGTAATATTGATGTTTTTGTCTAACGTTGTATTTGAGGATTTAAACAATAAATATAGCAATGATAATAAAATACAGTTTCATGTATTTGTCTCATAGTACTGTTTTCTCGGCGGGGGGGCCGCATCAATCTGAAACGGAATGAAGCCCATCCACGGCGGGCAGCAGAAACAGTAGCTGAACAAGTCCTCCCAACCACCCCGGAAGAACTACAAGTGAACCAGCTTTGTAACAGCTTCTGTGGCGCGTCTCTAGTGGGAGTTGTAGTTTTTAAATATATTGGTATATTTCTCATAAGTAGAAGTTGGCATTGTATACTTTTGGATACACCCTGATTTTTTTGGGATGGGGAACACACTGGTGTCATCAGATTTTAAAAATCGAATCGTTAAATAGGTGTGTGTCTATTTCCGGCCTGTGTGTGGTGTGAAATAACAACACAGTGTAATTCTGTCCGTTGATGTCCGTTGATCCTATTGTTTGTTTGCTGCTTCCTTGGCTATACTACAGCAAACTGTTGACAGATTGTGATCATTTATTGATTTAATACATAGGCTAGTGGACCTTTAACTATTTAAAAAAATATTTGAAATAACACATTTTAGAAAGTTTTCTTTTGATTCGGTGGACATTTTCTGTGGGTGGATGGATGGGTAGGCTACATAGACTGTATATTGTATGTTAGTTGACATGACTAAGTACAGTCAGATGATTTTCTAGGATATTCAGGGAGGAGTGCTGACTTATCGAGGTCACACCTAGAAGAATAATAACAGACTGAATGGGAGACGTGTTTAGAGAACATTCATCCTTCCATCAATTATTTATACCCAGATTATCCTGTTTGGTGTCCGTCGAGACAGGAGTCCATCCCAGCATGCATTGGACTTTACAGCCAGACGTTCCTCCGCTGGATTAGTCAGAGAGCTAAGTATCTATTATTCTGAAACAGAAATGACAAACCTGTATGTTGTTTAACATTTAGTGCCATGGGGTTGAAAATCAAGCTGTTCCACTTAGCACCTAAAGGGCCTGGAGCACTTCCGTTGTGTAATCTGGATGCAATTAGTTTTTTTAGCATTTGCATTTGCTTTCTTTTACAAAGTTTTTTTTACAGCACGCTTGACTTTGGTTGTGTATTTGCAACGGTTGCTTAATGCTGCGCAGGTGTTGTCACATTAATGAAGATGTTTCTTAATTTGCTTGTGTTTTGTCTATTCGCGTGTGTTTCATTAAGTTGCAGTGCATTTGCCCCTGTCAGCCACCACAAAAAGCAATGAGGATAACATGAGTTTTCATTGAAAAACATTTATTTTTTATGTACCCAAAAATACAAAACAATATAAAACCAAGAACGCTTTTACCATACTTAAAGCAACTCGAAAACGTGAACAAATCAAACTGACCTAACTAAATAAGACACATAAGCTCTTTCCCAATACCCAGTTTGTGCATCCCTTCTTCCTCTCCCGCGTCTTAGTCTCGCCCACAGGAGATCCGAGACGGAGGAGTCGAGGAAGAGCCCCAAGGAGAGAGGAGTCGGGGCAACAGGAATTTAACAAACACGGGACATCTCTGGCTCAGAGCCGTCATTCAACGCAACGTCAATTAAATATGATGCAGCACAACTCGCATCAGCTGATCATTGTTTTGTCATACGTCGTGCACAGCGCCACGACGCACACACACACGCCGCACACACGCATTATAATAGCGTGTATAGCTTACATACACAGTACGGTAAAAACAACTGTAGCATTTACAGTGTATATACAGTGTCTAAATGTTGGTGGTATTTAGTCCCTTGTTTCAGTCCATTTTTTATTACAAATAACAGCTGTAACAACTGCTATGACTAAAAGGAAACTTGTTTTGTTGATGACTGCAGAGGAGGCAACAGTTGATGGCTGTGCTGCAGTTATTGTTGCTGCAGCTGTCGGTGTTGTTGAGACAGCTGTGGTTGTGTTCCGTCATTGAAACCCAAAATTTTGACGGGATTGTAAAAGAGCTAGAATTAATTCTATCTGATAAATGACTTTTGCTTTTCTCATGGAAGATGTGCATTTATTTCTAAAAAGTCAGCCAAGGGGCTTCTTCACCAGTACACCCTGTTGGAGTCCAGGCTTTGTCCCTTGCCCTGAACATCATTATATATTTCTGAGGAGAACCAGAGGCTTGATCTGTCTTTAACTCTAAGCTTTTTAAGAGGTGCATGTTAATCAATGTTAGCAGGTAATGAATTTGTAAAATATTTCAACGCCAATTCGGCAAATGGTATTTTAGAGGTGTGATGTATATTACGGTCAGCAAGGTCACTGAGAAAAGCCTGTTTATCAAAAGTTTTACATTTCTTTTGATTAGAATCCAACAGCTTGATCTTTCCAGTCTAGAACTTCTAAAGAAGGATGACTAGAGGACAACAGTCACTAAGGCCAAGTGCACAAAGTCCAGAAACATTTTGTCCCTCCTATTGGACAGAATCACATCTATCAATGTTGATTTGGAAAGATCCTTCAAATTAGGTCCGGCCGGCTCATCAATCAGCTGTGACAGATTGAGATCCAGAGAACCATTTTCCAACCAATTTAGTCACCTAGAACCAGCTTCTCTGAGTTATTTAGCAAGTACGTCTGCTAATTTATTAATTTCATTAGAGACAGCTGAGGGTTTGCTTACGTTTGACAGCCAGGCGGGTTGCCATATATACCTGTAAAAACGTACACACCCGCGGGCTACAGCTGTAAGCCATGAAAGCAGCAAACAAACGAACAGGATAAACGTTCCAGAGTGACCAGAGATGTAACCAACTCCTGGTAAATATTGGAGATGTATTTGAAAGATGGAGACAGCTTGGAGCCCAAAAGGATGCAGAGTTGGCTTATTTCCTCCTGAACAGGTAAGCATTAGCTTCAGGCTAATTTTTCACAGCCACTAGGGATGGGCATTTTATGTCATTTCAACATTTGTGTACTCACATTGAATTATATAGCTAGAGTACCTGAGTTGGTTACTCGCAAAAACAATTGAGACACAGCCAGTAAAGTGATCCTGACTGGTCCTGGCTAATGGCGCCATGCTAACCCTGCTAACTGCTAACGTTATCGGGAAGACCAGGCAAGCATCCCATGGCTGTTTACAAAGTGTAGTTCGCGCGGAGCCGACAATGGGGAGTTATTTTAAGCCACGAGAGGGGGGCTGTAAATGAGGAAGAGAGGACTGTGAGTTTGCAGTGTGTTTAGCAATTGTCGCCATAATTCTAAGCCAATGAAGTGTGTTCAGTCGGCAAGGTAGTGGTATTTTTAGCGGTTCCTATTGTAATTCTAAGCCGAGGGAGCGTGCCTGTCTAGCATGTGGAGAGGACGGCGAGGTTGTGGGGTTTTTGGCGGTTCCTACTGTAATTCTAAGCCGAGAAAGTGTGTCTGTCAGTTGAGTACAGAGCTCCGCGTGAGCATGGGCTTTTATGACTGTCAATATAGCCAGCATCTAATGTTAGCTACTCCGCTGTGCTGTGGACTAATGTCTGGCTATGTGAGACCATCGTTTCTTTGTCTCTTGTCAGTTCATTGTTATTTTTCCCTATGTCATTCCCTGTGTCTCTCTGTGCGTTAATGCGTCCCAGTGGTTGTGAGGTTTTGACATTGGCTTTCATTTGTGTGTTTCTGGATTTACCTGCTAGCCTTAGGACACCTTTGGTTGTAAGCCCTTTTTGCTTAATATATCTTCTAACTCTGCGTACTGCCTCCTCGCCTCCACACTCTGCAGTCTGGGCCCAAGCCTGCTATTCCCCAGATGTGACCATATGTGATTTTTGTCGGTGTATCTGGAAAGGAACCACATTTCGCGTAATGTATTACATAATGCAAGAGGGCAGAGCTACTGCTTCATTAATTCAGAAGAAAAAGCTTGCTCTTTTGCGAGTTCAACTTGTACCCCGAAAATTATGCCAAATTGGTTTAACGGGAGACACCAAAGTTGAAAAGGGAAAAACAATTATAGATATTACCATTAAACTTCTGCAGTTGATTACTTGCATTAAGACAAATGTCTTTTGTATTACAAGTTTTATAAATTGTTATGTTTAAATATGCAAATTATCCATTGACTTGTTAAATATACACTAATTTGCATACGTTTCCAGAAAAGAAATATGAACATTTGATGAAGCCAGGTTCAAATTGGTCTTCATTTTGTTGACATGTTAGGGTCAAAGGTGTTTACAGAAGGAATTTTGGATATCTCTTTCTATCACTCCATAAATCATAACATGGTGTCAACAGCCATGAAAAAAATCAATTTTCGCCACATTTTTAGGTATAAAATGTTACATAAATCAGGGTATGAATGACATCTGAACAAACACCTCTTTAAAAAGTGAAACTGGGAAGGTTGGTGTATGTAAGTGCTACTGAAGTGAAGATTTCTGGCTCGGAGTCTGAGAAAATTTTGAGAAAACAGCCTTTAAAGATATGGATTATAAAATATCCGACATTTTGAAGACCTTACAGGTGAATAGAAAATGTTAACTAATATATCAACATGAAACTTCCCCAGTTTACATTAAGAAATATATTTTTGCATTATACGTTTTCTGAAATGTTATGTAGGAGAAATTTCAGCAACTGTTGCTCTACATCCCAGTCACAATTTAACCTACTAAGGCCCCCCCCAGGACAATTTGCACTACTCTACCCCACCCATACTGTTCTATTTATTATTATTTTATGTACATACTGTAATTACACCACATAGCCATATTCTACTGCTCTTCATACTATTCATCCTGCACATACACTTATTCTTACTACTCTTATGTTACCACACTGCACATAGCTGTACATACTGTACATGTCTACATGGTTCATTCAGTATATCCATATTTATTCTGTTTTTCTTATTATATATTCTGTTAATACATTGCATATATCTATATTATTGTTACTACTAGTATAATGTCACTGCCACTACATTGCACATATCTGTACATGTTGTTCATACATTGTTCATATTACATAGCCATATTTATTCTGCTGTTATAACACTGCAATATATTTCTTGTCCTGCCTATGCATCACCTGTCTATAATTGTATATTTCATTGCACTTTTCTGCTTTTTTTTGCAGTTCTGGTTGGACGCAAACTGCATTTCGCAGTCTTTGTACTTGTACACTGCACAATGACAAAGTTGAATCTAATCTTGAATCTAATCTAATCATGCTAAGACAAGTACACTCCCATTCTTTGTATTTCACACTTTTAATATTTTGAATACTTTGGTATTAACACACATATTAAAATGGTGACCATCATTACAGATAATTGCATTTAAGAATGACAGTAAACACATCTTGCATTGATTGAAACTGGACTAATATTCATCATTGAAATACTTATGTCTTGTTTTTGTCGGTAGAATTTGTCTTGACTGCAGTGATTAAAGCTGTGATGCTCTCTGATTCCACCTGTTGCTGTTTGCTGTCCAAACAAAACAAGTAATACTACATCAGGCTCTGAACAATGTTCATGATTTGTAAGAGTAATGGGTTTTAAAAGTGTACCCTAAGCGATGTCACACGCTTTTTTAGGCTACAACTTTTTTGTCACATACAGCAAACATCTCCTCACTATCCACGAGCTGCCGGTCCCCTGAACACACTGTAAAAAATGCGGTCTCTATAGACAGCCCAGGGTCCACACACCGCCAACAAAACATAGTGGTCCAACCTGGACGATGCAACATACACTAACCGTGTTCCAGTGTTCAGCCAATAACGCGGGACGGGGGTGGGTTAGTCGCGCTGAAGCACAGAAGGGAGGGAACGGGATGAGGAGGAGGGAGGGGCGGAGCTGTCTCTGTTCTGTTTTGCAAATACTTTGAACAGCAACAAAAATAATGTCACCCAACATCGCTTAGAGCCCTTTTAAGGTGTGGCCATCCCTGTAATAACTCATTCTTACATCTTCTTTTGGGTTACTGCCTAAAGAAACCTGTTGAGCAACATTGTTTTTGAGATACGTCTTTTTTGGGTTCCTATGTTAACTGGGTAAAAAAAACGTTTGAGGGACTTTTCTTTTAAGATATGACGTTGGAATTGTACGGGAGGTATTCGTGATGTAATGGTAGCATTTTTTTTATGGATTTGTCTGGGAGGTGTTTGTGATGTAATGGTAGCATTTTTTATTTTAAGATTCCAGTGTGAGTGTCCGTGATTGTGCAGTAATGTCTTGTTGAGTGTTTATTTGTGTAGACGTATGAGAGACTGGAAGAATCATACTTTCAGGGAAGAATCTATTAATGAGAACGACAGGCGTTTTAAATGTGTGATCCCTTTTTTTGGTCTGAATTATAGGCAAGGCAAGGCAAGGCAGCTTTATTTGTATAGCACATTTCAGCAACAGGGCAATTCAAAGTGCTTTACATAAAACATTATTACGGTGGCCGGGAAGTGCAATGCAACATTACAAAGAATGAAACACTTTTACAAAGCTCGAGACAAATTTACATTTTGGAAAACAAATTTACATTTTGGAAAACAAATTTACATTTTGGAAAACAAATTTACATTTTGGAAAACAAATTTACATTTTGGAAAACAAATTTACATTTTAGAAAACAAATTTACATTTTGGAAAACAAATTTACATTTTGGAAAACAAATTTACATTTTGGAAAACAAAATAACATTTTAGAAAACAAATTTACATTTTGGAAAACAAAATAACATTTTAGAAAACAAATTTACATTTTGGAAAAAAAAATAACATTTTAGAAAACAAATTTACATTTTTGAAAACAAAATAACATTTTCGAAAACAAATTTACATTTTAGAAAACAAATTTACATTTTGGAAAACAAAATAACATTTTAGAAAACAAATTTACATTTTCGAAAACAAATTTACATTTTAGAAAACAAATTAACAAGATGCAAAACACTTTTACCAGTCCCGAAACAAATTTACAAATGACAGATTCTTCACGGAAGGGAATGTACCACATACCGGAAGTGATGAGGTGTTGTTGGTGAGCGCGGATCAATTTGTGTTGTTGTGAGTGAGTATATGGCGTGAATGAAGTTTATGGTGACTTTACGTGTGGTCGGTGTTTGGAGTTTTTATATGACGCGGACCTGACGGAAACATTGGAAAAACAGGGAACGATTCGACAGCCGCGGCCGGATCGAAGCTACAGCAGGGGGCAGCTGAGTCCGTCTGCAGCTGCAGGACCTGGAGCTCACTGCCCATTCCTGGGAGCCAAAAACGACACCACGCAGCTGGAGACCCGAGCCGTATTGCTGGGCCCGCTGGAGGGAAGGAAAGCCCGGAGAATCAGATCCAGGACTGAACGGACCGGACTGTCACAGCCTGCTGAAGTTTAAATCACAGGTTTCCTAAAGGGAGTCTGGCGGGACTCGGACTGTGGACACGCCAACGACTTAAAAGTCTCGTTAAATAAATAAATACATGCAGAAATAAATGAATCATTAGTGTTTAAACTTCACTTTGAAGCAGAACCTCTTAGTTCAGAAGGGTGAAATTTCCGTTTGTACTCATCTGTGAACTGATTATAATAAATATTCTTTGTATTAACACATTAATTAGTCTCTTTGTCTTTTTGTTTAAAAAACTAGAACATCGCATGAGATTTTGACGATTTATAGTGATTTTATTTCCGTTAGACCTTTGCCTACATGGACGCTGATGCATTAAGGACCGGCCCATAGACAGATATATAAGGGAGTGCCTCCCCTGTTCCAAGATGGCGGCTCTATTGACGATTCGATCCATAACTGCAGTAGTCAAGGCGACATGTATACAACACCTCATCACTTCCGGTATGTGGTACATTCCCTTTCCGTGAAGAATCTGTCATTTGTAAATTTGTTTGGGACTGGTAAAAGTGTTTTGCATCTTGTTAATTTGTTTTCTAAAATGTAAATTTGTTTGTTCGAAAATGTAAATTTGTTTTCTAAAATGTTATTTTGTTTTCCAAAATGTAAATTTGTTTTGTGCTAAAATGTAAATTTGTTTTTAACTAAGTGTAAATTTGTTTTCAAAATAATTTATTAAAAATTTTGTTTCAAAATTATTTTGTTTTTCAAAATTTAAATTTGTTTTTCTAAAATGTTATTTTGTTTTCCAAAATGTAAATTTGTTTTCTAAAATGTTATTTTGTTTTCCAGAATGTAAATTTGTTTTCGAAAATGTCATTTTGTTTTCCAAAATGTAAATTTGTTTTCTAAAATGTCATTTTGTTTTCCAAAATGTAAATTTGTTTTCTAAAATGTTATTTTGTTTTCCAAAATGTAAATTTGTTTTCTAAAATGGAAAACAAATTTACATTTTGGAAAACAAATTTACATTTTGGAAAACAAATTTACATTTTAGAAAACAAATTTACATTTTGGAAAACAAATTTACATTTTGGAAAACAAATTTACATTTTGGAAAACAAAATAACATTTTAGAAAACAAATTTACATTTTGGGAAAACAAAATAACATTTTAGAAAACAAATTTACATTTTGGAAAAAAAATAACATTTTAGAAAACAAATTTACATTTTTGAAAACAAAATAACATTTTCGAAAACAAATTTACATTTTAGAAAACAAATTTACATTTTGGAAAACAAAATAACATTTTAGAAAACAAATTTACATTTTCGAAACAAATTTACATTTTAGAAAACAAATTAACAAGATGCAAAACACTTTTACCAGTCCCGAAACAAATTTACAAATGACAGATTCTTCACGAAAGGGAATGTACCACATACCGGAAGTGATGAGGTGTTGTTGGTGAGCGGCAGTCAATTTGTGTTGTTGTGAGGAGTATATGGTGGAATGAAGTTTATGGTGACTTTACGTGTGGTCGGTGTTTGGAGTTTTTATATGACGCCGGACCTGACGGAAACATTGGAAAAACAGGGAACGTGACGACAGCCGCGCCGGATCGAAGCTACAGCAGGGGGCAGCTGAGTCCGTCTGCAGCTGCAGGACCTGGAGCTCACTGCCCATTCCTGGGAGCCAAAACGACACCACGCAGCTGGAGACCCAGGCCGTATTGCTGGGCCCGCTGGAGGGAAGGGAAGCCCGGAGAATCAGATCCAGGACTGAACGGAGCGGACTGTCACAGCCTGCTGAAGTTTAAATCACAGGTTTCCTAAAGGGAGTCTGGCGGGACTCGGACTGTGGATCTACGAAACACGACTTTAAAGTCTCGTTAAATAAATAAATACATGCAGAAATAAATGAATCATTAGTGTTTAAACTTCACTTTGAAGCAGAACCTCTTAGTTCAGAAGGGTGAAGTTTCCGTTTGTACTCATCTGTGAACTGATTATAATAAATATTCTTTGTATTAACACATTAATTAGTCTCTTTGTCTTTTTGTTTAAAAAAACTAGAACATCGCATGAGATTTTGACGATTTATAGTGATTTTATTTCCGTTAGACCTTTGCCTACATTGACGCTGATGCATTAAGGACGGCCCATAGACAGTATATAAGGGAGTGCCTCCCCTGTTCCAAGATGGCGGCTCTATTGACGCATTCGATCCATAACTGCAGTAGTCAAGGCGACATGTATACAACACCTCATCACTTCCGGTATGTGGTACATTCCCTTTCCGTGAAGAATCTGTCATTTGTAAATTTGTTTCGGGACTGGTAAAAGTGTTTTGCATCTTGTTAATTTGTTTTCTAAAATGTAAATTTGTTTTCGAAAATGTAAATTTGTTTTCTAAAATGTTATTTTGTTTTCCAAAATGTAAATTTGTTTTCTAAAATGTAAATTTGTTTTCTAAAATGTAAATTTGTTTTCTAAAATGTTATTTTGTTTTCCAAAATGTAAATTTGTTTTCTAAAATGTAAATTTGTTTTCGAAAATGTTATTTTGTTTTCCAAAATGTAAATTTGTTTTCTAAAATGTTATTTTGTTTTCCAAAATGTAAATTTGTTTTCTAAAATGTTATTTTGTTTTCCAAAATGTAAATTTGTTTTCGAAAATGTCATTTTGTTTTCCAAAATGTAAATTTGTTTTCTAAAATGTCATTTTGTTTTCCAAAATGTAAATTTGTTTTCTAAAATGTTATTTTGTTTTCCAAAATGTAAATTTGTTTTCTAAAATGTTATTTTGTTTTCCAAAATGTAAATTTGTTTTCCAAAATGTAAAAGTGTTTCATTCTTTGTAATGTTGCATTGCACTTCCCGGCCACCGTACATTATAGAGCAGTTAGAAGACAATTAAAAACAATTTAAAAACATTAATAAACAAATTAAAAACATTAAAAGACAAGAATAAAATTGATAGTGCAGTATAAGAATAAAAGTTACAGTGCAGTATAAGAAATTAAAGTTAATAGAATCGATTATTTAAAGAAAAGCAACATCAAAAAGATAGGTCTTTAGCTTAGATTTAAAAGAACTGAGAGTTGCAGCGGACCTACAGGTTTCTGGGAGTTTGTTCCAAAGATGTGGAGCATAAAAACTGAACGCTGCTTCCCCCTGTTTAGTTCTGACTCTGGGGACAGCAAGTAGACCTGTCCCAGACGACCTGAGAGGTCTGGGTGGGTCATAATGTAGTAGCAGATCAGAAATGTATTTTGGCCCTAAACCGTTTAGTGATTTATAAACCAGTAAAAGTATTTTGAAATGAATTCTTTGAGGCACTGGAAGCCAGTGTAGAGACTTCAGAACTGGAGTGATGTGATCCACTTTCTTGGTCTTAGTGAGGACTCGAGCAGCAGCGTTCTGAATCAGCTGCAGCTGTCTGATTGATTTTTTAGGGAGACCTGTAAAGACACCGTTACAGTAGTCAAGTCTACTGAAGATAAAAGCATGGACAAGTTTTTCCAGATCCTGCTGAGACATAAGTCCTTTAACCCTTGATATATTTTTAAGGTGATAATATGCTGATTTTTTAATTATGTTAATGTGGCTTTTAAAAATTCAGGTCTGAGTCCATGACTACACCAAGATTTCTGGCTTTGTCTGTTGTTTTTAACATTGTCGTTTGAAGCTGAGCACTGACTTTCAATCGTTCCTCTTTTGCTCCAAAAACAACCACCTCCGTTCTTTCTTCATTTAATTTAAGAAAGTTCTGGCACATCCAATCATTGATCTGTTGAATGCACATATTTAATTGTTGTATTGGGCTATAGTTACCTGGCGATAAGGTTATGTAAATTTGTGTGTCATCCGCATAACTATGGTAACTTATTTTGTTGTTTTCCATAATCTGAGCCAGTGGAAGCATGTAGATGTTGAACAGAAGAGGCCCCAGAACTGAGCCTTGGGGAACTCCACACGCCATATTTGTATGCTCAGATGTATAATTACCTATTGACACAAAGTAGTCCCTATTCTTTAAATAGGATTCAAACCACTTTAGTACTGAGCCAGAAAGACCAACCCAGTTTTCCAATCGGTCAAGCAATATGTCATGGTCTATCGTATCAAATGCAGCACTAAGATCAAATAATACTAAGACTGAAATTTTGCCACTATCTGTGTTTGAGTGGATGTCATTAAAGACTTTAACAAGAGCCGTCTCGGTGCTGTGGTGTGGTCGAAAACCTGACTGGAAGGCATCAAAACTGTTGTTTAGCGATAAGAAAAGGTTGAGTTGTTGAAAAACCACTTTTTCTATGATTTTACTTAAAAATGGAAGGTTTGATATTGGCCTATAGTTGCTCATTAGTGTCGTGTCTAGATTGTTCTTTTTTAGGAGTGGCTTGATGACTGCAGTTTTCAGGGCCTGTGGGAAGATACCTGAGAGCAGAGACGTGTTTATAATCTGTAGAAGATCAGAAGCCAAACAATTCGAAACATTTTTGAAAAACACCCGTTGGTAGAATATAAAGGCAACAGGAGGAGGTTTTCAGATGTTGTATAATGTCTTCAGGTTTTTAAGGTTGATCGTATGAAATTGTGTCATGTTGGAATTTGTTTTGGTGCACACTGTGACAACACATATCCTGTACTTGATATGGAAGCACTGACTGTTTGTCTAATTTTCTGAATTTTGTCTGTGAAGAAGCAGGCAAAGTCATTGCAAGCCTTGGTAGACCACAGTTCAGATGCTACTGGTACTGGAGGGTTTGTTAATCTATCAACAGTAGCAAACAAAGCACGTGAATTATTATTGTTTCTGGCGATAATGTCAGAGAAGAAGGACCGCCTTGCATTTCTTGGTTCCAGATTATAAATGCCAGAATTAAATAAATTGTACTTTGCAAGAAGGTCTATTCAGGGTTTCTCCAGTCTTTTTGCAAACAACAAAGAACTGTAACAGTTTGGTTCATTACTCACTTTAACAAATAATTTATTCGGCGTCAGGTTAAATTGATTTCTTATATTTATCTGGTTTATTGACACTCTACAAACCATTTTAATGGACTTATTAGGATTTAAACCCCAAAGAAATAGAACCCGTCAGACTTTACGGTTAGTGCCGGGTTATTATTGCAACCTATTGTTTTTGTAAAGCCTTATTATTTTTCTGCAGTGCAATCACATGTTTGAGAGGCTTGGGATGATGTAAAACTCAAAATTGGTGCACGTTAGACCTTGTAAAATGTTTGTGTTGTTTGGGCTTATGCGTTGCCATCGGCCTCCTTAGGGCCCACACCAAGGTTGGGATGAAGTTCTTTGATGTTCACAAAACTTTCACTTGAGGTTTGGTGTGAACACACCATAATAAAGTCTTGGTCACAATCTGTTTTTTGCTTCCTATTAACCCTTGTGTTGTCTTCCCGTCGACCATGCAACTTTTTGTTTTTCTGGTTCCAAATTTAAAATTTAAACTTTAATTTTCAATGTTTTGGTCATCTTTTTCGTCACATTTTTGTCACTTTGTAAGTATGTAAGAGCATCAATAATAACATTCTCTCATCACTATAATAATAGATTATCTCCTGAAGGTGTGGTTCTTCCAGTCTCTCATACATATACCCAAATAAAAACCAATCAACACATAAGCTGCACAATGACAAAAATGCTTGGTGCACTTTTATGAGGAAAACAAACAAATGTTTACCAGAGGGCTATTTCACAAAACCAAGATAAGGGATTGGGCCGGGATTTCCCAGTTATCCTGGCTGAATTTAGCCTAGATTTGGTTTCACAAAAGCAGAGGCACCTAAGTTACCATGGAGATTTATTCTGTTCAGCTAACCTGCTCCTGACCAGGCTAACAGCCAGAATTTATTTAATCCTGGAGCCTTTTCTGTTCACTCAGCACTGGTTTTCCCTTATTGTTATCAGCCTGCATTAAAATCCAACAGATGCATGTTGCTGTTCATTTAAGTACTGTTATTATTTAAAGTTGTGACCATTATTTTTCATAATTATTAATGAAACATTCTTACTGTTATATTGCTGTATGAAGACTGCTGTTCATATTGTTGTTTGAAATTTGGTGTATTATGGCAGTTGTTGAGATAATTAGAAGAGGCTGATAAAGTTGCCAAATGTGTTTTAAATGAATTTACTAAGGGCACTATATAAAGTGTTGTACATGTGTGTTTCTATAGTGGACCAATGCACCTTCAATTATTTGAGTTGATTAATTTTTTTGAATTCTTTAACGACTATAATTTGGGATGATTGTACAATTTTAAGAACATATCCAAATTGTACAATCAACAAAAATTATAGACTTAATTCACTGGACCAGTAACAACCTAGTGTTGTAGACTACTGTACATTCATCTAACAACAGGGAGAGGACACCTCAATGGTTTTTTGACCTTATATTTTGCTGGGTTTGAATAACTGATGAATATACTCACATGTCATGTCACATTCATGTTTACAATGTGCATGACATTTATCACTTAATTATCTTTATAGTTTCTAGAGTCCAATTTCTTCGGTGTCTCTTTTCTATGTCCATATATATGAGGGAGCAAAGCATATAATATGTAAAGAAGGAAACTAGTCTTCTATACAATTTTTTTTTTTTTAAAACACATGAGAAAAAGCGTGGCAGATATTAGCGGACCGACTGAATGAAAGTCTAAAAACATACATTTACGAACTACTGCTTTTAACTGAAACCTTTGCATTTAAAGCGAGCAGTGGAAGTTAATATGACTTAGAAAATTAATATTTTAGCCCATGAGAGAAAGGGGGAGAAACAGAGTGAAAGATATGTATGCTGCTTTTAATTTGTTTTCAATCTTTTTTTATGTAAAGCACTTTGAAGTGCCCTGTTGCTGAAATGTGCTATACAAATAAAGCTGCCTTGCCTATACATCATATTCTAGCGTTGTAGAAAATTGATCTTCATGGTAAATTTCCTAAGTAACATTATCTTCTACTTACTTTTAAGGCAAATAATTTATGCAAATGATTAGTAGCCTAATCCTTGAATGGTATGATTATGACTGTTTCAATTCAGAGCAGTCGTCAGTTAATGTAATTTTTTTTTGGCTACATATAGGCATTCAGCCGGTCCGCGATCAACTGCCATGCTTTCTCCCGCTGTTTTATTACAGCGGCCGGTTTTCTTTTTTTACAAATAATGTGTTTCACGTTATCATACTTCCACAAGAAGCTGCTGCTGCTCGCTCTGTATAAAGTATGAACAATGCCTATTCTCCATTTTAGCATCAGTAAATCTGTTACCGACCTTGCGGTCTGTTAAGAAAAGCCGTGAACATGCATTACTTCAGCTTGGCCCAACCTAGTTGCTCCTCCTCAGCCTGGCTTGACCTTTGTGAAATGCACCAAGCCAGGCTGCACAGATTAGACTAGGTCAAGCCTCGCTTTATCAGTTATCTGAATATCACAAAAACAAGACATGTCCCTCAACCCTTGGCAGTAACCCAAAAGAAGATGTAAAATGTAGCTATTGCAGGGGTGGCCACACCTTCAAAAAAAAGAAAACAATTCCTCATACAAATTATGTGCATCCTTGTTCAGAGCCTGATGTCGTATTACCCGTTTCGTGTGAATGGATATAAAAAGGTGATGTGAGTTCAGTGGAGGACATCAACCAGCAAACAGTAGAGAGCATCACAGCTGCAATCCCTGTGACACAGTGTCAGAGGGAGGAGACAGAGAAACTCAAGGTTTCTTCTCACTCATTTCCTCATTCATTCAGTCTGTATCAGGCGCATTTTAATGCAGTTTGTTATCTGCATGAATAAAAAAACGTATTGGTTTATGTTAGGCAGATTTGTGATGGCCTAAGCCACATAGGTTAAACAGACAGCAATGGTAATATGGTACACAATTTCCCCCCATGCTTTTTAGTACACAATTTATTGTACAGTCAGTCACACTCTAAACTAAACAAGTTCAACATTTAAAACAAACCCCATTATATTGTTTGGTTTATTAATAATCCACATTTATTTCCGTTAGCTTTATATGGTTTAAATGGAATACACTCTTTTCTACATTGAAAGGTTTTGTTATATTAATCATTATTTTTTGTCTTTGTTATCATGCTGGTGGTGATGTCCTTCCCAGTGCAGAAAAGGCATGGTTAAGGGTGAAGGACTGTTATATACTATGGCCTGCCAATTGGGCCATTCCATCAGATGCCATGCTGGAGGGGGGATTTAGGTTTAGGTTGGGGTTTATTTGTATTAGTTTCAATTATGTCTATTTTGGTTTTCCCCTGTGTGGGTTATTTGGTTTGGCCCAGTTAGTATATACACTCCCCTAAAGGATTATTAGGAACACCCTACTAATATCGTGTTTGACCCCCTTTCGCCTTCAGAACTGCCTTAATTCTTGGTGGCACTGATTCAACAAGGTGCTGGAAGCATTCTTTAGAAATGTTGGCCCATATTGAGAGGATAGCATCTTGCAGTTGATGGAGATTTGTGGGATGCACATCCAGGGCACGAAGCTCCCGTTCCACGACATCCCAAAGATGTTCTTTTGGGTTGAGATCTGGTGACTGTGGGGGCCATTTTAATACAGTGAACTCATTGTCATGTTAAAGAAACCATTTTGAAATGATTCAAGCTTTGTGACATGGTGCATTATCCTGCTGGAAGTAGCCATCAGAGGATGGGTACATGATGGTCATAAAATGATGGACATGGTCAGAAACAATGCTCAGGTAGGCTGTGGCATTTAAACAATGCCCAATTGGTACTAAGGGGCCTAAAGTGTGCCAAAAAAACATTCCCCACACCATTACACCACCACCAGCACCAGCAGCCTGCCCAGTGGTAACAAGGCATGACAGATCCATGTTGTCATTCTGTTTACGCCAAATTCTGACTCTACCATCTGAATGTGTCAACAGAAATCGAGGACTCATCAGACCAGACAACATTTTTACAGTCTTCAATTGTCCAATTTTGGTGAGCTCGTGCAAATTGTAGCCTCATTTTCCTATTTTTAGTGGAGATGAGTGGCTTCACAAATGCTTTGCTGCATACCTCGGTTGTAACGAGTGGTTATTTGAGTCAAAGTTGATCTTCTATCAGCTGGAATCAGTCGGCCCATTCTCCTCTGACCTCTAGCATCAACAAAGCATTTTTGCCCCCCAGGACTGCAGCATCCTGGATATTTTTCCTTTTTCAGACCATTCTTTGTAAACCCTAGAAATGGTTGTGCGTGAAAATCCCAGTAACTGAGCAGATTGGGAAATACTCAAACCAGCCCGTCTGGCACCAACAACCATGCCACGCTCAAACTAGCTTAGATCACCTTTCTTTCCCATTCTGACATTCAGTTTGGAGTTGAGGTGATTGTCTAGAACTGGACAACATCCCTAAATGCATTGAAGCAGCTGCAATGTGATTGGTTGATTAGATAATCGCATTAACGAGAAATCTTACAGGTGTTCCTAATAATCTTTAAGGTGAGTGTATGTTCCCTGTTGTCTCATTCTGGAGGGCAGTTTTTGTTGAGTTCACATTTATTTTTTCTTGTAGTTATTTTTGGTTTAAGTTATATTTAGTTGACCTATTTTAGAGGTTTATATATTAAGTTCTTGGTCTTAAATTGTTTTGTGCATTTTTTGGGTAAATAAAAACCCACTTTTTCCAACAAACTCCTGTTTTCATAATTGTCTTACTGCTTGGTCCCTGACAAGATTATAAAACGTCCTTTTTTTGACAATCCCGTTGATGAAAAAGCTATATTAATTCACAGAGAGTTTACGTCGGGAGATGATATTGAGTCTCGACTATACATGTATTTTCATTTCCACATAACCGATTTGAGAGGTATATTTTATCACAGTCCTTTAGCTATGTAGATACCTTATCCTTCCTCATATCACTAACATCCACCATCATGGACAGGCTTTAACATCCAAGCAGATTCTTTTGTATTCGCGATACGTTTTTGCAAACAGCAGTTTTCTTTATAACAGTGTAGCGGATCATACTGTAATAGTAAAGCCACCGTAGAGCCGTCAGAAAAGTGTGACTCGCTCTGAAATGTTTTTTACATGTTTTTGTAGTATTCCCTGGACACAAATCAGTGAGAGCCATTAAAAAGAAAATGATTATACATTAAAGTTCTGTTAATGATGATGGGGCTGCAGCCTCAGAATGGGATTAGTATAGTTTACTTTTTAAATATGAAATTAATACACTGTTAATGCTTACGCACTGACTTGAGCAGCAATTTTCTCCCACACCAATTCTCTCCCTTTTGCAGCAGCAGCCGCTGTTTTGCTTTTTTAACAAAATGCATGTTCAAACTTGCATGAGTATTTCCCCCGACCCGTTTGTTTGTAGTTGTTACCATGGTGAATCGTAGTATCATGGCTCCATTCATGCTGCATTTTTATAGTGGTGTTGCTCGCGCGTAACCCTGAGTGAACCTACTCCGAGTTGATTGAACCAACTCAAATCAGCTGTTCTGGAACCAAAAACTCTGAGTTTCCCATCACAGGGTAAATCTACTCAGACATCAGGGCTAGACTCAGAGTTGGTTAAACTTCCTTCCTAGAACGGACGCCTGGCTGCTCTGCTCTGTACGTGTGGAATTACAGCTCATCCTCCATGTTCAGAGTCAATGAAGCCTCTCCCTGAATCTGTCTGGATGTGACGCAGCTCTGTGGCATCTCTGGAACTGGAGGGGAGAGGCTCCATGTAGATCACAACTGCAACCAGAGGCGTAGCACAAACATTCTGGGCCCTGTAGAAAGGCATTCTCTATGGGCCACTCCCCGCATCCACAGCTATTAATTCTAGTATCTTTTTGGGCCCTCCTCACATGATGGCCCTGCGTACTCAGTCCCCTTTCCACTCTCAGTCCGACACCCCTGACTGAAACTAACAATTATTTTCATTGTCGATTAAAATGTTGAACATTATTATTACTATCTTGATTAATGGATTAGTTGTTTGGTCTATAACATGTCAGAAAATGGTGAAAAATGACGATCAGTGTTTTCCAAGCTCAAGATTGTTGATTGTTGATTGTCAAAACTGTTTTAGTTTGTGCTGGGATTGTTCGTTGATTATTTGTAGTATTTGTTTGTTAGTTTAAGTATGTCTGTATTTTTGTTGTATTTTTATTTTGGTAAATTGGTTTTTGGTTAGTATATTTTTTGTTGTTTATTGTTATTGGGCCCCCTCCAAAAGCTTTTAGTAGCTTATTTGGGGTTCCCCATTTCACGTGCCTTTTATATGATTATTGTACTTTATGAAATTGTGTTAAATGATACATTGATGACGTGTGAAAAAAAAAAAAAAGAAAAAAAAAGATGACTCAAATGTTTAGTTTTGTCCACAACTCAAAGATATTCAGTTTGCTGTCACAGAGGGAGAAAATAAACAAGAACATATTCACATTTAAGAAGCTGGAATTGAAAAAAATGATTCAAACTGATTAATCAGTTATCCAAATAATTGGTGATTAATTTAACAGTAGTCAACTCATTGATTGATCAGTTTATCTTGGCACAGCGCATATTCACACCTCCGCTTTGTCTTTGTATGTAAACAACTTGCGCAAAAATTTCACTTGAAGTTTGGTGTGGACACATAATAAAGTCTTGGACACAATCTGTTTCTGCTTCCTAATGTAGCTCATCTGTTCTCTCTCCTGCTTCTGTCTTCTGTCTGTTGTCTTTTCAGAACGAGTGCGACCTGCCTCCCCCCCTTCTGCCTCCAGGCTTCTTCAACTAAGGTGTCGTGCGTCTCTCCGGCTGACGGCTCCCTTTGGTTCTTCCGGTTCTACGGTTTTAGTTGCCACCACCAGTGTCTAGACTCCATTGGGGATATGTTTGATAGTCTCTAAACCTCAATAAAATATATATATATATATATATACATATATGCATATATATATATACATATATATATATGCATATATATATATGCTATATATATATATATATATATATATATATATATATATATATATATATATATATATATATGCATATATGCATATATATATATGCATATATATATATATATATATATATATATATATATGCATATATATATATATGCATATATACATATATATATATATATATATATCATGTATATATATATTATATATATATATATATATATTATATATATATATATATATATATACACACACACAGTACAGGCCAAACGTTTGGACACACCTTCTCATTCAATGCGTTTCCTTTTTATTTTCATGACTATTTACATTGTAGATTCTCACTGAAGGCATCAAAACTATGAATGAACACATATGGAATCATGTACTTAACAAAAAAGTGTGAAATAACTGAAAACATGTCTTATATTTTAGATTCTTCAAAGTAGCCACCCTTTACTTTTTTTATTAATAAGGGATAAAATTCCACTAATTAACCCTGACAAGGCACACCTGTGAAGTGAAAACCATTTCAGGTGACTACCTCATGAAGCTCATTGAGAGAACACCAAGGGTTTGCAGAGTTATCAAAAAATTATTATATGCTTACACTACATTGAATTACATTAAATTACAAAGCTTAGAGTTAAAGATAGATCAAGACGCTGGTTCTACACAGAAATATCAATGATGCTCAAGGCAAAGGACTTGTGTTTAAATTACACCTATGTCTGGATTCAAAACTGTAAGTTTAGTAGCAACCTTTTTTTCATGAAGAGGTGGTGTAAGAGCATTATTAATAGATTCTCTCCTGAAGGAGTGGTTCTTCCAGTCTCTCACACCTATACACAAACACTAAACCAGACAGGCTGCACAATGAGAAAAACGCTTGGTGTAATCTTCACGTCACAAAAACCTTCGCCACAAATCCAACGTCATGTCTCGAAAGAAATGTCCCTCAACTGGTTTCTTTACCCAATAACCCAAAAGAAGACGTAAGAATGGGCGCTATAACAGGGGTGGCACACCTTAAAAACCCATTACTCATACAATTCCTGAACTTTTTTTCACAACCTGATGTCATTTTACCTGCTTTGTGTAAATGGGTATAAAAAGATGTGTGTTCAGTGGAGGACCTCAACCAGCAAACAGCAAAAGGTGGAATCAGAGAGCATCACAGCTTCAATCACTGCAGTCAAGACAAATCTACGGCAGACAAAACCTGTAAGTATTTCAATGATGAATATTCGTCCAATATCAATCAATGCAAGTTGTGTTTTCTGTCTTTCTTCAATAACAATGCAATTATCCACAATAATAGTCATAATAATCATCACCCACGGTCTGTCGGTGTAATAATTGTTGGTGTTACACTTATCTGCTCTTTGTTTAATGGTTTTCTGGATGATAATACATTTTATTATTATTATTATTATTATTATACATGGCTACAGCTACAACTATGTTGTGTATGTTGGTATTAGACAGATGTTTTACATTTTTAAATTCATAAAAAACATAAGTGATTTCCCAGAAATAATGTGAATGCTCACGATAATACGATGACAATCCTCATTTGTAGATCCTAACATGTATAAATGGTAGTTTGCATTTCCAGCTAACAAAGGATCATTGTCTCAAATATGCAATAGTGAATGCAAAGAAATTAATGAAATTAATTTTAACACTATGAAATAAGTGACATAAAATGTTGTTAATTTAACAAAAAATGGTTCTTACAGCCTCTCATACATATAACCAAATAAAAACCAATGAACACATAAGCTGCACAATGACAAAATGCTTGGTGTAATTGAAGAAAAACAAATGTTTACCATAACATCACAAAAACTTTCCCCACAAATCCAACGTCATGTCTAAAAAGAAATGTCCCTCAACTGGTTTCTTTAGTCAATTAAATTATAGACTGTGGTCTAGACCTACTCTCTCTGTGAAGTGTTTTAAGATAACTCTTGTTATGATTTGATACTATAACTAAAATTGAATTGAATTGAATTTAGGCAGTACGCCAAAAGAAGATGTAAAATGTTGCTATTACAGGGGTGGACACACCTTAAAAAAAACATTCCTCATGAAAATTATGTGCATCCTTGTTCACAACCTGATGTCGTATTACCTGTTTTGTGTGGTTATAAAAAGTGATGTGTGTTCAGTGGAGGACATCAACCAGCAAACAGCAAAGAGCATCACAGCTTCAATCACTATGCAAGACCTGTTTTCTGTCTTTCTTCAATAACAATGAAATAATCCGCAATGATAGTCATCATAATAATCATAATAATCATCACCCATGGTCTGTCGGTGTAATAATTGTTGATGATAAAATATATTTCAAAAAATGTAATTATTATGTGTCTAAAGCTACAACTATGTTGTGTATGTTGGTATTAGACAGATGTTTTACTTTTTTAATTCATAAAATAAATAATGCACAAAAAAGCTAGTTTTATTCCAGTAAATTTGTAGATGCTAACATTTATAAATGGTAGTTTGCCTTTACAGCTAACAAAGGATTATTGTCTCAAATATGTAGTGGAGCATGTAATGAAATAATGAAAATAAATTCAACATATACAATAAGTGACACTACATCTTTCAGCAATTTACTATAATGCAGAAAGCAGTAGTATAAGTACAGATTTTAGTTAGTAAATGCTATTTAGTTGCCATTGCTTAACTGAATCTGACAAAAAATATTATATTTTTTTCAACAGTATAGCACATCCCAAAATGATGATGAAGATCTGTGTCATCCTCCTTCTGTGTGTTGGTAAGTTTTAAGATATTAAAATTGGTTATGAGGTGGAAGAAGTAGAATTAAAAATCGACAACATAAGTATAGAAAGAAAGAAATATTTTTATTTTAAAGCTGTTTTTGTTTCACGTTTAACCCATCTGAGCTATGCCATTGCACTTCAGACAATGGTATTACTACCAATTTGTATTACTGCAGCCCCAACAAAACAACAACAACAAAAAAAAAAAAAAAAAAAACAAAAAAAAAAAAAAAAAAAAAAAAAAAAAAAAAAAAAAACAAAAAAAAAAAAAAAAAAAAAAAAAAAAAAAAAAAAAAAAAAAAAAAAAAAAAAAAAAAAAAAAAAAAAAAAAAAAAACAGCTGCAGCAACGACAACCAGCTGCAGCAACAACAACCACAGCTGCTCCAACAACAACCACAGCTGCAGCACGACAAATACAGCTGCAGCAAAAACAAAACGAACACACGCTGCAGCACGACAACCACAGCTGCAGCTTAACGACAACCACAGCTGCAGCAACGCAAACACCACAGCTGCTAACGACAACAACCACAGCTGCAGCAACGACAACCACAGCTGCTCAACGACAACCACAGCTGCTGCAACGACAACCACAGCTGCAGCAACGACAACCACAGCTGCAGCAACGACAACCACAGCTGCAGCAACGACAACCACAGCTGCAGCAACGACAACCACAGCTGCAGCAACGACAACCACAGCTGCAGCAACGACAACCACAGCTGCAGCAACGACAACCACAGCTGCTCCAATGACAACCACAGCTGCTGCAACGACAACCACGGCTGCAGCAAACGCAACCACAGCTGCCCCAGCATCAACCACAGCAGCGAAGCCAACAACTGCTGCCTCCTCTGCAGTCAGCAACAAAAGAAGTTTCCTTGTAGTCATAGCAGTTGTTACAGCTGTTATTTGGAATTAACTGGACTGGATCAAGGGACACTCTTGTACACTTTCTATTGTCAATGAGACTTATGTGATTCTATGCTATATATCTAACACTAACACAAAACTTACTAATTATAACAGATCTTATGTCATGCACTAATTAAACACACAGACAAACTTGATGTATATTATTTTGACATAAGACAAGCATACATACAACTTTTAGTAACTGCTGTTAACAGTGACACAGAACCATATGAGCCATATGCGGTGATTGCCACAGAATGAACAGCTCTTATGTCTAATATATTCAAAGAGATATTTAATATTCATATTGCTGTTCATTTATATTTGATTGCATTACACTGTAAGAAATGTACTTTGTGGAAACTCTGCTGCACACTGTGGTGATTGTTCTGCATTTTTATGTGTGTTAATATTCCATGTAATGTAAATAAAGTATTAAAGTGTGACATACAAGGAACAGGAATGTACTTGTGTCTGTATGATGCAGCATCAAACTCATTTGTTTCTTCTAGTAGTGTGTGGTAAGCCCATATTGGCATGTCATGAAACACATTAGAATATTTGTATTTCATCATTACAGAAAATTATTTTCATCACAGGGCAATTGTGAACAGTTTTGACAATGTAAACTACGGTGGCCGGGAAGTGCAATGCAACATTACAAAGAATGAAACACTTTTACATTTTGGAAAACAAATTTACATTTTGGAAAACAAAATAACATTTTGGAAAACAAAATTACATTTTAGAAAACAAAATAACATTTTGGAAAACAAATTTACATTTTGGAAAACAAAATAACATTTTAGAAAACAAATTTACATTTTGGAAAACAAAATAACATTTTAGAAAACAAATTTACATTTTGGAAAACAAATTTACATTTTGGAAAACAAATTTACATTTTGGAAAACAAAATAACATTTTAGAAAACAAAATAACATTTTAGAAAACAAATTTACATTTTGGAAAACAAAATAACATTTTCGAAAACAAATTTACATTTTAGAAAACAAATTTACATTTTGGAAAACAAAATAACATTTTAGAAAACAAATTTACATTTTCGAAAACAAATTAACAAGATGCAAAACACTTTTACCAGTCCCGAAACAAATTTACAAATGACAGATTCTTCACGGAAGGGAATGTACCACATACCGGAAGTGATGAGGTTTTGTATACATGTCGCCTTGACTACGGCAGTTATGGATCGAATCGTCAATAGAGCCGCAATCTTGGAACAGGGAGGCACTGCCTTATATACTGTCTATGGGCCGTCCTTAATGCATCAGCGTCAATGTAGGCAAAGGTCTAACGGAAATAAAATCACTATAAATCGTCAAAATCTCATGCGATGTTCTTGTTTTTTTAAACAAAAGACAAAGAGACTAATTAATGTGTTAATACAAAGAATATTTATTATAATCAGTTTACAGATGTAAGTACAAACGGAAACTTCACCCTTCTGAACTAAGAGGTTCTGCTTCAAAGTGAAGTTTAAACAGACTGAAATGTCCAGGCTCACTCCCCCACTAATGATTCATTTATTTCTGCATGTATTTATTTATTTAACGAGACTTTTAAGTCCGTGTTTCGGTCGTCCACAGTCCGAGTCGCCAGACTCCCTTTAGGAAACCTGTGATTTAAACTTCAGCAGGCTGTGACAGTCCGCTCCGTTTAGTCCTGGATCTGATTCTCCCGGGCTTCCCCTTCCTCCAGCGGGCCCAGCAATACGGCCTGGGTCTCCAGAGCGTGGTGTCGGTTTTGGCTCCCAGGAATGGGCAGTGAGCTCCAGGTCCTGCAGCTGCAGACGGACTCAGCTGCCCCCTGCTGCAGCTTCGATCCGGCCGCGGCTGTCGATACGTTCCCTGTTTTTCCAATGTTTCCGTCAGGTCCGCGTCATATAAAAACTCCAAACACCGACCACACGTAAAGTCACCATAAACTTCATTCTCGCCATATACTCACTCACAACAACACAAATTGACTGCGCTCACCAACAACACCTCATCACTTCCGGTATGTGGTACATTCCCTTTAAAAAAAAAAAATATAATTTTAAAAAATTGTGAAAAAAGAAAAAAAATTTTGGAATTTTTTTTTATTTTTTTCATTCCCTTTCAAAAAAAAAAAATAATTATAAATAATAAAATGTAAATTTGTTTTAATGTAAATTTGTTTTCGAATGTAAATTTGTTTTCTAAAATTTGTTATTTTGTTTTCCAAAATGTATATTTGTTTTTCTAAAACGTAAATTTGTTTTCGAAAATGTTATTTTGTTTTCCAAAATGTAAATTTGTTTTCAAAACGTAAATTTGTTTTCGAAAATGTTATTTTGTTTTCCAAAATGTAAATTTGTTTTCTAAAACGTAAATTTGTTTTCGAAAATGTTATTTTGTTTTCCAAAATGTAAATTTGTTTTCTAAAATGTTATTTTGTTTTCCAAAATGTAAATTTGTTTTCTAAAATGTTATTTTGTTTTCCAAAATGTAAATTTGTTTTCCAAAATGTAAATTTGTTTTCCAAAATGTAAATTTGTCTCGAGCTTTGTAAAAGTGTTTCATTCTTTGTAATGTTGCATTGCACTTCCCGGCCACCGTAGTAAACCATTTGGCACATGTGATAATAAATAAACTTGAATAAACTTTATTTTTATTCACTCAGCCTTTTTTTTATCTTGAGGATTCATTGAAGGCCTGCCCTCATGTTCAGTAATGATGAAACACATTCAACCTGTCACAGTTGATTGATGAGCCAGGCAGAACTAATTAAAGAATCCTTCAAAATCAACATCATGAAATTTGATTCTCTCAAATATGAGGGACATAATGACTGCTTCTGGAGATTTTGTGCTTGGTCTTAGTGGCCGCCACTGATGGGCAGTAACGTTAGAAGTAACGGTACTGTAATCCGATTACTTTTTCACGAGTAAACCGGTAAAGTAAGGGATTACAATTGCAAAAACAGTAATTAGATTACTGTTACTTCCCCGTAAAGCGCGCGCGGCACTGCGTTACTTAGCCGTGATTTTGTTTCGTGAGACTGTCTCGTGAGTGACAATGACGGTATGAGCGCGACGTCAGTGGTAAACTCCGACATGTGTAGTGTTGAACAACAACAACATGGGGCGTGGGAGAGAGCAGGACCATGCAGCGTTTAATGCTTGGAAGTACCAACATTACTTTGAGTTTGACTTCGGTTAAAGGTGCAAAAACATCAGCGTCCGCTGTACACTCTGCGTAAAGAAAACTTTTATCTACAGCGAAAATTCCACTTCAAATCAGAGCAAGCACCTAGCAAGCCGGCACAGGAATGTGAAACTCACTGGAAAAAAAACCTGAACCCCCAACTGACATGACTGCTGCGGCTACATCCAGCTCTACCGGGCGAACCTCCGTGGCCCCTCTCCTGCTAAACAGGTAAAATAGACTTAAAAAGCGACAGGACTTAGTGCCGCTGAACTGAAGAAGCTCTTTCGCTGGCTATATTGTCGAGGACACGCTACCAATTTCCACTGTTGACTCTGAATCGTTCCAACGCATGTTTTTGAAAAGTAACTTAGTAAAGTAACTAGTACAGTAACTAATTACTTTTGAAAATAAGTAATCAGTAAAGTAACTGGATTACTTTCTTGGAGAAGTAATCAGTAATCAGTAACTAATTACTATTTCCAAGTAACTTGACCAACACTGGTGGCCGCTGACCTCTAGCCTGCGTTAGAAGTGCTAGATTGGAAAGATCAAGCTGTAGGATTGCTATCAATAGAAATGTAACATTCAGGCTTTTCTTAGTGACCTTGCTGACAGTACTATACCATTCATGACACTTCTGAAATACCATTTGTAGAACTGGCATTGAAATATTTGACAAATTATCATTACATGCTTACACTACATTACATTCTATGAAATAACAAAGCTTAGAGTTGAAGTTAGATCAAGACGCTGGTTCTACACAGAAATAGCAATGATGTTCAAGGCAAAGGACTTTTGTTTAAATTACACCTATGTCTGGATACAAAACAGCAAGTGCTGAACAGTTCAGTAACAACCTGTTTTCTCGACGAGGAGGTTTAAGAGCATCATTAATAGATTCTCTCCGAAGGTGTGGTTCTTCCGTCTCTCACACCTATATACAAATGAAAACTAAACCAGACAGGCTGCACAATGAGGAAAACGCTTGGTGTAATCTTCAAGTCACAAATACCTTCCCCACAAACACAAATCACTGTCTCCAAAGAAATGTCCCTCAACTGGTTTCTTTTAGGCAGTAACTCAAAGAAGACATAAGAATGAGCGGTCACAGGGGTGGCCCCACCTAAAAACCCATTACTCATACAATTCCTGAATGTTGTTCACAACCTGATGTCATTTTACCTGCTTTGTGTAAATGGGTATAAAGGTCATGTGTGTTCAGTGGAGGACCTGAACCAGCCAACAGCAACATATGGAATCAGAGACACAAAAATTTTTAAAAATTTTTTTTTGATAAATTGAATGCCCTTTTAAAGAAATGTGATATTAAAATACAATTAAAGAAATCAATTGGAATTAACACCTTGCTCATAAAAGTGTTGATGAAAACTGTAAATCGCTCATGGCTAAACCTGAAACTATTATATACACAGTTTTATGAGAAAAATTAAATGTAAACCCGGCAAAAATCATCTACCTTGGATAAGTGAGACTATAAGGTCATTAATGAAACAGAGGGATCACGCCCTAAGATGTTTCTCAAGAATAAATTACCTCATGAGAGACGATTGTATAGCACACTAAGGAATAAGGTATTAAAAAGACCTTAGGCAGGCAAAAGCAACATTTTTCATTGATGCTATTTGTGAAGCCAAGGGAAATACCAAAGAAATCTGGCATAATCTAAAATAATTAATAGGGAAATCATACACAATCAATAAAACCAAAACACAAAAATTGGATGGAAATGTAATTCATGAACCAAGTAAAGTGGCAGCAGCATTTAATTATTATTTTATTAATTCCGTAAATGCTCTGTCACAGAATTTTCTCGGGATCAGATTATTGTACACACTCCTTTAAATATTGATACTCCCATCATGACATATAGAGGAGTGCAAACTCTAAAGTACATTCAATTATCTCTTCCCTTAATGGCTCTAAGGCAAAGGATATATATATGGGATAGCATTTATAAAAACACATAAGGAAGCACTCATCCCATCAATTACAAAAATTGTTAATTGGTCAATTGATGAAGGAGTGTTTCCCAGTTCTTGGAAGACTGCAATAATAACACCAGTATTCAAATCCGGTGATCATAGTATCATCAGTAACTATCGACCAATAAGTATTCTCCCAGCAGTTTCCAAAATTGCAGAAAAATGGATATCTGAACAGATTACAATGTATTTAAACCAAGGTTCCTTCCTATTACATCCTATGCAATTTGGATTTAGAAAACATCATTCTACGGAAAAGGCTAATGTCTTTTTGTTAGAAAATATAAAGGCTAAACTGGGTAAAAGGTGGAGTGGTCGGAGCTGTTTTTCTTGTTTTAAAAAAAGCTTTTGATTTGGTTAATCATGAGGTTTTAATTAATAAGTTATTGAAGTTAAATTTTTCATCAGAAGTAATTAAATGGATAAAATCATATGTTACAGAGAGAAAACAATGTGTTTGTGTGGATAACAACATCTCCCCAATAACTGATATTAATTTGGGTGTACCCCAAGGTTCTATTTTGGGTCACCTGTCAGATGTATGCTGATGACACTGTCATATATGTACATGCTATAAACAAAAGGAAAGCCGCACAAGAGCTATCAGCTACAATGATCAATATCTCAAACTGGCTAGCAAACTCGTGTTTGCACCTTAATACTGATAAAACAGTATGTATGTTTTTTTCAAAATCCGCAAATAGAGATCCAGACCCAGATGTAATAGTAGCAGGGAAAAAACTTCCAGTCGTCAAGAGTTCACATATCTGGGAATAATAATAGATTCCGTCTTTCATTTAAACCACAGGTGAATAAGGTTATTAACAGAATCAAATTTAACTCGGCAAATTTTAGACACATCAGGACTAATTTAACTACAGAGGCTTTAAAGTTATACATTAATGCTATGATCTTATCACATATGAATTACTGTCTTACCAGCTGGACACGGGCCGGTTCGGACCACTTCCGAACAGTTGAAACACTTCATAAACGGGCACTGAAAACGTTGGATAAAAAGTTAAATTCTTATCACCATTGTAAAATCTTAATTAAATATGATCTGTTTAACTGGGAAAACTGATTAAGTTTGCTGGTATTTTACTTGTATATAAAATCTTCCCCCTCCACTCAATAACTTTATCCAACAAAATCCAAATACATCTACCAGAGCATCTACAAGGAGGGATTGTAAAATACCATGTAGAAAAAGTAGTTTTTGGACAGTCAGCTTTTTCTTTATCAGAATACAGCAGCAAGAAAGTTGGCTTAGAAATATAGGAAATATTGCATAGGATGGAACAGCACAATGTAATTTTAATTAATAAAACACATCTGTTGTTGCCAGCGTCCTCTTCTATGCTGTGGTATGCTGGGGAGGAAGCACTAAGAAGAGGGATGATGGTAAGGAAAGCTGGCTCTGTCGTGGGCTTCAATATCAGATAAAAAGGACCTTGAACAAACTGCTCAACATTTTGGACAATGACACAGCACTATCACAAAGCAGAAGAGCATGATCAGCTCAAGACTACGCACACTGCCATGCACAACTGACAGACTGAGAAAGTAATTTGTCCCCAGGGCCATACAACTCTACAATGCTTCACTAAAGGGAAGAGGAGAGAGAGACTTCTCTGCATGGTCTGTCTGCCTCTCCTCCCTCTCCACCTCTTCAACTACCTCCTATAACAACAGTTATACTGACTGTCCACTGGCTCACTGTTTACTGCTTACAATGTTTACACTGTTTACTGGCTATATAAGCCCATATGCACAACCCCTCCCTCCCACCTTCCCCCAGCCTGGGCTTAGGTCTAACGTAATAATTGATGGCTGTAACCCTATTACTTCAAACCTCTAACATTGACTGTTGATTTATGTCTATCCTACGGTCTACTTTATTCTCTTAAATTGTCCATATTTAATGCTGGTCTCTAGACTTTATCCCTGCACTATTGGACTTATTTGCACTACCACCATGACATACACACTCTCATAGAGCACCTTACCATGCATACTGAATCACAGGGTCAGGCCCTGCCCTGACACTGCAAGCCTCTCATGCTTATACATCCCTTAGTACATTCATGTGATTTTTTTAATTGAGTATATTTACCTCACGATGTTCTACATCGTTTGGCATCATTGAACTTTTCAAGCCAACAGCCAATCAGCTTTACAAAAAAAAACTTTAAATAGTCCACATCTTTTATATATTTATATATTAGTGGTGTTCAACTTTGTAATGAAATTCATGTCCATTGAGACCTTTCCAAATATTCCCACTACTTCAATTATTAATCCAGTTTAGCTTTAGCATTTTAGCTATTCAGCACACACACACACACACTATTACAGTTCGGATTATTAAGAAAACCATACTAATACCGTGTTTGACCCTATCCTCTCAATATGGGCCAACATTTCTAAAGAATGCTTCCAGTACCTTGATGAATCAATGACACAAAGAATTAAGGCAGTTCTGAAGGCGAAAGGGATCCCCCACACCATTACACCCCCACCACCACCAGCCCGCCCAGTGGTAACAAGGTGTGACGGATCCACGTTCTCATTCTGTTTACGCCAAATTCTGACTCTACCATCTGAATGTCTCAACAGAAATCGAGACTCATCAGACCAGGCAACATTTTTCCAGTCTTTAACTGTCCAATTTTGGTGAGCTCGTGCAAATTGTAGCCTCATTTTCCTATTTTTAGTGGAGATGAGTGGTACTCGGTGGGGTCTTCTGCTGGTGTAGCCCATCCGCCTCAAGGTTGTGCGTGTTAAGGCTTCACAAATGCTTTGCTGCATACCTCGGTTGTAACGAGTGGTTATTTGAGTCAAAGTTGTTCTTCTATCAGCTTGAATCAGTCGGCCCATTCTTCTCTGACCTCTAGCATCAACAAAGCATTTTCGCACCCCAGGACTGCAGCATACTGGAGGTTTTTCCTTTTTCAGACCATTCTTTGCAAAACATAGAAATGGTTGTGCGTGAAAATCCCAGTAACTGAGCAGATTGTGAACTACTCAGACCAGCCCATCTGGCACCAACAACCATGCCACGCTCAAAGTTGCTTAGATCACCTTTATTTCCCATTCTGACATTCAGGATGGAGTTCAGGAGATTGTCTAGACCTGGACCACACCCCTAAATGCATTGAAGCTGCTGCCATGTGATTGGTTGATTAGATAATTGCTACGAGAAATTTAACAGGTGTTCCTAATAATCCTTTAGGTGAGTGTATTTTAGCTCTTCACTTATTTAGGTAATGCAGTTCAGCTTCTAACTGACAATTTTCCAGATTGTTCAGCAGTGCAATGCATTTGAGTTTTAAGATTTTTCATACAATTTGTTTCATATTTCTGCATTTGTGAGAAATGTATTATTATCATTTAGGAAATATACTCAGACCTCACAATGTTCTACATATTTTGTCATTATTCAACTTTTAAAGCCAACAATTCAGTTTAGCATGAGCTTTAACCTGTTTAATTAAATGATAAATGAATGAATGAAAATGAATACTTCCACTTTCCACTTTTTTTAATTATTCTCACTACTTTAACTTCTACTTATGGATTTCAGCTATTAATCCAGTTTAGCTTTAGCAATTTAGCTATTCAGAATTCTCACGCATTTTCTGCAGGAAATGCATTTTCTAGTCATCATTGAAATACTTACAGGTTTTGTCTGCCGTAGATTTGTCTTGACTGCAGTGATTGAAGCTGTGATGCTCTCTGATTCCACCTGTTGCTGTTTGCTGGATGAGGTCCTTCACTGAACACACATCACCTTTTATATTCATTTACACAAACAGGTAATATGATACCAGGTTGTGAACAAGTAAGCACATAATTTGTATGAGGAAAACAATAACGGGACACAGGACAACAATGGGACGGTTGGGTTAAGGAAATGTGACACGATCCCCAGTCTCCTGGGTGAAAGTCCTGTGTTTGACCCATCCACCACCCCAACCAAGCTCCCTATGCGGATTTTCGGGCTTTCATACTACTCGCTACAGTAGTCGCTCCTAATGCTGCACATCATCTTTATATTGGCATTGTTTTTTGTGGTGGCCATATGGTTATCACACATACCATGCCACCACTACTACTGTTAAATTAATCAACTATTTTGATAACTGATTAATCAGTTTGAGTCATTTTTTTAATGAAAAAAAAAACCGTTTTGATTGTTGATGTGAATATGTTCTAGTTTCTTCACTCTGTGACAGTAAACTGAATATGTTTGAGTTGTGGACCAAGGAAGAACATTAAGGAAGTTATCCATTATTTTTTAAATGTGTGCAGATTTAAATAAGAAAAGCTCTACTCTTTTAGCGTCAAGTGTATGATCATGCAGCCTATAACAAGCTATAGGAATAATTCAACAAACTATTCACAATTTCAAATCACCAAAACAATTATTCTAAACTGTAACTATTGTCAACATGTCATCGACATTTGTTCGGCAAAATCACAATGTACATGAGAACGTCTTATATTAATAACATAACCCCTTATATTCATCATTAAATTACTAAAATGTCTTTTACTGACGTCCACTGCAGTAAATAAAATTGTAATCACATAAGAGAGTTCAGAAATAACAGTTATACAAATACATGTGGGTGTGGTTAAAATAAACAACATGTTTACTGAAAATAGATTCCATTATGTTTCCGTGTGTGATGATGCACATTGATATTTACACACCCAGTGTCAATACATATTCTTCACTACTTGGTGATGCCTGTATGCACTGGTGTCTGTTTATAGCCTCAGGGAAGTAAAGGTGTTCAACACGTCAATAGCTTTTTATAAATCAATAAATTACCGTCAGCCCAATGCTGCAGGGCTTCAGCTCTTTTCCTTCTACATACAGTACATACGCTATGACAGTTAAGTTTAATGGTCGTTTAGGGTTAGGTACCTTTAGCATCTGAACCAATACCACTACCGATACTGGTACCTGGAATTCGGTTCCCGGTACCCAACGGTACTTTTTTTGGTACTTTGCCTCTGTAATTAGAAAAAGAATTATTTCGGTTGTAAAAATAATTTCAAACCTATTCACTTAGAACATTATTTTATTTATTTAGAATATTTTACACTGACAGAAATTAAACAAAAACAAAAGTAAAACCCCTCCCTCTCTCCTCCCAAACCCGTCCCTACAACCTATTAAATTGAATAATTATAAATTTCTTACTCACTGTCACTTTTATTCACTGTCACGATGGGATGATCCTTTCAGCGGCCATTACAGTTGAGTTTAGCTGACAAATTGTGACTGTCATGCGGCAATGACAAGCTAAGTTTAGACACCAAAATTACCACTTAAAGGTCCCATGACATGGTGTCCTTTGGATGCTTTTATATAGACCTTAGTGGTCCCCTAATACTGTATCTGAAGTCTCTTTTATATAGACCTTAGTGGTCTCCTAATACTGTATCTGAAGTCTCTTTTATATAGACCTTAGTGGTCCCCTAATACTGTATCTGAAGTCTCTTTCTCGGAATTCAGTCTTGGTGCAGAATTACAGCCACTAGAGCCAGTCCCACAATGAGCTTTCCTTAGGATGTGCCATTTCTGTGTCTGTAGCTATTGAGGAGGAGACACCGGAAACACCTTAGATCAGGGCTGGACTGGGACAAAAAATTGGCCCTGGCATTTTTGATCCCAGGCGGCCCACACCCACCGTGATTGGTTAGAGACATTCCCTACATATAGTCCTCTTAAAATATGCGTGCGTGCTATGATATGAGTTGCCTAGTGTTCAGCGTTCATGTGATTGTTTTGGATCCTTCGAGAGGGGTCTCAAGACTTATCTGTTGATCTTACACTTACACAATTAATTCATTATTAGAGTTATGATTTGTAAATTTATGGTATTTTTATTATTTTTTATTATTATTTGATATTGTATTGCCATTATTGTTATTATTACTATTTTGCTTAATATTGGCTTAGCAACTTTAAAAATATTCATGTTTTGTCGCTTTGGACACGTGTCTGCTAAATACTATAACCATAACTATAACCCAAAAGCTACAATAAAGCTGAGAGTAGTACAGTATATGCCCTGGAAAAGAGCAACAATACAAGAGAAGCTTATTAAGCCATTCAAGGAACACTGATGCTTGTATTAACACTGATTTTATAGATCACACAGACTTTTCAGCTACCCAACAGGCCAACCGCTAGCATTTTCAATGTAAGCTTAGCAGTTAGGTTACCTGACAGCCACTAACTTTAATGTTACAGCCAAACTGCTTGTTATCGTTATGACGTGACACACACGCACATGCGCGCGCGTGCACACACAGCCTCCCTCCCTTCCTGAGAGTGCCTGTTAATTTGCTTACTCCTTACCACATAGTCCTCTACTCTCTCTTCCATCTTTTCCTCACTCGCTCCCATGGCCCTGGTCACTCGCCTCATGTTGTTTCTGCTTCTCTGTATAGCCAGCCACCTCTCCTCCTCCTCGGCTTCAGGTAATGCTGATGTTGAAGCAGCTATTACAGCCCCAAACATGTCCGAAATTTTGGCACATTTTGAGGAATCCGCCTGTAGATTCTTAATCTTTTTCTCCTGTAATTTCTCTGCACCTCCCTTGCACTTTGGTGGTCGTTTGTTCATTTAAACTTCCAGCATAACTATTAACGCTTGTGTCTCAGGGCCGGGAGGCGTGGCCATAGTGGGATTTGTACATTTGCGGCCCGGGGTTCATGGATTTGATTGGGTCAGGCCAGTGCCAATAAAGAAAATTAACCAATGGGCCGCTGTGAGTTCTTTATAAAAATAAAAAAAGGCCTATTTATATCGGCGATTCGGCCCACAAGTGCGTCGGCCCACCGGGAAAATGCCCGGTATGCCAGATGGCCAGTCCAGCCCTGCCTTAGATAGATAGATAGATATTGAACTTACAAAACATTTATTGAGGTCAACATCTGTGTGTATTATCCCACTAGAGCACTGCGCTCCCAGAATGCAGAGTTATTTGTGGTAGCTAGAGTCTCTAAAAGTAGAATGGGAGCCAGAGCCTTCAGTTATCAGGCTCCTCTCCTATGGAACCAGCTCCCAATCTGGGTTCGGGGGGCAGAAACTGTCACCTCATTCAAGAATGAACTTAAAACTCTCCTATTTGATAAAGCTTATAGTTAGGGAGTGAGGAGTTGCAGTGTCCACCTAACTGGCCCACCTGCTTCTCTTCATAATTGTTAGATTAATAATATATAACAAAAGTAGAGGGAGGCAGGCCAGCAAAGCCCGATCTGGCAGGGGAGAGTTCACAGGCTACCTCTCCTTATGACCTGTCTCTCTTAGTTACGCTGTTATAGTTCTAGACTGCCGGGGGACTTCCTTCCTTTGACACACTGAGTTGCTCTCTCCTCTCCCTTTCTATTACCATTTGTGTGTATCCCGTGCCAGAATTGCTTGTTACTAATCCTAGCTTCTGGGGAGTTTACTCCCCGGAGTCCTTATGTTTTTCCCCCCAGCGTATTTCCTTGGAGAAAGTTTGCACCAAGATCCTGGTTGCAGCTGTCGCCGTGGTCCTGCTCCACTTCCTGCTGAGCTCAGCGGTGCCCTGCAATGTCATGCTGTGTCCTGCTGAACCCTGCTGCTTCCTGCTACGTGCATCCATGCTCTGCTGGGCCACGCTACATCCTGTAACGCCCTGCAGCGCCCTGATATGACATGAACTACTACGACTACCATTTGAAGTCACTGTTCCATTATTAATTTGACTATTATCGCCACTGTTCATCATATCCCAACCGGCCCGTCAGACAAAGCCTACCAAGAGCCTGGGTCTGTCCGAGGTTTCTTCCCAAGAGGGAGTTTTTCCTCGCCTCTGTCGCACTGCTTGCTCTTGAGGGAATTACTGTAATTACTGGAATTGTTGGGGCTTTGTAAATTATAGAGTGTGGTCTAGACCTACTCTCTCTGTAAAGTGTCTCGAGATAACTCTTGTTATGTTTTGATACTATAAATAAAATTGAATTGAATTGAATTGTTTACAGTGCCAATGTTATGGCATCATTAGTCAGACCTCCATAGCGCTGAGCAGCGTCAATAGCAATCCCACCAATCTGTCCGTAAATGCCCTAAACATATTCTTTGTAAATCTTTACAATCATTCCCTGAAAGTACCAAGCAGGCCTGCCTTGTTGAACAATCCAAATGTTCTTCAAAACTTTCCATTTTCAGCGCGTAGCTTGCTGGCTCAATGTTTGTTGTTGTTTTCCGTATCGAAGGGATTTTGAGAACGGCAAAGTCTGACATGATGTAAGACTTTGTCCTGGAAATGTTCTTCTGTTAATCCCGACTAAATGGGGCCATTAATATTTTTACATAACCCAAACTTGAGATGTGTTCAGCATGAGACAAATGCCTCTTTAAAATGCAGAGTGCCTCAGAGTTGGGATGGCACTACGTGAAACTGCATTGTGGTTGAACTGTACTATTTGATCCCAAATCTCCTCAATCCAGATTTTATTAAATGCGTCTGGGTAAATCATCAAAGTATCTCAGACCTCCTTCACGTATCCAGAGTGAAGTTGCTGCTGAGTACCTCAGTAACAACAGGCGTTAATGAAAAGGATTCCAAAAGAAACTACACAACAAAAGTGCAAATCCTATTTTCTCTTTTGAAGGAGTCATTTTTTAAAATTTATTTAGCCTTTATTTATCCAGGTAAGACGATTGAGAACAACTTCTTGTTTGCAACGACGACCTGTCACATACACACAGTTCCACATTCCTACCTGGAAGCTGCCCAGTACAACCACAGTCTGATCTGCTGAGCCACTGAGCAGCTCCACTGGAGCGGTTGGGGTTAAGGGCCTTGCTCAAGGGCACCACCTCAGTGGTGGTAATGAGGGAGGGACAAAGCGCTGTTCTTTCACTTTCCCCACCCAGACTTTTTTTATCCTATCGGGTCTGGGGATTGAACCGACGACCTCCTGGTCACAAGCTCGCTTCTCTAACCTTTAAGCCAACACTGCCCCAAAGAAAGAAATGTCAAAATTTGTAATTTGGCCATACAACAAGAGCAGCAGGGTTGTAACTTATTATAGTCTAAAGTGACATGATTTATGATTAATGTTTTGATACCGTCAGTGGTGGGTGGTTTGGAAAGACAGCTTATTGTTTTCAGAAACCATTTCAGATTGAGCTCTGCACAAAGAGCCCGTAGTGAGATTATATCTTTAAGGAAGTGTAGAGAACACAGAATTCAATTAACTAACACGCATAAAGAGATGGGCAAAAGACAACAGTTGAAGTTCTATAAAAAAGTATATCTTTATTGCATAATTCCTAATGATAAAACAAGGCTGAAGCTGGGGGAGAGTCACTCAGTTAAAATGGCCAAGAATCAATTAGATGTCACAACAAGGACTGCTGCACTTTAGCAGATCCAGCTGCTGCTCTGGACCACGCAGCTCCTCAGAGATTAGTCTATATCAACAAAGATTAATCTACAGAATTGTTCCAGTGCCGCTGGATGTCCCTCATTTCACCTTCCCCTTTCTTTGTGTTGGCATTCTAAACTCCGGTGGACTTCTGAGGACTATGGTTAACTTCTCCTCAGATCTCTGCAGGGTAAATCCAGACAGCTAGCTAGACTATCTGTCCAATCGGAGTTTTCTGTTGCACGACTAAAACCACAGAGGATTGTGATTGGGTTAAATAAAGTTAGTTCCAATACACTCCAATACTTTTCAAACGTGCAAATGAAAATCTATGCATTATTTATTACGTTTACGCTGTCAAATCATTATTTTGGTTCTTTTGTTTCACTTTTGGTATATGTTGCAGCAAAGTAAGCAGTAGTAAGTGGCAGCATCTGCAACATTGTGAATGCCAACTGCCATAAAACAATTTTTTTTAAATGCGTAATATTGTGTAACTCATCAAAGTCTCCTGAACCGTCTCCACATATCCAGAGTCGAGCTGCTGCTGAGTTTTTCAATAACATCTGGCGACAACGAACAGGATTCCGAGGAAACTACACAACTGGTCAGTGCAAATTTAATTTTGCCTTACCATGTCTCAGTTTTGACGGAGTCAGAAAAGGAACTGTGCAAATTTGTAATTTGTGTTGATACTGTCAGTAGTTAGGTGGTTTGGAAAGACAGATGATTGTTTTCTGAAACAATTTTAGAGTGAGCTCTGCACAAAGAGTCTGTAGTAAGATTATATCTTTCAGGAAGCCGTTCTCAGTTGGCAAAGAAATTCTATTTTGACATAAGTCAAGAATCTGTGGAAGCGATGTGCCATTTTGAAATGTGAGCCTCTGACTTGCTTCTGGCACAGATGTTAGGCGCTGATGGGAATGTGTAAACAAGACATTTAAAAACTGAGTTGGTATCACTAAGTTTCAAATTACCATCATGGAAGTACAACGTTTAATTGTGAATTGAGCCTGTACCACAAAACATATAGTCTACGCAATTAATTGTATCATTGAATGTAGTAAACAGCTAGGGTTGCCAGTTTCACAACATGCCATATGATGAAAAACTAGAAGCACATGCGAGGTCAGCGGTGTGATAATACAGTGTAAGTGAGGGTATTACATTACACAGTATGTCAGAATTGTTCTTCCCTGTCACAACAATCACAATGACACCATCACTGGTGTTGGCATCAAGGACATTTTTATCTTGTTTCTTTTTTTCTCCCTCTTGGCTCACTGATGCATGAATGAAACAGTATATTAAGCCATGCTGATTTTAGTTTAGTATCACAATCCAGAATTTAGTTTTTTGAAGTAATAGACGAGCTATCCTCTTATTTTTTCTCGGTCTGATGTAGCTTTCAAACTTATCCAGTACTTTAATAGGATCTTTTTTCTCACCATCCGCCCATTCTAGCGTTTTGTAGACTTCTCTGGCTTGTTCGCCTATCCACGTGCCGAGCCAGCCCGCCTTCTGCTGAGCTTCTAGCCCCGACAGCGGTCCATTAAAGACAAATGTGGCGTGACTTCTAAATCTGTCAAACTCTTTATATAAATCAGCGGCATCCCAGTCAATCCTTGGGTGTTCAAACTGCGGAGTAGCCATAAATACACTTGTTTAAAAGGCTGTGCTTGACAGAATTCTGACACCATGTAACATACCGTGACTCAGTAACTGAGACGTTGTGAACTTCACGCTGCGTTGCTTTATTCTGCTTTTGCAACTCAAACCGTTAACAACAAAACCCACCCAGAGAGGTACTGTGGCTGAGAATAGACATTACTAGTAAAGCCACATTTCTGAATAGCGCTCCTAGTGCCACACCGATACATTACAACGGGTGTATGAATAAACTCTAATAACCTTGATTCAAGTCTCAGCTGGTTATTTTTAGGTTGTTTCTTTTGAACATTCTGTACCGATCTACATCATCACTTAATGTCCACCTTTTCCTTTTACTATTTAAAAAAACAAACAGATTTAAACCTCACGAGTTGATAGTAAACAGATATAATTATATGATCTTATCAGTGAACAAGGAAGCATTCTGAGAGTTCAGACCTGCAGAGTCACTGTGTGTGTGTGTGTGTGAGCTGCTGTGTGTGTGTGTGTGTGTGCGCGCATGCGTGAGTGTGAGATGCACCCACCCTGACCACCACACCCTACAAAATGTCACAATACACCACTTCCTGCATCCGGACTGATAACTGAAATGTAAATATGTTTAGCCATACCTTTTCCCCTGAACTTGCTTTAAAGATTGCTTTAAAAATATTTATTAAAATGAATATATGGGGCCATTAATGTCTTTACATCACCCAAACTTGACATGTATTCAGCATGAGACAAATGCCTCTTTAAAATGCAGAGTGCCTCAGAGTTGGGATGGCACTATGTGACACTTCATTGTGGTTGAACTGTACTGCTTGATCCCAAATCTGCTCAATCCAGATTTCATTAAATGCTTCTGTATAAATAATCAACGTATCTCGAACCTTCTTCACGTATCCAGACTGGAGCTGCTCCTAAGTATCTCAGTAACAACAGGCGTCAACGAAAAGGATTCCAAAAGAAAATACACAACTGGTAATTGCAAATCCTCTTTTCTTTTGCCTTACCATCTCTGTTTTGAAGGAGTCAGAGAAAGAACTGTGTACATTTGCAATTTGGCCATTCAACATTGTATGGCCAAGAGCATCAGAGTTGTACCTTATTATGGTCTAAAGTGACATGATTTATGATTCATGTGTTGATACTGTCAGCGGTGGGTGGTTTGGAAAGGCAGCTGATTGTTTTCAGAAACATTTCAGATTGAGCTCTGCACAAAGAGTCTGTAGTAAGATTATATCTTTCAGGAAGTCGTTCTCAGTTGGCAAAGAAATTCTATTTTGACATAAGTCAAGAATCTGTGGAATCGATGTGCCATTTTGAAATGTGAGCCTCTGACTTGCTTCTGGCACAGATGTTAGGCGCTGATGGGAATGTGTAAACAAGACATTTAAAAACTGAGTTGGTATCACTAAGTTTCAAATTACCATCACTGAAGTACAACGTTTAATTGTGAATTGAGCCTGTACCACAAAACATATAGTCTACGCAATTAATTGTATCATTGAATGTAGTAAACAGCTAGGGTTGCCAGTTTCACAACATGCCATATGATGAAAAACAAGAAGCACATGCGAGGTCAGCGGTGTGATAATACAGTGTAAGTGAGGGTATTACATTACACAGTATGTCAGAATTGTTCTTCCTTGTCACAACAATCACAATGACACCATCACTGGTGTTGGCATGAAGGACATTTTTATCTTGTTTCTTTTTTTCTCCCTCTTGGCTCACTGATGCATGAATGAAACAGTATATTAAGCCATGCTGATTTTAGTTTAGTATCACAATCCAGAATTTAGTTTTTTGAAGTAATAGACGAGCTATCCTCTTATTTTTTCTCGGTCTGATGTAGCTTTCAAACTTATCCAGTACTTAATAGGATCTTTTTTCTCACCATCCGCCCATTCTAGCGTTTTGTAGACTTCTCTGGCTTGGTCGCCTATCCACGTGCCGAGCCAGCCCGCCTTCTGCTGAGCTTCTAGCCCCGACAGCGGTCCATTAAAGACAAATGTGGCGTGACTTCTAAATCTGTCAAACCCTTTATATAAATCAGCGGCATCCCAGTCAATCCTTGGGTGTTCAAACTGCGGAGTAGCCATAAATACACTTGTTTAAAAGGCTGTGCTTGACAGAATTCTGACACCATGTAACATACCGTGACTCAGTAACTGAGACGTTGTGAACTTCACGCTGTGTTGCTTTATTCTGCTTTTGCAACTCAAACCGTTAACAACAAAACCCACCCAGAGAGGTACTGTGGCTGAGAATAGACATTACTAGTAAAGCCACATTTCTGAATAGCGCTCCTAGTGCCACACCGATACATTACAACGGGTGTATGAATAAACTCTAATAACCTTGATTCAAGTCTCAGCTGGTTATTTTTAGGTTGTTTCTTTTGAACATTCTGTACCGATCTACATCATCACTTAATGTCCACCTTTTCCTTTTACTATTTAAAAAAACAAACAACATGTCATATGATGAAAAACAAGAAGTACATGTGAGGTCAGCGGTGTGATAATACAGTGTAAGTGAGGGTATTACATTACACAGTATGTCAGAATTGTTCTTCCCTGTCACAACAATCACAATGACACTGTGGTGGCAAATTTTATTTTAACCATTTGTTGAATGATATTAACCATTCGTTTAAAGATTGTTTTAAACCTCCACAAAATCCTGCTCCTTCCTGTAGACTTTTAAAGCACCAGAGAGGGGAACAGCTACAGCCGTCAACTATAGCCCAGTAGAATTATTTAGTTTTACTAGTTTGAAGCTTCTCACATTGTTGTCTTTTGCAGTCTCTGCAGTGGCAAATTACCTATTTTTGAGGGGGGAATAAACTTCAATATTTCGCCGTGAAAGCATGAACTGTCCTCTGGAGGACATCCACCAGACCAGCGGGCGCCTGTGGATTGTTGTCGGCAGCGGCAGGCAAGGGAGGCGGGGAGGAAGTAGAAGGATGCCCGGTCGGGGCTGCTAGCCTGGCTAAGGAAACTACCACACAATTCGCCACTGCAGAGACTCATATTCACTAACGACAGCACACAAAATGGATATATATTCTTAGGTTATAAAAAGATAAAACTATGCTTATGTATTATGTTTTAAATAATAAATTGTATGCTGCAGTCAGGTTAGGAAAATAGGAATGAAAACTATTTGACTGAAAAGAATAGGTGCAGACTGACCTGATTATCACAATCACCACTTTTTGTCTCTGTAAACAAAAGGTAAAGACAGAGATTTTCTCTCCCCCTCTCTTCCTGTCTTTGGTTAAATTGATTAGGTTAAACCCAACTAAGAGAAACCTTTTGCCACACACCTTGAAATAACCTTCTGCTTCCTTCAGTCTCCACCCTCCTGGTGTTCTAGTCTGGGTTAGAACAAAGGAAATGCAAACTCTGTAAACTTGAATACAATCAACACTTCCATGATAATCAACCTTAGTCTGTGACCTGGAGTAAACCTAAATTCAGGTGTGTACTTATCCTGAGGGACAGGATAAATGGGGGCTCCTGAGACGATCTCAGGACTGTTCTTCTGTGACTCCACAAGAGAAGCATGAGAGCAGTCCGCTGTCAGCTGCAGTGTAACATTTGTGTTTTCTGTTGACTATCGTTTTTCATGTTGTTTTATTAAACCATCTTGCTTAATCTTTCAATCCGAACCTAGCCTCTCCTTCGTCCTCAGAAATCTAAGAACACGTCATTTAGTGAAAACTAGCAATATGCTACAAATACACATGGAACTGCTGCGTGATGATTATTACCGGAGCCTGGCTGAACACACTCACTCATCTCAGACGGCAGCTAGCAGCTAAGAGGGTAGGTGAATTTAACCCTTGTGTTGTCCTTCGGGTCCCAGTGACCCGAAGGACAACACAAGGATTATGTACTTCCGTTTACTTTGTTGAGAATTGCTCTCTAAACCCGGTTTCTTGTAAAGTAAGTAAGTAAAGTTTATTTAGAACACATTTAAACACAGTTTAAGCTGACCAAAATGCTGTACAAACAAGAACTAAGGTGCTGTATTAACCCTTGATTAGAGAGCAATTCTCAACAAAGTAAACGGAAGTACATAATCCTCGTGTGGTCCTTTGGGTCACTGGGACCCGAAGGACCACACAAGGGTTAAACAATGGCTAAGTTGCTAAACTTGTTGTCATGTAAGGGCCCTGTTCGTGTTGCACAGACATTTTAATTGCATTTTGTGTCTGTTAAGAGGCACAAAGACACTCTTTATCTTATGCCCCCATAACTGCCGTTTTAGCTGAGTGGGAGCTCTCGGCATTAGCTGCAGCAACTCCGTGTTGCTAGCACCGATTCGGCTCGTTTTTTTGCTATTGACAGTACTCATATACATATAGCGATCAAGATTAACGTAAAAATTGCACGGAGTTCTCCTTTAAGGCTGCATTTCTCTATTTCATTTCAGTGTTCAAATCAGTCAGTCCTGACATACTTTGATTTGATTTAATATGATTCAGTGATGTGTTACCCTTGTGTTTTGTGGCTCAGTGTTTGAGCTTGTAGTAGACCTATTCTGTACCATTGCCGTAGCTTTGTGCCTATATCCTGTGTTACCCGTGCCTAGTTTGTTCTGTCTTGGATTTTGGACTTTATTCATGTTTTAGTTTTTTCGCTTGTTGAGCGTGTACCTGTGTTCCAGTCTTAGTACCGAAACCTTACTGTTTTGACACCACAAAGTGTCTTTGTTTTAATAAATAGAGATATTTTGTCTTCATCTTGACAGTATATGGTAGAAATTTTACTTGGTTGAATAGCGATAACGGTTTATTATTTCCCGGTGTTTGGGGATCAGTACCCCGCGGCAGGCTAATTACGGTCTTGGATAGGCTATTTATATGAATTGAATCTCTATACAGTTCAATAAATTGTGATGGATGCAGTTTGGTGTGTGGTGGTTGACTGTGGCTGAAAACTTCACTCTGGAAAATTTGTCAGCACCCCCAATTCAAAATATGTTCCCACGATGGTGCAAGCTGTCGCCGAGTTTGACACAACGCTAGCAGGGCGCCTAGCATCAGCTACAACATTTACGGGTGTGTCAAAGACAATTCAGAATTACATAATAGAGAGCGCTGCTCATGTTATTCAGGAAGAAATAGATAAAGAAATAAACACAGCGTCATTCATAGCAGTGGAAGTGGATGACACCACAGACATATCATGCAAGTGCCAAGTGACGGTCATTATCCGCTACGTAAATAAAAAGGGAATGATATGTGAGCGGTTTCTTGGTTTCTTTGACATTAGCCTTGAACGAGATGCTGAAGCCATAACTGCTGTGGTGATGCGGGCACTTGCCAACTACAATCCTGAAACAAAGCTCATTTGTCAGACGATGGAGCAAGTATACATACTAAGCTCACTGGCTTCCTCGGTCAAATTTGCCACGCACCGCCACTGCTAATACTATATCTGAAGTCTCCTTCCCGAAATTCATCCTTGGTGCAGAATTACAGCCACTAGAGCCAGTCCCACAATGAGCTTTCCTTAGGATGTGCCATTTCTGTGTCTGTAGCTATTGAGGAGGAGAGAGGGAGGGGCAAGGTGGAGGGTGGGGGTGTGGTCTTGACCAACTGCCACTTTGCTCATTTGAAAGCCATGATGTCTCTCTCTCTCTCTCATGGGTGGGCCAAATTCTCTGGGCGGGCAAAGCAGAGAAAGGGGAGGTAACCTCGCTTGTTATGACCTCATAAGGAGCAAGATTCCAGATTGGCCCATCTGAGCTTTAATTTTCTCAAAGGCAGAGCAGGATACCCAGGGCTCGGTTTACACCTATCACCATTTCAATTGGGGACCATAGGCAGGCTGAAGGAACTCATATTAATGTTAAAAAACCTCATAAAGTGAAATTTTCATGCCATGGGACCTTTAACTATTAAAAAAAAAAAAAGATCTACTCAGCTATTAAAACCTCATGAGTTGACAGTAAACAGATATAATTATATGATCTTATCAATGAACAAGGAAGTATTCCGAGAGTTCAGACCTGCAGTCACAGTGTGTGTGTGTGTGTGTGTGTGTGTGTGTGTGTGTGTATGTGTGTGTGTGTGTGTGTGTGTGTGTGTGTGTGTGTGTGTGTGTGTGTGTGTGTGTGTGTTGTGTGTGTGAGATGCACCCACCCTGACCTCCGCACCCTACAAAATGTCACAATACACTACTTCCTGTATCCGGACTGAATACGTATGATAACTGAAATGCAAATATGTTTAGCTATACCTTTTCCCCTAAACTTGCTTTAAAGATTGCTTTAAAAATATTTATTAAAATGAATATATGGGGCCATTAATGTTTTTACATAACCCAAACTTGACATGTATTCAGCATGAGACAAATGCCTCTTTAAAATGCAGAGTGCCTCAGAGTTGGGATGGCACTATGTGACACTGCATTGTGGTTGAACTGTACTGCTTGATCCCAAATCTCCTCAATCCAGATTTCATTAAATGCTTCTGTATAAATAATCAACGTATCTCGAACCTTCTTCACGTATCCAGACTGGAGCTGCGCCTGAGTATCTCAGTGACAACAGGCATCAACAAAAAGAAAAATACACAACTGGTAAGTGCAAATCCTCTTTTCTTTTGCATTACCATCTTTGTGTAATTCAACGTAGAACCGCCACTGCTCTTAATACTACGTCATCTTACGGCGCCGCGGTGCTGCTGGTCTGACCGGTGCGTACCACACACAGGCTGAAGGGTGCTTATTGCGTTTGTATCTGACGCTGAGAGACACTGACTCAGCCTGCGTGTTTAACGAGCTGGGAATGAGAAGGGGTTGCCCCTGAAGGTGTGGTTCTTCCTGTCTCTCATATGTATACACAAATAAACACTAAACGAAGCATAAGCTGCACAATCACACAAAACCAGATTACGGGGGCCAGACGTAGCTTGACTTAACAGGCCTACACATACACAAACTTTGACATACATACAGATTTGCAACCACACCCCAGCCCCCTATCCAGCGCCTTCACCGCTTCTTCCCCCAGTCAGGCGGGCAGGTCTGGGGCCAGCGCCTTTGTTTGGCTGCAGGACCAGATGTCTGTTTGCCTGTCCTGGACTACCTCTTCTCCATGACCCCCATCCCGATGCACCCATCATCACCACCCTCACTGCGTGTCAGGTTATATTGTTATGTTGTGTTATGTGCAGCAGTGCAAATGTACTGTTATGTGGTGTGCAGCAGTGCAAATGTATTGCTTGTGTGCTTATGTGCTGAGGTGTTTTTTTCCTGTTCCCACACTGTACCCCTATTCAGGGGCATAGTCTGGGAGTTGCCTTTTTCTCCTCGTCTCTCCTCATGTCATGCTGTATTTTCTTCCCACTTATATGTGTATGTACCTTGTAAAGCGCTTTGTGATTTATATCTGTGAAATGCGCTCTATAAATAAATTTTACTTACTTACTTACTTACTTTACAAAAGCTTGGTGTAATCTTATCAGGAAAATAAACAAATGTTTACCATAACATCACAAATATCTTTCCCACAAATCCAACGCAATATCTAAAAAGAAATGTACCTGTACCGGTTTCTTCACTCAGGAACTAGGGATGTAACCACCGGTGTAACGGTAAACCACAATAAAAATATTGATGATAACAATTACCATTTTCATTTAAAATATCATTATTATCACAGTGAATTACAAAAGTGTGGAAACCATATGTTGAATCCTTCCCAGCTTCATCCGAGTCTCCTGAAGTTGCCACGCAGGCGCACTGCCTAGCCTACACTGTTACACTTTTTGGAAACTATTTCAGCTTGTGTACGCCTATCGGTGCTTTCTGAACATATTGAAGACACTTAAAAATACTGCGAAAATACCGAAAACCGTGATCATTTTGGTCACTATAACCGTGAGGTTAAATTTTAATTTCACATCCCTACCAGGAACCACCAAAAAAATACGAATGACACTCACACAATTCATGAATGCTGTTCGGAGACTGATGTCGTATTACCTGTTCTGTGTGGATATAAAAGGTGATGTGTGTTCAGTGGAGGACCTCAACCAGCAAACAGCAACAGGTGGAATCATAGCAACACAGTCTCACTCCCTACTCGTCAAATGTATGACGCATGGTCAAGGACCCTGGCGTCAAGTTTCAACGAAATAGGGGTACCCTTGACGTTATTTTTCGACGAGGGGGTCCTTCAGATAGACATTCATGTTATTCCCTCAACATCGGATATCGACGAAAGAAAAAAACACGCCCCCGCCCCTTAACTCGAAATCTATGACAGTTATTATTGGTATTTTTAGCCCAATAACCACTGTTTTAATCAACATTATTCACGAGATATTATCATGGTTTATATGTATTTATTTTAATGTTATTATTTCGGTCTATTTCGGCCAGGGAAGCTGGGTTGCTCTTTTGTTGATTTATATTTTTTAAACTATAACGCTACATCTATCAACATTTATTTAGATGTTATCATGGTATTAATTTCTTTATTTTAATAATATTATTTCGGTCTTATTACCGGTGAAATATTACAGTATATGCTGTAATACAGAACATTACGATATGATCCTAGCAGGACGCATTCAAAGCCGATATCCCCCAATGCAATGCGGCCATTCATTTCAAAGAATCTGGCAGCGATCAGCGGGTCTTTAACGTCAGGATCGCTTCAATATACATACATACAGTCAGTGGTTGTGTCACCAGCAACAACACGTTGCTCAGTTTTGTTCCAGTAAGTTATGAACCATAATAACGTTTAAACGAATCCGCGGAAAACTCCGGAAGTGACGTAGTACGTCCCGCTCAGCGGATACGAAGATAAAAATATATAATATTCGTAATATTGTTTGTTTGTACTTTGTAAGTTTTGAGGAGTTAAACAATAAAGATAGTTATAATAATAAAATACAGTTTCATGTATTTGTCTCATATATTGTGTGCTCGGCCGGCCGGCGGGCGGCCTCAATCTGAAATGGAATCAAGCCATTTTACGGCAGACAGACAGAAACACAGGAGCCGAACGAGTCCCCTCACCGACCCCGGAAGAACTACAAGTGCTCAAGCTTTGTAACAGCTTCTGTGGCGTTTCTTATGGGAGTTGTAGTTTTAAAGTATATTGGTATATTTCTCATAAGTAGAAGTTGGCAGTGTATAATTTTGGATACACCTTGGGGTTTTTTGTGATGGAGAACACACTGGTGTCGTCAGATTTTAAAAATCGAATCGTTAAATAGGTGAAAATAGCTTATTACCATATTTGACAGTGCTTACAGTAGGTACAATTTGGTGACCATAGCTACATGACAGCTGATGTCCAGAGCTTTCTATAACAGCTGGTCTTATGTGTGTAGCACCTTCTGTTGCTAAATGACAAGCCTTCAAACATGTGCTGGGTTCAAGGTTCAGAGGTCAATATTTCAAAGCAGGAGTAATGTATCCTCTCCAGACTGACATATGTTACTCTCCAGGTTGAGACCTTTCCAACGATGTGTTTGCTATAGTCCTATGACAACGTTTTAATTTTTACACATCATGGAGACCACTTAGCAGGAGATACTTTATTGTCCCCAGAGGGATATTTGCCTTGAGTTCAAATGCTTCACAAATAACACTTGACATATTGTTTTAACATACAGCTGACATACTTACAATAAAAAACAACATGAACAAAGTTATATAGGCTAGACTGAAGCACATCACACAGCAACAATCTATTGCTCATCTTTCACAAACAGTGACAAGAGCAATGCAACCATGCTACATATCATGAAGCTGTTGCACACCCTCAATCTCAAGCAACATTATTTAAAGTTTTAATTGAGGTAGTTCCATATTAGGCCTATAGTTTAGAAATGTTAAGTACACCTATATCTTCTGCCAGAGGATAAGAGCTCATACTTGGCATGGAGAATAAAGGTAGAGCAGACCATATTCTGTGTGCTTGCCTGGAGAGACTGGTTTCTATTCCTCTCCACAACCTTCATGACAGTCATATTAATATGCTCTGTAATGCAGCCTTGTATAACACAAACCATCTGATTCACCTTGAGTGTCTGCTCTAAATGATAAGACACACTTTCAACACGGGCCTTCCAGCCAAAGGTGCATGTTGTCCATATGAACACCATTGGGCCTATAGGAGCAGAGCCGATGGATTGGTTCATTATTTATGACCTCTGATATCCTCTGACCCAGCTCTATCTCGAGAGTTATCTCAACTTCAGTTTCAAAGGGGGGGGTCAGCTTTTCTTAGACATGAGTAGGGGGGGCACCAAGGAAAAAAGGTTGGGAACCACTGCTCTGACCCATGTCATGACCCTTTTCTCAGCTTGTGAAATGGTTGAATGAGATGTGTGAGTTTTGTCTTTGTGGAGTAGGGCTGAAGTAGAAGTGTGCCAAAAATGCCAAAACACATGTTGTATATGTATACATACCCAAACAAAGCTATATACATCTTACTCTGTGAACAAAAACCTCAGCAAAAATCTGCTTATCCTTTTAATTTCCTGAAAATGCTTCCTAAAACTAGTCCCTTCTTAATTTTGAAAAGGTAGTCTCAGTAAAGGCTACAAAGGTTAGGATGGCTACAAGCTGTAACCACGGTGATTGATATGAGGATCATCTTCTGAATATAATAATTAATATGTTAGGCCTACCGTAAATTGATATTTCAAAAAAGTAAATTATTTAAAACAACTAATAATGCAGTGTGATTTTAAATCAAACTAAGTCCCACACATAAATATACTCATGTTTTTCCCCTTTAGTCTTTGCTATTAATATTCATCAACTGCAAAATTAGAAAATTGCCTTTTTAAATAACTATGCATGGAAAATAAAATAAAAAATGCTTCTCTTTGTATATAGTTTATTGTTTTTCACAACAGTACAATTCAAAACAAATGGAAATTAGTCAAACAAGCCATTAGGCTGTATTTCTAAACACTCAACTGTAGGTTTTTTATACAGTATATATAAGGCAAATCAAAGTGCTAAATATAAAACACCATTTTCTTTTCATTATTAGTATTTTATTGTGTAAATTCTCACGTACAACGTGGAACATTCTTTCACAGACGAGGTTTGGAATTTCCACGTCACTTCCGCGGATTCGTTTAAACGTAGACAAATAAATGAAACTGTATTTTAATATAACTATCTTTATTGTTTAACTCCTCAAATACAACATTAGAAAAAAACATTAATATTACGAATATTATATATTTGTATCTTCGTATCCGCTGAGCGGGACGTACTACGTCACTTCCGGAGTTTTCCGCGGATTCGTTTAAACGTTATTATGGTTCATAACTTACTGGAACAAAACTGAGCAACGTGTTGTTGCTGGTGACACAACCACTGACTGTACATATGTATATTGAAGCGATCCTGACGTTAAAGACCCGCTGATCGCTGCCAGATTCTTTGAAATGAATGGCCGCATTGCATTGGGGGATATCGGCTTTGAATGCGTCCTGCTAGGATCATATCGTAATGTTCTGTATTACAGCATATACTGTAATATTTCACCGGTAATAAGACCGAAATAATATTATTAAAATAAAGAAATTAATACCATGATAACATCTAAATAAATGTTGATAGATGTAGCGTTATAGTTTAAAAAATATAAATCAACAAAAAAGCCACCCAGCTTCCCTGGCCGAAATAGACCGAAATAATAACATTAAAATAAATACATATAAACCATGATAATATCTCGTGAATAATGTTGATTAAAACAGTGGTTATTGGGCTAAAAATACCAATAATAACTGTCATAGATTTCGAGTTAAGGGGCGGGGGGCGTGTTTTTTTCTTTCGTCGATATCCGACGGTGAGGGAATAACATGAATGTCTATCTGACGGACCCCCTCGTCGAAAAATAACGTCAAGGGTACCCCTATTTCGTTGAAACTTGACGCCAGGGTCCTTGACCATGCGTCATACATTTGACGAGTAGGGAGTGAGACTGTGTTGATCATAGAGCCTCACATATTCAATCACTGCAGTCAAGACAAATCTACGGCAGACAAAACGTGTTCAGCCGCTACAGTGCTCTGCATGGTGCTTTGCATGGTGCTCTGCATGGTGCTACCTTGTATCAGCATATTATAAAATGTTATTTTAGACATTTATTTACTATTTCATTCACATATTACCCTACTTTTGTGAACCCAATACTTTTATAAACTATTTCAAGCACGAAAACAATTGAGTGTAGGTATGTTTTCACAAGAGATTTGAGAAATAGTTCCACATTGAGGCCGCGTTATCTCTTTATACATTGCTATGGCAAAATTAGTACATCATTGTACAGAAAGCCGAGTTTGTTCTGAACATTTTGATATGAAACATATGGGGATCAGGTTATATGAAAATACCCTTACAATGAGAATTTAAGAAGATATCTAAATATGCCGTTAGACCTCAAAGGGTTAAACCGGACTTCTCAGTTCACTCGACAGGTATTAATGTCCTCTGTTGTTACTTGTGTTCTGTTGTGGTCTGGTTGTTGTTTTTAGAGTATTTATTCTGTTTAAATTGTACTCTCGACATTACTGAAAATGAGGGCAGGCCTTCAATGATTCCTAAAGATTTAAATAAAGGCTGAGTGAATAAAAATAAAGTTTATTAAAGTTTATTTATTATCACACGTGCCACATGGTTTACATTTGTCAAAACTGCTCACAATTGCCCTGTGATGAAAATAATTTTCTGTAATGATGGGCTTACCACACACTACTAGAAGAAACAAGTATGAGTTTGATGCTGCATCATACGAACACAAGTACACTCCTGTTCCTTGTATTTCACACTTTAATACTTTTTTATATTAGATGGAATATTAACACACATAAAAATGCAGACAATGGTCAACAATCACCACAGTGTGCAGCAGAGTTTCCACAAAATACATTTCTTACAGTTTAAAGCTATCAAATACAAATTAACTGCAATATGGATATTAAATGTTTTTGAATATATTAGACATAAGATTAGACATTTTTTCTTGTGGCCAATCACTGCATATGGCTCATATGGTTCTGTGTCACTGTTAACAGCAGTTACTAAAAGTTATATGTATGCTTGTCAAAATAATATACATCAAGTTTGTCTGTAGCACATACATACACATACACATATACACACATGCATACATATTTACATACATATATGCACACATGTAGGCTACATATAGGCTAAATATACATACACATACTGTAACATACCCCCTTTTGTCCTTTATTTTGTATTGCACAATTGTTTAACCTCTATAGGGGTTTTACAAAGTTCATTTGATAGTACCTTTATCCGAAGCTGTCAAGCCTTAAGGCAATCATGAATTTTGGATATTTACTGACAACAAATTCCCTTTTCATATTAGTCATCACTGTCATCATCTGATGGAAATTCAGCACGGATGCTATTGCTTGCTTTAGAGTAGCCATGACAACAGTACCAGGCAGGATGCAGTGACGAGACTGATTTTGTGGCTTACTCCACCCGAAGCTGTAAATGTGGAGAACGAAACAAAACATTAGTTTAATGGACAGTTGTGTACCTTTTTAAATTATTTTGATCAAGTAGCACTTAATATTGCTTACATATGCCATTCACGGTGATAGAGCTGCTTTCAATGTCGAAGCCACTGACGCTTGAAGCTGCGTTGATCAAAGTGCTTCCAATCTGAGTGTTATTAGGGGCAATCGTGCTTACAAAGCTAAGGTCCATGGTGTTGATGACTGATCCACTTCTGCAGAAAGAGAAACACATAATATAGTTTGAAATATCAGATTAAGTCCAGTATTCTTAAATTATATTACCTGAACATAAATTAAATTACCTGAATGACACCACTGTCAAGGACCTGAAGGATGATGAGTATGTCCTTTGGAAGAAAGGTTCAAGCTGCAGAAACAAAAGAAGTTGTTTTTAAATGTCTCTGCCATCGATTCTTTCTGGAAATTTGAACAAATGACGTTTTTATATGTAGACTGTCAAGGGATTGTTCAGTTCTTTGGTGAGTGCTTGAGCTCTCTGATAAAGTAATTCAATAGGTGTACAAGAATATTTCGTTCTGAGGGTGAGACTTACCTGTTCCTTTATCAATGCAGCTCGATTTTGAAAGGCTGATGATGATGGATTCAGCAAGTCGTTTGTAAAAGTGTCTTTAACAGATCTGAAAGACAGACTAGATGTTGTGAGTGCTACAGTTGTAGGTGCGGCAGTTGTAGTTGAAACTGGACCTGCTGTGGTTGATGCTGGGGCAGCTGTTGTAGGTGCGGATGCAGCTGTGGTTGATGCTGGGGCAGCTGTGGTTGATGCTGGGGCAGCTGTTGTTGATGCGGGTGCAGCTGTGGTTGATGCTGGGGCAGCTGTTGATGATGCTGGGGCAGCTGTGGTTGATGCAGGTGCAGCTGTGGTTGATGCAGGTGCAGCTGTGGTTGATGCTGGGGCAGCTGTGGTTGTTTTTGGGGCAGTTGTTACTCCTGGGGCCGCTGTGGTTACTCCTGGGGCCGCTGTGGTTACTGGTGGGGCAGCTGTGGTTGATACTGGGGCAGCTGTGGTTACTCCTGGGGCAGCTGTGGTTACTGCAGGGGCTGCTGTCGTTACTCCTGGTGCAGCTGTGGTTGATGCTGGGGCAGCTGTTGTTACTCCTGGGGCAGCTGTGGTTACTCCTGGGGCAGCTGTGCTTGATGCTGGGGCAGCTGTGGTTACTCCTGGGGCAGCTGTGGTTGATAATGGGGCAGCTGTTGTTACTCCTGGGGCAGCTGTGGTTGATGCTGGGGCAGCTGTCGTTACTCCTGGGGCAGCTGTGGTTGATGCTGGGGCAGCTGTTGTTACTGATGGGGTTGCTGTCGTTACTCCTGGGGCAGCTGTGGTTGATGCTGGGGCAGCTGATGTTACTCCTGGAGCAGTTGTGGTTACTCCTGGGGCAGCTGTGGTTACTCCTGGGGCAGCTGTGGTTGATGCTGGGGCAGCTGTTGTTACTGATGGTGCAGCTGTGGTTACTGCTGGGGCTGCTGTCGTTACTCCTGGGGCAGCTGTTGTTACTGATGGTGCAGCTGTGGTTACTGCTGGGGCTGCTGTCGTTACTCCTGGGGCAGCTGTGGTTGATGCTGGGGAAGCTGTTGTTACTGATGGTGCAGATGTGGTTACTGCTGGGGCTGCTGTCGTTACTCCTGGGGCAGCTGTGGTTGATGCTGGGGCAGCTGTTGTTACTCCTGGGGCAGCTGTGGTTGATGCTGGGGCAGCTGTTGTTACTCCTGGGGCAGCTGTGGTTGATGCTGGGGCAGCTGTTGTTACTGCTGGGGCAGCTGTGGTTGATGCTGGGGCAGCTGTTGTTACTGCTGGGGCCGCTGTGGTTGATGCTGGGGCAGCTGTTGTTACTCCTGGAGCAGGTGTGGTTACTCCTGGGGCAGCTGTGGTTACTCCTGGGGCAGCTGTGGTTGATGCTGGGGCAGCTGTTGTTACTCCTGGGGCCACTGTGGTTACTGCTGGAGCAGCTGTCGTTGATGCTAGGGCAGCTGTTGTTACTGATGGGGCAGGTGTGGTTACTCCTGGGGCAGCTGTGGTTGATGCTGGGGCAGCTGTTGTTACTGATGGGGCAGCTGTTACTCCTGGGGCAGCTGTGGTTGATGCTGGGGCAGCTGTTGTTACTCCTGGGGCAGCTGTGGTTGATGCTGGGGCAGCTGTGGTTGATGCTGGGGCAGCTGTCGTTACTCCTGGGGCAGCTGTGGTTGATGCTGGGGCAGCTGTTGTTACTCCTGGGGCAGCTGTGGTTGATGCGGGGGCAGCTGTGGTTACTGCTGGGGCTGCTGTCGTTACTCCTGGGGCAGCTGTGGTTGATGCTGGGGCAGCTGTTGTTACTCCTGGGGCAGCTGTGGTTGATGCTTGGGCAGCTGTTGTTACTCCTGGGGCAGCTGTGGTCGATGCTGGGGCAGCTGTTGTTACTGATGGTGCAGATGTGGTTACTGCTGGGGCTGCTGTCGTTACTCCTGGGGCAGCTGTGGTTGATGCTGGGGCAGCTGTTGTTACTCCTGGGGCAGCTGTGGTTGATGCTGGGGCAGCTGTTGTTACTCCTGGGGCAGCTGTGGTTACTCCTGGGGCAGCTGTGCTTGATGCTGGGGCAACTGATGTTACTGATGGGGCAGCTGTTGTTACTGCTGGGGCTGCTGTCGTTACTCCTGGGGCAGCTGTGGTTGATGCTGGGGCAGCTGTTGTTACTGATGGTGCAGCTGTGGTTACTGCTGGGGCTGCTGTCGTTACTTCTGGGGCAGCTGTTGTTGATGCTGGGGCAGCTGTTGTTACTCCTGGGGCAGCTGTGGTTACTCCTGGGGCAGCTGAGCTTGATGCTGGGGCAACTGATGTTTCTGATGTGGAAGCTGTTGTTACTGCTGGGGCTGCTGTCGTTACTCCTGGGGCAGGTGTGGTTACTCCTGGGGCAGCTGTGGTTGATGCTGGGGCAGCTGTTGTTACTGATGGGGCAGCTGTTGTTACTCCCGGGGCAGCTGTGGTTGATACTGGGGCAGCTGTTGTTACTGATGGGGCAACTGTTGTTACTCCTGGGGCAGCTGTGGTTGATGCTGGGGCAGCTGTTGTTACTCCTGGGGCAGCTGTTGTTACTGCTGGGGCCGTTGTGCTTGATGGTGGGGCAGCTGTGGTTACTCCTGGGGAAGCTGTGGTTGATGCTGGGGCTGCTGTCGTTACTCCTGGGGCAGCTGTGGTTGATGCTGGGGCAGCTGTTGTTACTGATGGGGCAGCAGTTGTTACTCCTGGGACAGCTGTGGTTGATGCGGGGGCAGCTGTGGTTACTGCTGGGGCTGCTGTCGTTACTCCTGGGGCAGCTGTGGTTGATGCTGGGGCAGCTGTTGTTACTCCTGGGGCAGCTGTGGTTGATGCTTGGGCAGCTGTTGTTTCTCCTGGGGCAGCTGTGGTCGATGCTGGGGCAGCTGTTGTTACTGCTGGGGTTGCTGTCGTTACTCCTGGGGCAGCTGTGGTTGATGCTGGGGCAGCTGTTGTTACTGATGGTGCAGATGTGGTTACTGATGGGGCTGCTGTCGTTACTCCTGGGGCAGCTGTGGTTGATGCTGGGGCAGCTGTTGTTACTCCTGGGGCAGCTGTGGTTGATGCTGGGGCAGCTGTTGTTACTCCTGGGGCAGCTGTGGTTACTCCTGGGGCAGCTGTGCTTGATGCTGGGGCAACTGATGTTACTGATGGGGCAGCTGTTGTTACTGCTGGGGCTGCTGTCGTTACTCCTGGGGCAGCTGTGGTTGATGCTGGGGCAGCTGTTGTTACTGATGGGGCAGCTGTTGTTACTGAAGGGGCAGCTGTTGTTACTCCTGGGGCAGCTGTTGTTACTGATGGGGCAGCTGTGGATGATGCTGGGGCAGCTGTAGTTACTGCTGGGGAATCTGTGGTTACTCCTGGGGCAGCTGTGGTTGATGCTGGGGCAGCTGTTGTTACTCCTGGGGCAGCTGTGGTTGATGCTGGGGCAGTTGTCGTTACTGCTGGGGCTGCTGTCGTTACTCCTGGGGCCGCTGTGGTTACTGCTGGGGTTGCTGTGGTTACTCCTGGGGCAGCTGTGGTTGATGCTGGGGCTGCTGTCGTTACTCCTGGGGCAGCTGTGGTTACTCCTGGGGCAGCTGTGCTTGATGCTGGGGTAACTGATGTTACTGATGGGGCAGCTGTTGTTACTGCTGGGGCTGCTGTCGTTACTCCTGGGGCAGCTGTGGTTGATGCTGGGGCAGCTGTTGTTACCCTGGGGCAGCTGTGGTTGATGCGGGGCAGCTGTGGTTACTGCTGGGGCTGCTGTCGTTACTCCTGGGGCAGCTGTGGTTGATGGTGGGGCAGCTGTTGTTACTCCTGGGGCAGCTGTGGTTGATGCTTGGGCAGCTGTTGTTACTCCTGGGGCAGCTGTGGTTGATGCTGGGGCAGCTGTTGTTACTGATGGGGTTGCTGTCGTTACTCCTGGGGCAGCTGTGGTTGATGCTGGGGCAGCTGTGGTTACTCCTGGGGAAGCTGTGCTTGATGCTGGGGCAACTGATGTTACTGATGGGGCAGCTGTTGTTACTGCTGGGGCTGCTGTCGTTACTCCTGGGGCAGCTGTGGTTGATGCTGGGGCAGCTGTTGTTACTGATGGGGCAGCTGTTGTTACTGATGGGGCAGCTGTTGTTACTCCTGGGGCAGCTGTTGTTACTGATGGGGCAGCTGTGGTTGATGCTGGGGCAGCTGTAGTTACTGCTGGGGAAGCTGTGGTTACTCCTGGGGCAGCTGTGGTTGATGCTGGGGCAGCTGTTGCTACTCCTGGGGCAGCTGTGGTTGATGCTGGGGCAGTTGTCGTTACTGCTGGGGCTGCTGTCGTTACTCCTGGGGCCGCTGTGGTTACTGCTGGGGTAGCTGTGGTTACTCCTGGGGCAGCTGTGGTTGATGCTGGGGCAGTTGTCGTTACTGCTGGGGCAGCTGTGGTTACTCCGCGCTGTGGTTACTCCTGGGGCAGCTGTGGTTGATGCTGGGGCAGCTGTTGTTACTGATGGGTCAGCTGTTGTTACTGATGGGGCAGCTGTGGTTGATGCTGGGGCAGCTGTTGTTACTGCTGGGGCAACTGTTGTACACCTGGGGCAGCTGTGGTTGATGCTGGGGCAGCTGTTGTTACTCCTGGGGCAGCTGTGGTTGATGCGGGGGCAGCTGTGGTTACTGCTGGGGCTGCTGTTGTTACTCCTGGGGCAGCTGTGGTTGATGGTGGGGCAGCTGTTGTTACTCCTGGGGCAGCTGTGGTTGATGCTGGGGCAGCTGTTGTTACTCCTGGGGCAGCTGTGGTTGATGCTGGGGCAGCTGTTGTTACTGCTGGGGTTGCTGTCGTTACTCCTGGGGCAGCTGTGGTTGATGCTGGGGCAGCTGTGGTTACTCCTGGGGAAGCTGTGCTTGATGCTGGGGCAACTGATGTTACTGATGGGGCAGCTGTTGTTACTGCTGGGGCTGCTGTCGTTACTCCTGGGGCAGCTGTGGTTGATGCTGGGGCAGCTGTTGTTACTGCTGGGGCAGCTGTTGTTACTGCTGGGGCAGCTGTTGTTACTCCTGGGGCAGCTGTTGTTACTGATGGGGCAGCTGTGGTTGATGCTGGGGCAGCTGTAGTTACTGCTGGGGAAGCTGTGGTTACCCTGGGGCAGCTGTGGTTGATGCTGGGGCAGCTGTTGCTACTCCTGGGGCAGCTGTGGTTGATGCTGGGGCAGTTGTCGCATTGCGGGGCTACTGTCGCTATCTGGGGCAACTGTGGTTGATGCTTGGGCAGCTGTTGTTACCCTGGGGCAGCTGTGGTTGATGCGGGCAGTGTTGTTACTGATGGGGTTGCTGTCGTTACTCCTGGGGCAGCTGTGGTTGATGCTGGGGCAGCTGTGGTTACCCTGGGGAAGCTGTGCTTGATGTGGGGGACTGATGTTACTGATGGGGCAGCTGTTGTTACTGCTGGGGCTGCTGTCGTTTACTCCTGGGGCAGCTGTTGTTTGATGCTGGGGCAGCTGTTGTTACTGATGGGGCAGCTGTTGTTACTGATGGGGCAGCTGTTGTTACTCCTGGGGCAGCTGTTGTTACTGATGGGGCAGCTGTGGTTGATGCTGGGGCAGCTGTAGTTACTGCTGGGGAAGCTGTGGTTACTCCTGGGGCAGCTGTGGTTGATGCTGGGGCAGCTGTTGCTACTCCTGGGGCAGCTGTGGTTGATGCTGGGGCAGTTGTCGTTACTGCTGGGGCTACCGTCACTTCTGGGGCAACTGTGGTTGATGCTTGGGCAGCTGTTGTTACTCCTGGGGCAGCTGTGGTTGATGCTGGGGCAGCTGTTGTTACTGATGGGGTTGCTGTCGTTACTCCTGGGGCAGCTGTGGTTGATGCTGGGGCAGCTGTGGTTACTCCTGGGGAAGCTGTGCTTGATGCTGGGGCAACTGATGTTACTGATGGGGCAGCTGTTGTTACTGCTGGGGCTGCTGTTGTTACTCCTGGGGCAGCTGTGGTTGATGCTGGGGCAGCTGTTGTTACTGATGGGGCAGCTGTTGTTACGATGGGGCAGCTGTTGTTACTCCTGGGGCAGCTGTTGTTACTGATGGGGCAGCTGTGGTTGATGCTGGGGCAGCTGTAGTTACTGCTGGGGAAGCTGTGGTAACTCCTGGGGCAGCTGTGGTTGATGCTGGGGCAGCTGTTGCTACTCCTGGGGCAGCTGTGGTTGATGCTGGGGCAGTTGTGTTACTGCTGGGGCTACTGTCGTCTACTCCTGCGGCGCTGTGGTTACTGCTGGGGTAGCTGTGGTTACTCCTGGGGCAGCTGTGGTTGATGTTGGGGCAGTTGTCGTTATTGCTGGGGCAGCTGTGGTTACTCCTGGGGCCGCTGTGGTTGATGCTGGGGCAGCTGTTGCTACTCCTGGGGCAGCTGTGGTTGATGCTGGGGCAGTTGTCGTTACTGCTGGGGCTACTGTCGTTACCCTGGGGCAACTGTGGTTGATGCTGTGTTGTTCCTGGGGCAGCTGTGGTTGATGCTGGGGCAGCTGTTGTTACTGATGGGGTTGCTGTCGTAATTCTGGGGCAGCTGTGGTTGATGCTGGGGCAGCTGTGGTTACTCCTGGGGAAGCTGTGCTTGATGCTGGGGCAACTGATGTTACTGATGGGGCAGCTGTTGTTACTGCTGGGGCCTGCTGTCGTTCTCCTGGGGCAGCTGTGGTTGATGCTGGGGCAGCTGTTGTTACTGATGGGGCAGCTGTTGTTACTGATGGGGCAGCTGTTGTTACTCCTGGGGCAGCTGTTGTTACTGATGGGGCAGCTGTGGTTGATGCTGGGGCAGCTGTAGTTACTGCTGGGGCAGCTGTGGTTACTTACTGGGGCAGCTGTGGTTGATGCTGGGGCAGCTGTTGCTACCCTGGGGCAGCTGTGGTTGATGCTGGGGCAGTTTGTCGTTACTGCTGGGGCTACTGTCGTTAACTCCTGGGGCGCTGGCTTGCTGGGGTAGTGGTGGTTACTCCTGGGGCAGCTGTGGTTGATGCTGGGGCAGTTGGTCGTTACTGCTGGGGCAGCTGTGGTTACTCCTGGGGCGTTGGTTACTCCTGGGGCAGCTGTGGTTGATGCTGGGGCAGCTGTTGTTACTGATGGGTCAGCTGTTGTTACTGATGGGGCAGCTGTGGTTGATGCTGGGGCAGCTGTTGTTACTGCTGGGGCAACTGTTGTTACTCCTGGGGCAGCTGTGGTTGATGCTGGGGCAGTTGTTGTTACTCCTGGGGCAGCTGTGGTTGATGCTGGGGCAGCTGTTGTTACTGATGGGGCAGCTCTGGTTGATGCTGGGGCAGCTGTAGTTACTGCTGGGGAAGTTGTGGTTGATGCTGGGGCAGTTGTGCGTTACTGCTGGGGCTGCTGTCGTTACTCCTGGGGCCGTGTGGTTACTGCTGGGGTAGCTGTTGTTACTCCTGGGGCAGCTGTGGTTGATGCTGGGGTTGCTGTCGTTACTCCTGGGGCGGGTTACAGTTACTCGCTGGGGCAGCTTGTTTTCCGGGGGAGCGTGTGGTTGATGCTGGGGCAGTTGTCGTTACTGCTGGGGCTGCTGTCGTTACTCCTGGGGCCGCTGTGGTTACTGCTGGGGTAGCTGTGGTTACTCCTGGGGCAGCTGTGGTTGATGCTGGGGCAGTTGTCGTTACTGCTGGGGCTGCTGTCGTTACTCCTGGGGCCGCTGTGGTTACTCCTGGGGCAGCTGTGGTTGATGCTGGGGCAGCTGTTGTTACTGATGGGTCAGCTGTTGTTACTGATGGGGCAGCTGTGGTTGATGCTGGGGCAGCTGTTGTTACTGCTGGGGCAACTGTTGTTACTCCTGGGGCAGCTGTGGTTGATGCTGGGGCAGCTGTTGTTACTCCTGGGGCAGCTGTTGTTACTCCTGGGGCAGCTGTTGTTACTGATGGGGCAGCTGTGGTTGATGCTGGGGCAGCTGTAGTTACTGCTGGGGAAGCTGTGGTTGATGCTGGGGCAGTTGTCGTTACTGCTGGGGCTGCTGTCGTTACTCCTGGGGCCGCTGTGGTTACTGCTGGGGTAGCTGTTGTTACTCCTGGGGCAGCTGTGGTTGATGCTGGGGTTGCTGTCGTTACTCCTGGGGCCGCTGTAGTTACTGCTGGGGCAGCTGTGGTTACTCCTGGGGCAGCTGTGGTTGATGCTGGGGCAGTTGTCGTTACTGCTGGGGCTGCTGTCGTTACTCCTGGGGCCGCTGTGGTTACTGCTGGGGTAGCTGTGGTTACTCCTGGGGCAGCTGTGGTTGATGCTGGGGCAGCTGTTGTTACTGATGGGTCAGCTGTTGTTACTGATGGGGCAGCCGTGGTTGATGCTGGGGCAGCTGTTGTTACTGCTGGGGCAACTGTTGTTACTCCTGGGGCCGCTGTGGTTACTCCTGGGGCAGCTGTGGTTGATGCTGGGGCAGCTGTTGTTACTGATGGGTCAGCTGTTGTTACTGATGGGGCAGCTGTGGTTGATGCTGGGGCAGCTGTTGTTACTGCTGGGGCAACTGTTGTTACTCCTGGGGCAGCTGTGGTTGATGCTGGGGCAGCTGTTGTTACTCCTGGGGCAGGTGTGGTTAATGCTGGGGCAGCTGTTGTTACTGATGGGGCAGCTGTTGTTACTCCTGGGGCAGCTGTTGTTACTGATGGGGCAGCTGTGGTTGATGCTGGGGCAGCTGTAGTTACTGCTGGGGCAGCTGTGGTTGATGCTGGGGCAGTTGTCGTTACTGCTGGGGCTGCTGTCGTTACTCCTGGGGCCGCTGTGGTTACTGCTGGGGTAGCTGTGGTTACTCCTGGGGCAGCTGTGGTTGATGCTGGGGCAGCTGTTGTTACTCCTGGGGCAGCTGTGGTTGATGCTGGGGCAGTTGTCGTTACTGCTGGGGCTGCTGTCGTTACTCCTGGGGCCGCTGTGGTTACTGCTGGGGTAGCTGTGGTTACTCCTGGGGCAGCTGTGGTTGATGCTGGGGCAGTTGTCGTTACTGCTGGGGTTGCTGTCGTTACTCCTGGGGCAGCTGTGGTTGATGCAGGGGCAGCTGTTGTTACTCCTGGGGCAGCTGTGGTTGATGCTGGGGTTGCTGTCGTTACTCCTGGGGCCGCTGTAGTTACTGCTGGGGCAGCTGTGGTAACTGCTGGGGCTGCTGTGGTTACTGCGGGTGCAGTTGTGGTTATAGCTGGGGCAGCTGTTGTGATGGCCTGTACGTTGCCAGAGCCTGTTTTGAGTAGAAATTGTTTGATCAGGTGCACATTTAGTTCAACATTTCAAACTCATTTGACAAGTGCATTGTCTGATGGTCTTCAACGTCATGGTCGACCAGTATAACTTTCAGATTTTGAATCCACATTTTAGACTTCTGTTTACAGCACAACATTTATTTCCAATTAATAACTTAGAACTTACCAACACACAGAAGAAGTAGGACGCAGATCTTTATCATCATTTTGGGAAGGCGCTTTACTGGTGAAGAAATATAATGATTTAATTTAGTTAGATTCAGTTAAGTAATGAGAACATAATAGCTGAATTTATCAACTAAAATCTGTATTTAAACTACTACATCCTGATATTTAGGCAATATAGTAAATTGTTGAACAATCAAAATTAAGTAAGTCACTTATTTCATATGTTAAAATTAATTCATTAAATTTCTTTACATTACAGTTTTTTTCAATGGATTTTGTACATTGCTCCAAACTCAGGTAACAGCTCTCAAAACATCATCATTTGTACACTTTGTAATTGTCCTAAACAGTTAGTAAATTATCCTTCATTTATTAGACAAACAGTCAGTGCTTCCATATCAAGTACAGGATATGTGCTGTCACACTGTGCACGCAAAACAAATTCCATTAAAGCTGCAAGCAGTGATGGACCAGCCCTCGCGCCTCTGTGTGTAAGTGTCCTCAGGCCTGGACCCTTGTCAATCATGAGAAATTTCGGGCAGATACGACAACGTACACTCAAGTTACAACAACTTCTTTGTTCATCGCTAAACACTCAAAATGGCCGCCACGCCACGCCCACACCGTCTGACGAAAAGTTTTTCTTTTAATAACTTTTCATCTTTAAGGTGTTGGGATGGTACAGACCAAGTTTGAAGTCCATCGGATGAAATCTCTAGGCGGAGTTCATTAAAGTATAGCACCTTGACTTTTAGGCCTACTTCCTGTTGCCACTAGTGGGCGCTATGACTTTAAGTAAATATCGGCCTTAATTTGTCCTCTGGGTTGGACTTTTATGAATCCTGAAAAGTTTCGACCCAGTTGGACAACCTACAGTTGAGTTACACCCACTTCCTGTTTCGGCGGCGAAACGCACAAAATGGCCGCCCCGCCACGGCCACGTCCCATGATGAAAAGTTTTTCTTTTAACAACTTTTCATCTTTAACATCTTAAGATGGCACAGACCGGGTTTGAAGTTGATCGGATGAAATCTCTAGGAGGAGTTCGTTAAAGTACGACATGTGGAAATGGCCAAAATTGCACTAATTTCGAACTTTCAATTCAAAATGGCAGACTTCCTGTTGGGTTTAGGGTATGGCTCTAATGAAGTTTTTTGTACATCTTGACATGATGCATATGTTTACCAAGTTTTGTGATTCTAAAACTCTGGTAACAGCTCTCAAAACAGTTAACACAGTCATTTGTACACTTTGTAATTGTCCTAAACAGTTAGTAAATTATCCTTCATTTATTAGACAAACAGTCAGTGCTTCCATATCAAGTACAGGATATGTGCTGTCACACTGTGCACGTAAAACAAATTCCATTAAAGCTGCAAGCAGCGATGGACCAGCCCTCGCGCCTCTGTGTGTAAGTGTCCTCAGGCCTGGACCCTTGTCAATCATGAGAAATTTCGGGCAGATACGACAACGTACACTCAAGTTACAACAACTTCTTTGTTCATCGCTAAACACTCAAAATGGCCGCCACGCCCACACCGTCTGACGAAAAGTTTTTCTTTTAATAACTTTTCATCTTTAAGGTGTTGGGATGGTACAGACCAAGTTCATCGGATGAAATCTCTAGGCGGAGTTCGTTAAAGTATAGCACCTTGACTTTTAGGCCTACTTCCTGTTGCCACTAGGGGGCGCTATGACTTTAAGTAAATATCGGCCTTTATTTGTCCTCAGGGTTGGACTCTTATGAATCCTGAAAAGTTTCAACCCAGTTGGACAACGTACAGTTGAGTTACACCCACTTCCTGTTTCGGCGGCGAAACGCACAAAATGGCCGCCCCGCCACGGCCACGTCCCATGATGAAAAGTTTTTCTTTTAACAACTTTTCATCTTTAACTTCTTAAGATGGCACAGACCGAGTTTGAAGTTGATCGGATGAAATCTCTAGGAGGAGTTCGTTAAAGTACGACATGTGGAAATGGCCAAAATCGCACTAATTCTGAACATTTAATTCAAAATGGCGGACTTCCTGTTGGGTTTAGGGTATGGCTCTAATGACGTTTTTTGTACATCTTGACATGGTACATATGTGTACCAAGTTTCGTGAGTCTACGTTAAACGCACTGCAGGGGCTAAATTTTCTTAACTTTCTAGGGGGCGCTAGCGAGCCATTTTTGTGCGCCTATTCCCGAAACCCTTAAAATACGTAAATTTGATGCGACCGCCAAATTTGGTGAGTTTTTGAATATATTAAGCCCCTCAAAAAGCCAATTCATTTGACGGGAAAATAATAATAGAAAGAAAGAAAGAAAGAAAGAAAGAAACAAAGAAACAATAATTCCTTCAGTTGTTGGTGCTCGGGCCCTAAATATGACACAATTTCATACGCTCAACCTTAAAAACCTGGAGGACATTATACAACATCTGGAAACCTCCTCCTGTTGCCTTGATATTCTACCAACGGGTGTTTTCAAAAAAGACAATTACAAAATCAGCCTATTATCACCTTAAAAATATATCAAGGGTTAAAGGACTTATGTCTCAGCAGGATCTGGAAAAACTTGTCCATGCTTTTTATTAACGGTGTCTTTACAGGTCTCCCTAAAAAGTCAATCAGACAACTGCAGCTGATTCAGAACGCTGCTGCCCGAGTCCTCACTAAAACCAGGAAAGTGGATCACATCACTCCAGTACTGAAGTCTCTACACTGGCTTCTAGTGCCTAAAATAATTTATTTCAAAATACATTTCTGATCTGCTAATACACTATGACCCACCCAGACCTCTCAGGTCATCTGGGACAGGTCTACTTGTTGTCCCCAGAGTCAGAACTAAACATGGTGAAGCAGCGTTCAGTTTTTATGCTCCACATATTTGGAACAAACTCCCAGAAACCTGCCGGTCCACTGCAACTCTCAGTTCTTTTAAATCTAAGCTAAATACCTATCTTTCTGATGTTGCTTTTCTTTAAATAACCTATTTTTTTAACTTTAATTTCTTATACTGCACTGTAACTTTTATTCTTATACTGCACTATCAATTTTATTCTTGTCTTTTAATGTTTTTAATTTGTTTATTAATGTTTTTAAATTGTTTTTAATTGTTTTCTAACTGCTCTTTAATGTTTTATGTAAAGCACTTTGAATTGCCCCGTTGCTGAAATGTGCTATACAAATAAAGCTACCTTGCCTGCCTTGCCTTCATTTCATACAAATAACAAATCAAAAGCATCATTTTCTCAAAACGCTGTGCACAAAATTCCCTAATGTTATCACAGCTGTTCATACAGCCAACCAAATCTACATATATCAGGAAAAACATTTGCAGCTTTTTCATTGGTCTTCACAAAGATCACAAGCATTTTTGTACCATTTTCAAAACACAACAAACAAAACTGTGAATTGGAAAATAGTCAGTTGCACACCTTATGTCCTCAATTAACCCCAAATTAATATCTGATGAGTTAGTTATCCACTCAACACAGAAAAAGCCAATTTCCTAATTGTTCACCCAGCTGTCTTAATTACAACTTCAAAAGGGGAAGAGAAAAACAACAAAGAAGACGAATGAGGAGAAAAGACATTAAAAACAAGAAGAATGAGTATTGGAAAAGGAAGAGGCGTAAGAGTGAGAGCTGGTTTTTCCCACAATGCATGACTCGTGAAAATATTTGCTGTGATGTTGATGAAATTCTCAGGCAAGATGTAATTGAGAGGCATGATAAATAAATTATTCGATTCAGTGAATGCAGAACATTTTTTATTAAATTTTTTATGTACCTATGTACTTATTTGCATAATATTTTTTTGTGGGGTGACAACTCATTGTTACAGTTTTTTACAGTTGCTAGGACGCATTTCTCAATACTTTGGTCACTCTGTCAAAACTCTTCACACAGTGAGCACCACAGAAGTATATGTGGGCTAAACTGTGTATCATTTATCATTGCTTTGGCACAAAATGCATTCAAAATGCATTCAATGACTACTTTCAAATGACATTCATTCTTTTCTCACTTCAACACAACAACCGCCAAAACTCTATGTACCTACAGGCCAATTTGCACATGCTAACATACTGTTTTCAAAACAATAACATAATAAAAAACTGAAAAAGACATTTCGACAGTACTATTGTAATGAAATATATTTTGAATCGGAAAAATTAAAGGCTATGAAAACAATTGGACAATTGGACCAACCACAGCTGATTCTCATTATGGCTGAACACCTAACACAGGTGTTACTCTTTCAATTTCATTACAAAAGGAGACAACCTCAGAATAGTTTTGTATTGTGACGTAAACATGGACCCAACCAGAGATGGAGAAGTGGCTGAAAGAGGAAGAAGAGTGGCTGGGAGAGGGTGAGGAATTCATATGCGTGGTGGAAGAAGAAGAGGAAGCTCGAGAGCTGTAGTCTCTGGTGAGATTAGAGCAACTGTAATTGATCATGTAATCAATCATGGTCTCTCGATGAGAGAGGCTGGTCAGAGAGTGCAGCCAAATCTGCAATGCTCAACAGTGGCATCTGTTGTTAGAGTTTTCCAGCAAACCAACAGGTAACTCGTATTCTGCATGGCATCTGACTGAGCTGCACATTACAGAAGTAAATGCAGAAGACCGAGTAGGAGACATTCCTATTGTATCTGTATCAGTGGATGGTGTGTATACAAATTATTGTATTTTGGAATTACTCAGTGCAAATAAAAGACATACAATATACTGAAGCGTTCTGCATCATGTCTGATTCATTCCAGTAACATATATTGCAGTGAATTCTAAACAGTAGAGAGGTGTCCTTGTTTTACTTAAGAAAATCTTGTATAATGATACCTGTTGTTAGTGTATTTTAGGTCATTGTTTTGTGGGTGACAAAGTGTGTTTGTTGGCTGTCAACCTTTGCTAGTGTTATGGGAGAATAACAATTGAATGTGAAATGAACTGCTGTGTCGAGCTGAAAGTTGGTTAAGACAACTGTGTTAAGAGTTTTGAAAAAGTGACCTAAGTGTTGAGAAATATATCCTAGCGACTCTAAAAAAAAAACTGTAAACACCTGAACTCCTCATTAAAGAACTTAATGAAAAACATGTATTTTCATTTATTTCTTTGTGTATCTTCAGCTGAATTTGTTATCAAATCAACAGAGAACACACCTTTAGTTTTGACATTAATATTGAATTTGAATGAATGCATTACTAGAATGAAATGCTGTCTTTCATTGTGCAGTGAATACTTAACTGTTTTGCCAACATAAGAGTGTTTAGTTTGCTGTGTTAACTGTTTTGAGAGCTGTTACCTGAGCTTGGAGAAACGTACCAAATCGATTGAGAAAAACTGTAACTATGGCATCTTTGAGACAATAATACCTTGTTAACTGTAAATGCAACCTACCACGTATAAATGTAAGGATCTACAAAAAAGTACTGTCATTGTGTTATCGTAAGCGTCTACATTGTTTCTGGAAGAAAACAACCTTTTTTTCTTCATTAAGTAAACTTTTAAGCTAAAAAAAAAACATCTGTCTAATACCAACATACACAACATAGTTGTAGCTGTAGACACATACAACTAAATAATTAAAGTCTTCAAATTAACAACACTTTTTAAAAATTTTCTCTTTTCCCCCTGAAAAATTAAATTAAACAAGGAGCCGATAAGTGTAACAACAACAATCACATATAATCATTGGTAATGATTATTATGATGACTATTATAATACAAAGATAAATGCAATGTTATTAAAGAATGACAGGAAACACGACTTGCATTAAATGAAATTGGATAAATATTCATCCTTTAAATACTTACAGGTCTGCTGAAGATTTGTCTTGACTGCAGTGATTGAAGCTGTAGTTCCACCTGTTTGTGTTGGCTGATAAATGGCATTCACTGAATACACAATACCTTATATAGCCATTCACACAAAACAGGTAATACGACATCAGGCTCCAAACAACGTCATTTATTTTAAGGTGCAGCCACCCCTGTAATAGCCTATTCATACTTGTTTTGTTTAGGTTCAAAAGTGAACCTGGTGGAGACATTTCCAAAAACATTACCTTTTAAGATACAGCCTTTGATTTTATATTATATATAAGTTATTTGATGTCATTGTAAATATTTGTTAATTTCCCTGATAAGATTGCACCATGCCTTTTCGTCTTTCTGTAGCTTATGTCTTTACTTTTTTATTTGTATGTATTAGAGACTGGAAGTACCACACCTTTAGGAGCAAACAGCAACAGTATCTAGGGTTCAAATACCGGGGTCGTTATTGAATTGATTTCTTATATTGATCTGATTTATTGACACTCTCCTCTCTACTATTGACACACACTTTGGTCCAATAATAAAGCCAATCTTTTGGCTTTCATCAGGATAAATTTCCAAATGTTGCGCTCCAGCAGTGGATTAATTCATTTAAATGTCATTATCTTTTGCCGCTTAGAATGCACCATCTTTCAGAGGCTGACTTTAAGCTTTCCTTCTTCTCCTCTTGAGTTTTTTTAATGTATAGATGTGTCAGCTCTATCGCCAAAGTTTCTTTAGTGCTTTTATTGGTTTCAGAACGTGTGGGCAGCAGAGATGGATTACATGATATGATGGCATGCCTCATACACTCTGAAATAAATTGTGACCAAGACTTCATATTCTGTGTTCACACCACACACAAATCCGCGCAAATTTTTTACATATAAAGTCAATGCAAAGACATGAATTAGTGCTGGGCGACGCCAATGATGCCAACAAGTGAAAGTTCTGTGACGCTTACTTGCATTAATCAGTTTGTGACTGAGTTGTGGACAAAACAAGACATGTGAGGACGTCATCTTAGGCTTTGGGAAACACGGATCAACATGTTTCACCAATTTCTGACATTTTATGGACAAAACAAATGACCTATTTATTGAGAAAAGAATCAACAGATTAATCGACAAAGAAAATAATTGTTAGTTGCAGCCCTAGCTATGTGGCGAAAGCCTATCAGCGTTGAGATTTCCCTGGCGTCCATAAGGTTGTTGAATCAGAAATGGAATGAATGAGAGACAACATGCCATGCCCGAGCCCAATTACGATATCAATAGAAATCACTAGTTTGAACACGGCTGCATAAATCTTTGAGTATTTGTGCATCCTACAGTCCTTAAATGTGTTCGTAAAATGAAACTTAACATACAAAATCCAAGATGGCAGACTTCCTGTCGTGTGCTCAGAACAGCTTATGGATCTGAAAGTTATCATCCCTCAAATCATATACAAGTCCGTTTCAGATCGCATTCTCCCCTGAAGTGAACCGAGACCCCCGTTTTTAAGAGGACCAGAGTTCATTTGTTTGGTCTGCACCAGAGTTTCGGATGAGCTTTCACACCACCCAATACGAACCAGACTATCTGACCAAACGCTCCAGCGTTCATTTTAAACGAACCAAACGAGGCAGGTGTCAAAACAACTGTACAGTAGTCTAGCCTGCTAGTTTTTCTGTGTCTTGCCTGGACAGAAACCTTTTAATCCACACAATTATTATTAAGGTGGTAGTAGGCTGACTATGTGCTTGTTGAAATTTAAGTATGAGTCCATTGCCACATGTTTCTGTTTTGGTCTGTAGCTTTTAGTACCATGGATTCAAGGTAGGGACTGACTTGTAGTCTTTCCTGGTTGGGACCAAATACAACTATTTCCATTGTATCTGGGTTAAGTTGTGAAAACCTTTGGCACATCCACTAATTTCAATAAATTTTTTTAGCCCGTGTAAGGGACTGTAATGATGTGTTGATACTGATATGCGGAGTTGTGATCATCTGAATAGAATAGAATACATGTTTATTGTCATTGTTTTCAATAACGAAACACAATTGAGCAGCTCTCAATACGACAGTTAAATCACAGACAAACAGAAATATGAAATTGAAATAGTAAAATAGAAAATGACAACAAAATAAAAAATGAAATAGTAAAATATAACAATCAATATAAATAAACACGATGAGGTGGCACAATAGACATAACGTTATTGCACTTCCAGTTTTTGGGGTTTATTGCACACAAGTCTTTATAGAGGGAGAAGAAGGGTTTGTGGTTTTGTCTGTCAGGGGTAAAAGGCTGTTTGTTTAGTCTGTTGGTTCTGCATACATATGGTAGGGGATGTCATAATTCTCCTTAATCCAGGCAAGGGGAAGCATAAAGATCGTAAACATATGAGGTCCGAGAATGTATCCTTGAGGAACGACTATTTCAACTACCAATTGAAATGGAGTAACCCCTATAGTGTAAGTATGATTCGAACCAATTTAGCACAAAGCCAGAGAGTCCTACCCAATTCTCTCTTTAGGTTAAAGATGCATTATGTTGCACATAATCAGCTTCTCGAGTCATCTTTGTGACACTTATCATTGCTGTGTCAGTGCATCTGCCACAATTACCAAATATAGTAATTAGTATGCCAATTCCTGCAACTATACAATTGCATTTTCTGAAAGCAATCACAAAATTATTTTTAGGTCTCTGCAAATAAAGCCACATATCTTCAACAGTCCTGCAGGTTTGATACCGTATAAAGCTGCCCTGTAATTTTAGGTTTACTGACATTGTGACTAGTATGAATAGTATGTTATTGCTACTGGGATCTTCCGAAACTACAGGGTGTGTCTTTAATTCTACTGTGCTACAGTCGGTCTCAATTCTGACAACTGACGCATCCAAGACCTTCTGTTTAGTCAACAGTGAGTTGGTTTAGTGTGAGAACTCTACTGTCTTTAACATGAAGGACGTTATCCATTATTTTTTAAATGTGTGCAGATTTAAATAAGAAAAGCTCTACTTTTTTAGTGGCAAGTGCACAATCATGCATCCTATAACAAGCTATAGGAATAATTCAACAAACTATTCACACAATAAAATCATCAAAACAAGTACTCTAAACTGTAACTATTGTCATACATGTCATCAACATTTGTTCGGCAAAATCACATTGTACATGACAACCTCTGATATTAATAACATAACCCCTTATATTCTTCATTAAATTACTAAAATGTCTTTTAAAATATCCACTGCAGTAAATAACATTTTTTAATCAGATAAGAGAGTTCGGAAATAACATTGGTTATACAAATACATGTGGGTGTGGTTAAAATACCCAACATATTTACTGAAAAGATCCCATTATGTCTGCGTGTGTGATGATGCACATTGACATTTACACACCCGGTGTCAATACATATTCTTCAGTACTGGGTGATGACTGTATGTACTGGTGTCTGTTTATAGCCTCAGTTTAGTAAACATGTCACTAACTTTTTTTTAATAAAGAAATTACCGTCAGCCCAATGCTACATGGCTTCAGCTCTTCCTGTTTGCCTTCTACACACGGTACATACTGTATGGTGCATACACGTGCTCCTCGAATGGTCCCATATCCCCAGTTGGAAAGTCGTTCTTCCGACTTCGGAGTTTTCATGAGATTTAACTCGTAATGTTGAAACAACATGGATGCCACAAAGAAGATGTGCTGCATTTTATTGCTCAGAGCATTTAAGCAACATGTTGACAGCTGTTTCCAGTATTTATTTCCAGTTTGAAGCTTTATAGTAGTGCTTTTGTCCCAGACGTGCACCACTCCAGGCTGCACCAGTACATTCTCTAAAACCACTCAAAATGGCTTTACCTGACTCAGGTTAATGCTATTAAATAACTTTTCTAACTAATCTAGGGTCACTCTACATGCCATCAACCCAACATTTACTTTTGTCTGCTATGTTTCTGGCAGACACAGTGGATGTTTAAATCATGTTCAAGTTGTCGGGTTTCCTTTTTTTAGATGGGCTATTTGTTGATGGAAATGCACTTTGTGAGATACGTCCTCAAAATGTTAATACAGAGCTTTGACTGGGTTAGAAATTTGGGACCAAAATGCAGAAGTGACATGTCATGTTTCCTTTTTTTTCAACAAGACAAACTTCTTGTAGGTAAAACGCAAGTACCAGCATTGAAAAAAGGAGCATACATTTGAGAGTAACAAACCAAATTGCTGCCATTGCTAGTTTTTGCCAGAAGGTTCAGTATTACATTCTGCCACTAAAGTCTAGCTGGATGTCAAATTAAGACTCCCAGGCCTGATTGACTGATAAGCTGTTGATGGGGCAGAAGCATCCCTTGAATTTCCTTAAATGTAACTTTTATGAATTTTTTACTGGCATGCTTTGACGAAATATGAGAATGCTTCCAATGAAACCTGACAAGCTGCTGAATGGGCACTGGCATTGATTTTCAGAAATCAAACTTTTATAATGATCTTTTGTATCAGCATGCTGTGATATGAATTGAAATGCTTCCAACAAAACCTGCACCCAATAATTATTGCAGTGGAATCCAGAAACCCTTTATTGTTGGTAAGATGGGACAAACTAACACTTGGGTAACATCTGGTTATCATAGGTCACACACCTGTTATGATCATTTTCATTTTTTTTGAGAAAGGAAATTCAATTATTAAAAAGGTAAAAAATAGAAACAATATTTTGGATCATTATTGGTGCAAAACAGGTGAAAGTGCTTGAAATGTGACAATTTGGTAACTTGTATGGTAACTGTGTGGGAATAGCAGGTGCAGAAAGACAACATTCCCATACACAGACACCTACAATCAGACACGACCACATAAAGACGCACAGACACAGACACACACACAGATACACATCAAACAAACAACGCATTTCCCGGGGAGAGGCAGGGGAGAGCAGCGGAGGAAAAGCGCATTTCCTCCACTGCACGGTGTGGGAGGAGCCCTGCCTCTCCCCCGTTGCTGGCAGCCCCTTGCTGGGCCCTGCGACCGGCTCTGGGTCGGTTTAGCAAGAACGGGATCGTTGGGTTCAGGAACACAAAAACTGAGTTAGGTTCGGAAAACGGGCATACCATCGGAGTTCACTAAAAAGCAGTCTACAAAACCTTCGGAGCATTACGCACGATCACATGTGTGGTCAAAAGTTTGCGGAAAACTGGGAACATTTTTACGGATGGAAATTCTTTATAAATCCCGACTATTGCGAGGAATGTTGCGACGACAAATTACACCCTTCACCCTCTTTTCAGTATTGTAGTTTGTAGACGGTCCCGAAGTCTTGCACAACTTTTATACATTTCTTTCACATCTACTGCAGTCAGATTCACTGTGTTCACTCGGAAGGAATCACTTCACTTGGGTAGGCACTTGTAATGACATTTCAAACGTGTTAAGAGGCTAAAAGCACGTTTAAAACTTGCGCTGTTTCAGCCTCCAGGGTGCAAACTGTTGCTTTAGGATAATACAGTGTAGGCAACACCGATCGTTTATTTTTCTCGCTACTGACAGCACTCCAAATTCACAAACAACAGAGCTACATGTTGAAATCGACCGGAATTCTCCTTTAACTGAAGGGTAGATTCGCTTTGGCAGACCCTCCTCCAAAGCGCGCTGGAGGAGAGTCTTATACATCACGCACGACCCCCTTCTGTACAGTGGGAGCGGGCGGTCGATTTACCAGAAGGGGACTTTAACTTTTGGGCCCAACTTTCCCTTTCTTTTTGCTTTCATCCGTAATGTCATGCGAGTCATAATGGGTCAAAGGTGACTGTGAGCAGGGTACAGAGAATCACAGGGTGATGATTCTTTCAGTGGCCGTTACAGTTGAGTTTAGTTGACAAAGGGTGAACGTCATGACGTAATGACAGTTAAGTTTAGGCACCAAAACCCACTAGATAAAGCTATAGTGTGTAGTTTCTGTTACCCCCATGAGGAATTCTAAGTAATGACAATAAAACTGTTGGCGCATCCACATGATACAAGCCTTCCGTGGTAAAAGTTTTGTTTTTTTCCCAAATTCCGCTTTCCATCTTGAAAGCCCTGAGTTTTATGAGCAATATATAAGTGGAATACATACAAAAATCACAGTGCAATACATTCTATACTGCATGTGCTAATGGTTCATGAGAACTGCCTTGTTGATGATATGCTTCCAAACTGATATCATACAGTCTTTATTAGACCATCTCGCACTGTGTAATATATAATAAACCTGTGAGTCTAGTGTATTGGTGCTTCAATTCAGTACAACTGCAAGTGCATTATTTATTTGTCTGTTGGCCTAAAAACCTCTTTTCACGATTTTGTTGCTGTTTTGTCTCTTTACACTCACACTTCAGGGGTCTTGTAGGTAAAATGCAAGTACCAGCATTAAAAAAGGAGCATACATTTGAGAGTGACAAACCAAATTGCAGCCACCTTCGACTTGTTTTTGCCAGAAGGTTCAGTATTAAATTCTGCCAATAAAGTCTGGCTGGATATCAAAGGGAGGCTCGCAGGACTCATTGATTGACAAGCTGTTGATGGGGCAGAAGCATTGCTTGAATTTCCTGAAATGTGACTTTTTTCCCTTTATTTGAAAGTGGATAGACACAAAAGGGGGAGGGGGAGGAGGAGAGAGAGAGATGGGGGATGACACACAGCAAAGGGCAGCAGGTCAGATTCGAACACTGCACTGCTGCAGGACTCAGCCAACATGGGGCAAACACTCTTACTGGATGAGCTAGAGGTCGCCCGCGAAATGTAACTTTTATAATGAGTTTTTGTACTGGCATGCTTTGAGGAAATATGAGAATGCTTCCAATGAAACCTGCACCATGTAATTATTGTGGTGAACACCTAGTTGTTGGCAAGATGAACCAAGTGAAACACAGGTAACATCAGGTTATCAGAGGTCACATGCTTTATATTTTACTCGCAATGAATCGCCTTTATGGGGACCTGCACATACTCAAAAACTACCTGCACATACTCAAAATCTCACGAAACTTTTCACACTGGTGACAATTGTTATATTTAAAGGGTTTTACATGTTGTCATTTACAAAACAAAATCCTAAATGTCACATTCAGTGACACTTCAGTTTTTTGTTGGGTGTGTTTGTTGCATTCCTCAGAGGAACAAGTTCTTGTCTGTTTGTCTGTGACTACAGGCAAGAACATTCTGTGTGTGTGTGTGTGTGTGTGTGTATGGGATTAGTTTTGTGACTTCTCAAGTATCAAACAAAAAACACTAACTCAAGCAAAAAAATTGTCACCTCAAAGGTAAAACTTAAAACTTTGATTTAACAAAAAATTAGTTTGATATGATGTCCTTTTGTTTACAGTTCCCTCTGCTTCTTTCTCAATGATCAGTCTTTTGCTCTCTCCATCACGTTTGCAGTCATGCTCCCAGCTTTCTCCTTTGCGCTCCCTGAGTTTTTGCTTGCGATTCTGACACAAACATCTCGCGTGGGCGGGTCTTACAGGGGTGCGTCCCCATTGGCTAATGAGTGTTAAGGGGAAAGTTTGAGTGACAGCTCAGCCTCAGTGCAGGTAAACTAACGTTAGAGACTCAGAGTCTGGTCTGGAGGACACACAAGCCCCTCCACAGGAGGTTACTACAAGATTAATAAAGTGTAAGTATTATTAATATATATATTATCTGTGATCTACGTTGCAAGCATGGTTACTAGACATTTGTTGTTTTGTTGTGTTAAGTTACTAGCTAGCTAGCTAGCTAGTAAAGCTTTTTTAAGTTAGCATTTAACGTTAGCTATACTGCTAACGTTATCTAAAACTTGTAGCCACCGGCTACCTTACTGAGCTAATTTACCATGGGAATCATGTATTCTTCGTGAGGCCTTACTCAATGGAGCTGTATTAATTATCGTCTTCTCTCTGTAGAGACCTGCAGGACCCGAGCAGAGCTACGATGCTCTCCCAGGTAACCTTAGGTTATAACGTAGCTATATTATGGTCTATTAGGAAAAATTATTATCCAGCTAACTACTAATTGTTGTGGTTGATTGGCCTGATACTGTACAGTACAAATGCAGTGTTAGCACTGCTTAACTGGTTCATCTTTATAGTTTTGTGCTCATCTGTACTTTCCTAGTTATGACAAAGACTGGCTATCCTAACTCTAATTACATGTCTTCTGTTGAATTTGCAAGCAGGTCAGCATAAGGAAAATGTTCATAGTGTTTTTAAAGGCTACACATTTGCTAATGGCTACTTAAAAGCAAGTTATTTTAATTGTAAATCACACAAACTTGGAAGCCTCAGTTATCAGTAAGAACTTTGTTACCATTTGATTTGTCTTACTGTAATTATATTTTAAAATGCACATAATATAATAAAACATTTTGTTACATTCACCCTTGTCTGTTTGGTTCATTATATAAAACAGGAAATAAGGTTGAGACTATTATAATGCTTTATTTTTAGTCCAATATAAAACTTCACATACATAATGGATATTTGAACATATTTTGCTGGGGCCCTGGTGGTAGAAGAAGCTGGAACTCAGTGTCAGTCATTATTTGCAGTACATCACAGGTCAGGGTCAGTTTTTCATCACCAACAATACACAAACATACTGAGTAATTGGGTTATGTATATATTTCACATATTCAGTTTCACCTAAGGCAAGCTGTATTTCTCTGCTGACTTGTGTCTGCAACAACACTTCTGAGGGTGGTGCAGGAATATCACACACAACTCCTGGACCCCTGGGATCATCTGGTCTCCTGAGCTCACTGATGGCCCACCGCTCCAGTCTGGACGACAGCCTTTTCTGCAGGACAGTTCTCTGAAGGGCTGGGATGTGGCTGTTGTCCTTCACTTCCTTGACTTCTTATTGTAAAGCTTGAAGTACCTTATTGGATGATAAAAAAGTGTTTGAAATTAGCTCAATAATAAATAATTGTAATAAAGCCTGCACTCTAGAAACATTTTTCTAGGTTTTCTGAACACTACTGTAACACTTATTTCTGGAATATTATTGACCACACTTTCTAGATTCCTACCTCCACGTTGACTACATGTGTAAAGTAAGATATGGCCAGCCACCAGGACACATGCACATCACATCAAACCATAAGGATCACTAAGCAAAGTATTTGTCAAGGGCCTGGTGTGTTAGTTAAAGTACATAGTTTGGACAGTAGTAACACTATGCATTAATTCTAAATATTGTTGACATTTACAGCGCTAAAAAATACAAAAAAATACGTCCGTTATCTGCCATCTTAAGATAGTGCAAAGAAAGAAGAAACAGTGTGTACAGATGGAACATTATCTAATGTGTCGAACTCTATATATTACATTCACAGCTTCTACATTGTACAACTTAACCAATACCCTAGCATTGTGTATTATCAGGCCAATAGCAACCACAACAATTAGTAGATAGCTGGATAATAATTTTTCCTAATAGACCATAATATAGCTACGTTACTAACTAATCGTAGCTCTGCTCGGGTCCTGCAGGTCTCTACAGAGAGAAGACGATAATTAATACAGCTCCATTGAGTAAGGCCTCACGAAGAATACATGATTCCCATGGTAAATTAGCTCAGAAGGTAGCTGGTGGCTACAAGTTTTAGATAACGTTAGCAGTATAGCTAACGTTAAATGCTAACTTAAAAAAGCTTTAAACTACGTAGGCGGATGCCCTGCTCACGCTGTCTCACTGCACGCTCTGACCTTTAATATATGTCAATTGCTCTGACTACCACTAAACACAAGAGAGCGACAATGGCGACGAGTCAGGGAAATTCAAAGGTAGCGTTCTCTAACTGGAAGTACTGGCACTACTTCTCGCTCATTGAAATTAAAGGCAAGGATGTTGATGTAACATGCACGCTATGCCCAGGAAAAAAGACTTTATCCACGTCTGCCTCAAGCAACTCAAATCTCATGAAGCCCCTCACATCAACACATGCTAACACGACACATGTTGCTGCTGCTAACCCAACCCCGAGCCCAAACGCAGCTAGCGTGAGCTCCAGCGAAGGAGACGGAGCCACTCTGTTAAAATAAGCAACGCTCGATTTTTCAATATTTATTTTTTATGTTTTTATTTCTATGCATATCATATGGCAGGCTGCAATCTGTTGAGTTCAAATAAATACCAAATGTTCTAAAATACTGTATATAGTGTTTTTATTCTTCAATCAGTTAATATAAACATCTTTGACGTTAAAGATGTTATAGAATGTAATAGCGTTATAGAACATAAAAAATAACATCACAGTTACTTTGCTGAGTAACTAATTACTTTTACAATGTGGTAACAGAGTTACTAAGTCAATTACTTTCTGGGAGAAGTAAATTTGTAACTGTAACTAATTACTTTTTTAAAGTAAGATGACCAACACTGGTTACTGGTTACTGGTTCTACGGCGTTCGTCGTTCGACTGGTCATGACTGCTTTCCCAAGATGGCGCCAATCATCACTTCCTGAGAAAGGGAGGAGGGGGCCAAGGAAGGAACAGAGATCAGTGGAGGGGATGTGTACATGAACGGTACTGTCTTTATAAACTATCTTTTTAATAAACTGTCTGTACACTTACAAAGTGTGGTGCTAGTTTGAACCTTGTTAGTGGTATAGAAATAGTGATTTCTTTTTATTTTACCAGTGCCCACGACGACTAGCGTTATAAGCTAATTAGCGGTTTGCAATGAAACTGGTCACATTCAATTAGCATGAAAACATATCCCAGAGAACGCTCAACGAATAACGTGTTATTAAGCCCTAGGTTCATTTTGCGCGGGATTTGTCTTTTAACAAGGCTAAATCATCTATCTTGTTCCTAAATGAACAGGAGAGAAGTCGACCATCAGTGACCAACCCTTTTGTAAATGCCACAGGTTCTGGGTATCAAGATACCACCAAAAATCAGCTCCCTGAGTTCTTCTAATTATGAACCCTTATTGACTAAACTATCAGAGGATATTACCAGATGGACCTCATTACCCCTATCAATAATGGGAGGAATAAATACTATTAAGATCATGGCTTTAAATTATCGGCCGATTAAATTTGAATTGGCCGGTTACAGTAATGTTGCCAGATTGGTCTGTTTTAGTAGGAAATCTGATTGGCTGGTAAATTTTAAAATGTACTAACCATGTTGGCTGGTGATTAAAAAAGTTAATTTAAAGCCCTGACTAAAATGACTGTATTACCTAGGTTTTTATATGTGTTTCAGTCAATTCCATTTGCCCCTCCACTTTCCTCAAGAGTCAAGAAAATGCTTTCACACAATATTTGGAAAAATTGGCTAACGTGGGCTTGAGCTTCTCGTTACACTGCCACCTACAGGTCTGGCGTGCTCTTGGCTGCGTTGACGGCATATATACATGGTTACATATAAAGGAACACTTTTCTGAAAACCGAGAGGTTGAAATGTCCGTTTATGAAAATAGCCAGCCACGTGTAAACGTAGCATTAGACTCTCTGTTTTGTATTTGCCTCGTGATACTGGAGGGTTACACAGTCCCTCCAGGATTTCGCGGTGTCGCGATCACGCCAATTCACGCGAATTCAACCAATCACCGCGACTTTGGTGCGACTCGCAATGTTGACCAATCACCGCAACTTTTCTGCAACTTTGACCAATCATCGCGGTCTCCTGCAAAGCGTCGTCATACGTCAGCAAACTCACTTCCTTGTTTTGTTCAGAAGATGCAGCAGCATGCGCAGCAGACATGTGTGCTGCCAACGTCTCACATTTACCTACAAAAATAACAGCAAAGGACCGTGAAAAATAGTATCCAGATGTTCTTTACGAAAGCGGGGGTAAACTGTTTTGCAAGACGTGCAACGTTTTAGACTTTAACGATTTAAAAGTCGCTGCCGTTTCAATCCTGGCTGTCGGCTTTGCAGCGGGTGGGGCTACTGCTCCGTTCCCTCCGCGACTGACGCTTGCACACAAAACACACACACACACACACACACACACACGGTGGATGCAGGAGAAAAAGGAGATGAGACGACACGATGACCTAAATTGAGGTCAGTACTTTATCAAACTGTATGAATGTGAGTCCCAGGCCAGGTTAGGAAATTAACTAACAATGTAAAGATCAACAAGCCATAGATATTTTCAAATTTGATTCATTCAATAAAGTATTATTTTTTGGTCTTAAATCCACCAGCCATTTTCATATTATACCAACATTTGCAGCATCCTGAGCCTTTTTGGTAAGGTTACTAGGAAAACTCAGCCCAGGATAGTTTTATTCTCCCCAAAACATGTTTCCTTTTTATTTTTAAAGAACTATACAAAAAAAAAAAAATGTCACTGTCTCCCGCAACTTCATTGCAACAAACATACAAAATACATCGCAACTTTTATCGCAACCTTTTACAAAAGCTCCCGCGAAATCAGGCATTGTGGACCGCAACAATCTAAAAAAAAGGCCGCGAAATCCTGGAGGGACTGGTTACAGTTGCCAAACTTGCATTGGTATTACTGGACTACCCAGTTGAGGGATGCAATGTTTTGGTTCTATAAAGAGGCTACACCTTCAAAGATTAAATTTTTTTCCTCAAAAGTGTTGACATTAGATAGTTTTCTATACTCAGCCCCCCTTTCAAAATTTAGGAAAAACTCCAATAATATGCTTGTGAGAAATACAATTAATGTATGGTACAAAGGCACTGTGGTACTCTCTTCTTTCTCACCAATTTGGGGCAACGAACACTTCAGCCCAGCGACAAAAGGACATTGATTTTGGTCCTGGTTCAATAAGGGGATAGTGAAAATACAAGATCTTTGTTAAAACAATATTCTTATGTTTATTGATGAGCTGAAAGAAAAATACAGTATACCACAAAATCATTTTTTAAATACTTACAGCTTAGAAGCTTTATCCTGACAAGTTCAAGTAAATCATCGCAACTACCTCCATTGTCCACACTGGAGACATTCTGCCCAAAGAATTGTCCCAGTATAGGGCGGGTAACTCTGTTATATAACATTATTGTGGCTAACCATGAGGACAATTCTGACTTGAAGAGGCTGGAACGGGTGCATCTTGCATAAAAAAATACATTAGTATGGACGACTGGAATAAAATCAGCTCAAAAGCACAAACACAGGCGATCAACACCAGATTAGGATTTATAACGTATAATTTGATAATGAGAATTCATATCACTTCTGTTGAGTTGAATCAATTCAATCCTAATATACCTGACCACTGTTTTAAGTGCTACACTCACCAAGGTACCTGATAATTCTCTACTTTCAACTACAGAAATAGTTTGTAGTTGGCCTATGTCTATTAAAGGCCAGGCGCTCTATTGCCCTCTGCTGGAGAAATGTTAGTTGACCCTTACTTAATAATTGGCTGAAAAACATGACAAGTCTGGCTCTCGAGAAACTCACTTACATTGTCCGAATTTATGAGTGACTATGGGTGATGAGTGAAAAAGACTAAATATATAATTTGATGTGAAAGTGTGCCGATAGTATGCCTGTTATATTTGTTATATTTCATTTGATTGATTGATTAGTTTTGGTTTGTTTTTGGTTTTCAATTTGTCTACTCTATTATATTATTATCATAATAGATGGGGCGTTTTCAATGTTTGTCGCAAAAAAATGTTAAAAATATGTTTTACAAAAAATCTTTTGATGAACATACATGTTTTTTCCTCTCAACAAAACCTTCCACTTCTCAACTGTCTTTGAGTTCTACAGTCTGCTTACCTGTGGAACTACCTGTCTACATTCACTGTGAAGTAGATTCTGCAATATATGGCTTTTAGTGACACCTAGTGGCAGATGCAGGGAACTACAAAATTAGTGAACAACACATATTTCATCTTGAAACATACAGTAAATACACATACAGTACACATGTAGACAAATGCCTCTTTAGAATGCAGAGTGCCTCAGAGTTGGGATGGTACAACGAGACAATAGATTGTGGTTGAAATGTATTGCTAAATCCTAAATCTCCTCGATCCAGATTTCATTAAATGCTTCTGTGTAAATCATCGAAGTCTCCCGAACCTTCTTCACATATCCAGAATGGAGCTGCTGCTGACTTTTTCAGTAACAACTGACATCAACGAACAGGATTTCAAAATAAACTACACAACTAGTAAGTGCAAATCATATTTTCTTTTGCCTTACCATGTCTCAGTTTTGACAGAATGAAAAAAGGAACTTTGTAAATTTGTAATTTGCCTATAAAAAAATCTAAGGCCTGAGAAATGTCTGATCTCTCTGAACATTTTCAGCAGAGATTCAAACCAAGTGACGTGATTTATGATTTATGTGTTGATACGGTGGGTGGTTTTGGAAAGACAGCTTTTTTCTGAAATGCTTTGGAATTGAGCTTGGCTCAGATTCTGTATTGAGATTATATCTTAAAGGAAGACGTTCTCAAGTGGCGCATCAAGAATCTGCTGAAGCGGTTGACATTTCAGCCTCTGATTTGCTTCTGGCACAGAGATTAGGCACTTTCTGAGTTTGCTTCACTAAGTTTAAAATAACCATCACTGAACGTTTTGTGTTTATTGAACTGTGTGAACTAAATTACGAAAAAAAAACGTCCTCAAATTCGCATCAAAGTTTTTACGCTCGCTTGAGGAGGTTTTTGCCTTTTTTTTAAAATAGTTAATGCGCAAACTGGGTGATAGAAACTGCTTTGCCAAATAAGATGTGATGCAGCGAATATGTAACTCACATGACTATAGTCCCAGTATCCATCGGATGGGGGAGGATCGAGATACAGGTCCCATCCAGTGGGCCGTTCACTTGTGGCACAAGCTGCGTAGTGGAGTTGCTCTATACTGGCTACCCCTTCTGTTCTGTACGGTGGCCCTGAGAGGCCACAGCACGCAACAATAAGACAACACGTGCAAATAAGACAACACGTGCAAATAAGACAACACGTACTAATAAGACAACACGTGCAAATAAGACAACACGTGCAAATAAGACAACACGCACTAATAAGACAACACGCACTAATAAGACAACACGTGCAAATAAGACAACACGCACTAATAAGACAACACGTGCAAATAAGACAACACGCACTAATAAGACAACACGTGCAAATAAGACAACACGCACTAATAAGACAACACGTGCAAATAAGACAACACGTGCAAATAAGACAACACGCACTAATAAGACAACACGCACTAAAAAGACAACTCGTGCAAATAAGACAACACACACTAATAAGACAACACGTGCAAATAAGACAACACGTGCAAATAAGACAGCACGCACTAATAAGACAACACGCACTAATAAGACAACACGTGCAAATAAGACAGCACGCACTAATAAGACAACACGTGCAAATAAGACAACACGCACTAATAAGACAACACGCAGTAATAAGACAGCACGTGCAAATAAACCACAGCACGTACTAATAAGACAACACATGCAAATAGCCCACACCACAACGGAAGTGTTTCCAGGGGACACTTTTAAGTGATGCACATGTGCCTCAACCATTGGCTTTGCGGTACATAGACAGACCAACAACAGGACAATTTTAACAATTTTCGCCATTTTATTCATCACTAAATTCACTTCTGAATACGTTTTAGGCGAGAAATGAACTCTTTAGATTTCGAATATAGGCAGTCTTGCGAAAATCATTGCCGAATTGACAATTTGTTTCAAAGTTTTCGGAATTGAGGAGCTCCATAAAGTGACGCGACAGCCAGCACGCGCCTGCGGTGCTGTCGTCACTCGAACAGTCCTGCTCAGAGACCCCCGCTCTAAGATGGAGGTCTCTCAGACCGCTCTCGTAAATAAGAGGCTTTTATTTCGCCGTTGATGGATTATTTGTTTAAGTATCACAACACATGTCCATTTTAAGAGTAACCTGTGGTTAGCTGCATTTTCGGAGTTAAACTCCACAAGCGCTTGCAGGCTTAACAACCTCGCTGGCCGGCCGTCACACACACACACACACACATTAGTGCGTGTTGTCTTATTTGCACGTGTTGTCTTATTAGTGCGTGTTGTCTTAATTTGCGTGTTGTCTTATTTGCGTGATATGCTTATTAGTGCGTGTTGTCTTATTTGCAGCGTTGTTAATTATGCTGTTATCTTATTAGTGTGTGTTGTCTTATTAGGTCGCGTGTTGTCTTATTTGCACGTGTTGTCTTATTAGCGCGTATTATGTATTAGTAGCGTTGTATTATCTTATTTGCATGTGTTGTCTTATTAGTGCGTGTTGTCTTATTAGGTGTGTTGTTTATGTTAGTCGCGTCGTTGTCTGTAATGGCGATATTATGTCTTATTGCGATATCGCGTGTTGTTTTATTTGCGCGATTATGTCTTATTTGACAAGTCGGTGTTATTTTATTGTGCGGTGTTGTCTTATTATGGCGTGTTAATGTATTATCGTGTTGTCTTATTAGTGCGTGTTGTCTTATTTGCACGTGTTGTCTTATTAGTGCGTGCTGTGGTGTATTTGCACATGTCTTATTTGCACGTGTTGTCTTATTGTTGCGTGCTGTGGCCTCTCAGGGCCACCGTAGTTCTGCTCTGCGCTATAGCCTGTGCATCAGCCACGTCGGATAAATTGACGAATTGGTTCTACAGCTTGAATCATATGGCCCTGCACACCGCGTATACACAGTGGTGAACAGTTGTCTTGTTGACACCAAATTACCTTACATTGCATGTCATTTAGCTGACGCTTTACACAGGTGGCCCCAGGTGGCTAATTCTCTCCATTTAGCCAAAGAACGTAGCTTCTAAACTCTTTTGATTTAGCAAGCCGGTTTGCAATCTACAACCATGCGTAATGTCAACTTGTGACAAAACTACGCTTTGCGTTGTCTAGTTCAATCGCTCTAAATCAGTTGATGGAAATGCTTCTAATTCGCATTTTCTTTTTTTCTTTTCTTTTTTGTGACCTTTTCAAAAGTTGGCTTAAAATTCGCTTGACAATTAGATGGAAACATGACTAATGACAAATCCTTATTTTTAGCATCAAGGAAGTTCCTATCTTGCTCTTTGTTTTTTTCGTTTTTTTTTTCATCAAGGAAACTCTTGTTTTGTTTGTTTTTTTCATTTTGGCTCTACAACCGTTCACCTCTGTATTCTGCACACAGGTGGCCAACTTGTACAATGCTACCTCTCTCCACTTAGCCAAAGAACGTAGCTTCTAAATTCTTTGATTCAGCAAGCCGGTTTGCAATCTACAACCATGCGTAATGTCAACTTGTGACGAAACTACGATTTGCGTTGTCTACTTTATTCGTTCTAAACCAGTTGATGGAAACACTTCTAATTTCGCGATTTCTTTATTTTATGACATTTTACAAGTTCGCTTAAAATTCACTTGACAATGAAGGGAATGACTGGAAAAGTGGAAGGCCCGGAGGCCATATAAATCTGACTCCAATTACTTTCTCTAAGTTCTAATTCCCCGCATACTGGTTGATGACCTATGTAACCAGAATACCATGAATGATTTACAGAGACGATAGAGTAAAGTCAATCACTTTTACTGTATCCCTAGCAACCAGACACTCAGTACGGAGATCAGTTCCACGAAGCCTCCCAAGCTCTGAGCAACGAATCTACCTGTCCCTGCCCTCTTATCCTCTCCTCTTCGGGTGCTGTCTTCTTTGTCAGGCAGAGTAAAACAGTGATTTTTCATCTACAGTGAGGAGTGGGTCATCCCAGTTTTCTAGCCTTTGGCTGCGCTTCTACAAACCTCTGTGCAGCTGCCAGCCTGGGTAACCTAACTTCCTTGCAAAGTGTCAATACCACTGGAGTATCCTGTTGTGGGAGCAGTTTGTGTAATACTGTCAAAACTAACACAACCTCTGTCCCAACAACCGCTTCCCCAACGACAACAACATATGGCCCAATGACAACAACATCTTGCCCAACAACAATAACCTCTGCCTCAACAACCGCTGCCCCAACGACAACAACATCTGGCCCAACAATAATAACCTCTGGCCCAACAACCGCTGCCCCAACTACCAGTGAAGCTGGCTGTCGTATCAGACTGGGTATGATCCATCTGCTGCTCGGACTCCTTATGTTTACCCTCTGTTAGAATCCAGAAAAAGCTGACTATGCACCTAGGAAGCCACCAGAAGGACCTTTTAAAGCGTGGACTTGGGTTTACTGCTCACTGATGTCTTTAGTTGGTATTTACAGGGGCTAAATCCAAATGTAGGAAAAAGGGGGATGGAGTCTGGGTGAAGCTGAGGTGGGAGTAGGCAGCAATGTAATAGACACACATACATGGGGACAAGGGAACACTACTATTTTACACTAATATTATCCAAAATGGTCTGGTTATTGAATAATGAGGATTGTCAGAGCCATGCAGTTACCTGAAAATAAAGCACACTATTGCTATTGATCATGTACAAATAAATAAATAAATATAAAATGTTACTCTATAATCTAACTATTTATCTAAGTTAACAAAAAAGTGAGCTAAATCAAACAGCATGTATGCAAACATATACAGTATCTCTAATCGTCTATCATATCCAGCAGCCTTCACTTAAAGATCACGATAAAAATACACTGTATAGAATATAAAGTGTATTTAACTCTCAATCTCATCCAAATCTGTTGGATAAGTGTTATGGTTGTTATGTTTTATGTTTCCTGGTTTATTTTGTAGTCTGTTTTCTCCTGTGTCATGTCTTGCTTTACTTCCTGTCTTGAGTTTTCCCGCCTTTGTGATTGTCTGCCCCACCCTGATGTGTTTCACCTGTTCCTGAGCCCTCATGCCACCTGTCACTTGTTTCACCTCGTTACCTTGTGTATTTAGTCTCTGTGTTGTCTTTGTCTGTTGTGACATCATTGTATTGTATTGTGTCAGTGTGTGGAGTTACCCCTTTGTCTTGGTGGTCCAGTTTGTTTCATGTTCCTTGTCTTTTGGATTCCTCAACATTTTTTAAACTATTTTGCCTGCTTTCTTCAGGACTCTTTTTGTTGTAACTTTTTTTTATTAAATCTTTGAACTCGATACTGCTCTGTCATCTCTGCATTTGGGTCCGCCATTTCTGTGAACCTTGTTACACAGAAATGGAATTACACACCTTTCCCTCGGATCACTTCCGTTTCCGCCTGACTTCTTGTTTCTTGTTACAGACGATAACGGCAGACGCTTAACGTCTTGCGATTTTAAGTCCTCCACAACGAAATACAGTCACTAATTACACCGTTTTAGCTGTATTTTAACCGGACCTGTCTGGCCGCAGTTTCTCCGTTGTTTGCAAAACTTTCCTCCGCTCCGTTAGCTAACGTCTAGGTATTTGTTGTGCTAACGGCTAGTTAGCCTGCCTGCTAGCGGGAGTTAAAGCGAACCACTCAGGATTTTGCCTCCTGGGAAATCTAATCTATTCCATATTTTGGTAACAGTAACGAGCTATCCACAGCTTGCTAATACAAGCAGGAGCACCTGCATTGTATTTCGACTTGTGAAGGTTTTTAGGTTTTAGGAGAAGGCCTCCATCAACGTTGCTACTAGCTAAACTAGCAAGCTACACGATGCCCCCCCTCAGCTGTTCACCTGGCTGTGACTCGTGCCTCCTGTTCAGCCAGAAGATAGTGGAACTTGAAGCCAGAATATCGACTCTCCACCAGATCAAGGCAAGTGAACAGTTCCTCGACTCCATTATCATTGGAAGTTCTCCTCACACACACACTGTCGGATGTCTTGATTCCACTGTGCCCTGCAATACTCTCACCCCACCACGCACTAATACAACCTCTGTCCCTGTTGTCTCTCCTCGGCTTCTGCCGAGGACCCAGCCAGCTCTGCTGACCAGCTCCACTCCACACCAGCCGGAGCCATGGCGTGTAAGCAAGCAGAGGCAGGCGGTCAGGACAACGCTCAGCCCCAGCCCAACCCCTACGACTAGAAAACCGCTACAGCATTCTGACGAACGACAAGGAGTTCCCTTCTCTGCCACGTCCCCACGCAGCTCATCCTGGTCCAGCGACACAATCGACGCGCCCATTGAGGGCGGACTCTCCCCCCTCGGACTCATCAACCTCCACGCTGATCATCGGAAGCTCCATGGTAAGGGACCTCCACATTCCCCCTTTACCTAGCGGTCCCTCTAAGGTCTACTGCTTCCCCGGTGCCAAGGTCCGTGACATCCAGCACAAACTTCCCGGCATCCTCGCCCGCCACGCCAAGGTCGACAACATCATCGTGCATGTGGGCACAAACGACATCAGAGAGGGACGGTCGACAGCACTCCGGAGAGACTTCACCACTCTCCTCTCCACCCTGATGGGCACAGGTAAGCGGATTGTCATCTCTGGGCCTCTACCTACATACAGGAAGGGTGCGGAGAGATGGTCCAGACTGTTCTGGCTCCACACCTGGCTGGAACCACTCTGCACTTCCCTGAGCATTCCCTATGTCGACAACTTCAACTTGTTCTGGGAGATGCCCAACCTGCTGAAGCGTGATGGTCTCCACCCAAACCGACCGCAGCCAGGATGCTATCTGACAACATAACGACCACACTGAAAGGCAAGTATTGACATTATGTTGAAAATATCACAGATTCATGTCCCCAGGCATTGATCCTGATAGCACTATACAAGTGGATGAATCTGAAAATGTTTTCTGCAGGATAACATGTAGTAGTAGTGTTATTCCAGTAACGTGTAGTACTAGTACTATTCCAGTAACATGTAGTACTAGTACTATTCCAATTATAATCAACAACAGACCACACAAAGTGGTGAATAGAGGGGCAATACTTAACAACCTAATTGGAATTAAAACTACCACTGCAATGATAGAAAAGGAGACGAAAATTAGATGTGGATTACTAAATATCAGATCTCTGTCTTCTAAAGCAGTACTAGTAAATGAATTGATATCTGATAATCAAATTGATCTATTCTGTCTTACTGAAACATGGCTGGGCCATGAAGAATATGTTAGTCTAAATGAAGCGACTCCTCCCAGTCATATTAATACTCAAATTCCTAGAGGCTCCGGCCGAGGAGGGGGAGTTGCAGCCATATTTGATTCAAGCCTGTTAATTAACCCTAAACCCAAACTGAATTATAACTCTTTTGAAAGTCTTGTTCTTAATCTTCAACATCCAACACGGAAATCAGAACAGCCAATTATATTTGTTGTTGTCTACCGAGCTCCAGGTCCGTATTCTGAATTTTTATCTGAATTCTCAGAGTTTTTATCATGTGTAGTCCTTAAATCAGACAAAGTACTTATTGTAGGTGATTTTAATATCCATGTGGACGTTGACAGCAATAGCCTTACTACTGCTTTCAACACATTACTGGATTCAATCGGTTTCAGTCAGACTGTGCACAAGGCGACGCACTGTTTTAACCACACCCTCGACCTTGTGCTGGCATATGGTATTGAAATTGAGGACTTAAGAATATTTCCGCAGAATTTGGTATTATCAGATCATTTTTTAATTACTTTTGAATTCTTGCTACCTGACCATACTAAACTAGATAATGGCTTCTACACTCTATGTTAACCTCAGTCCCTCTCGGGTTGATGCATTTGTGGACGGCGCTGCGACTTGCCTACGGACGACCTTGGACTCTGTCGCTCCTCTCAAAAGAAGACGATGAAGCGAAGGAAAAATCTCATGAAAAAAAAAAAAAAAAAAAAAAAAAAAAAGGGCCCCAAAAAAAAAAGAAAAGGGGGGGAAAAAACCTATAGGAAAAGGCCTTAAGAAAAGCCAGATCAGACTATTACTCTTCACTAATAGAAGAAAATAAGAACAACCCAAGGTTTCTTTTCAGCACTGTAGCCAGGCTGACAGACAGTCATAGCTCTACTGAGCCATCTATTCCTCTAGCTCTGAGTAGTGATGACTTCATGAGCTTCTTCAATGATAAAATTATAACAATTAGAGATAAAATTAATCACCTTTTGCCCTCAACTTCTAACAGTTCATCTTTAAATACAGGACCGCTAGAACGAACGACTAATCCGGACATATACTTAAACTGCTTTTATCCTATAGACCTTCAACAATTAATGTTAAAGATATCCTCAGCTAAGCCATCTACCTGTCTCTTGGACCCCATCCCAACGAGGCTACTCAAAGAAGCGTTACCCGTGGTAAACACTTCACTACTAGATATGATCAATATGTCCTTATTAACAGGTTATGTACCGCAGTCATTTAAAATAGCTGTGATAAAACCTCTTCTGAAAAAAACGACCCTGGATCCTGAGGTCTTAGCAAACTATAGACCTATATCTAACCTACTCCTTTCTATCCAAGATCCTTGAGAAGGTGGTTGCTAATCAGTTATGTGATTTTCTACATAGCAACAGTTTATTTGATGATTTTCAATCAGGATTTAGAAAGAATCATAGCACAGAGACGGCACTGGTGAAAATTACTAACGACCTTCTAACAGCTGCAGACAAAGGACTTGTCTCCATTCTTGTTTTACTAGATCTTAGTGCTGCTTTTGATACTATTGATCATACAATCCTGTTACAGAGATTAGAACACTTAATTCGGAATTAAAGGAACTGCACTAAAATGGTTTAAGTCTTATTTCTCTGAGCGATCCCAATTTGTTAACATTAACGATAAACCCTCCAAGCACGCCAAAGTCAGCCATGGCGTTCCTCAAGGCTCAGTGCTTGGACCAATTCTATTTTCCTTATATATGCTTCCTCTAGGACATATTATTAGGAAACACTCAATTAATTATCACTGCTACGCACGAGCGATACCCAATTATATCTGTCAATTAAGCCAGATGAAAGTGGTCAGTTAGCAAGACTTCAAACGTGTGTTGAGGATATAAAATCCTGGATGACCCACAACTTCCTGATGTTAAACTCAGACAAAACGGAAGTTATTGTGATAGGACCAACGCTGCCGAACTTCGCTTTCGAAAGATATAGCTACTCTGGATGGTATTGCCCTGGCCTCCAGCACTGCTGTCAGAAATTTGGGAGTTATTTTTGTCAGGATATATCCTTCAACGCCCATTTAAAACAAACCTCAAGAATAGCCTTTTTCCATCTTCGTAACATTGCCAAAATCAGGAATATCCTGTCTCAGAATGATGCTGAAAAACTAGTCCATGCATTCGTTACTTCTAGACTAGATTACTGCAATTCCTTATTATCAGGTTGTCCAAATAAGTCCCTTAAGGCTCTCCAGCTGATCCAGAATGCTGCAGCACGTGTTCTGACGAGAACTAAGAGAAGAGATCATATTTCTCCTGTATTAGCTTCTCTGCATTGGCTTCCTGTGAAGTCTAGGATCGAATTTAAAATCCTCCTCCTGACTTACAAAGCTCTAAATGGTCAAGCACCATCATACCTAGAAGAGCTCTTAGTACCTTATTGTCCCACTAGGGCACTGCGCTCCCGGAATGCGGGGCTACTTGTGGTTCCTAGAGTCTCTGGAAGTAGACCGGGGGCCAGGGCCTTCAGCTATCAGGCTCCGCTTCTATGGAACCAGCTCCCAGTCTGGGTTCGAGGGGCAGACACCGTCGCCACATTCAAGAGTAAACTGAAAACCCTCCTCTTTGACAAAGCTTATAGTTAGGGAGTGAGGAGTTGCAGCGTCCACCTAACCCGGCCCACCTGCTTCTCCTCGTAGTTAGTTATGCTATTACAATTCTAGACTGCAGGGGTTGCTGTTTCCTTCCTATGACACACTGAGCTGCTCTCTCTTCTCTACTTGTTACTTCTGTATGCATCCTGTCCCAGAATTGCTTGTTACTAATCTAGCTCTGGGGAGTTTACTCCCCGGAGTCCTTATGTTTCTTCTTCGCAGAGCTATGCTCTGTGATTCTCTGCAAATCCCGGCCGCATCCTGCTGCATCCTGCTGCATCCTACTGCATCCTGCTGCATCCTGCTGCATCCGCTGCATCCGCCGCATCCACCCATGCTCTGCAGCGCCACGTTTCATCCCGCAACGCCCTGCTGTGATGTTCCTATGCACAGAGTAGTCTGGATCCGGTATAGGGGACTGCACTACTCAATATGACACGATGTGCCCTGCTATGACATGAACTTCCACGATGACCTTCGACGTCACTGTGACCTTTAATGTGACTATTATCACCACTGTTCATCACACCCCCAACCGGCCCGTCAGACACCGCCTACCAAGAGTCTGGGTCTGCCGAGGTTTCTTCCTAAAAGGGAGTTTTTCCTTGCCACTGTCGCGATAGCCACTGCTAATGCTTGCTCTTGATGGAATTACTGTAATTGTTGGGGTTTTGGAAAGTGTCTCGAGATAACTTTTGTTATGATTTGATACTATAAATAAAATTGAATTGAATTGAATTGAATAAGAAGTAGGAAAAATTATAAAAACTGTGAATACTGAAATGTTGATATGTTTAGCTGTACCTTTCCCCCTTAACTTGCTTTAAATATTGCTTTAAAAATCTTTATTAAAACTTTTAAAAAACGTAATACTACAGGAGCTTTTGGATTTAAACCCAAGAGGCCTAAAGTACCCAAAGTCAAGAATTAACTTTTAAGTACCAGAACAGCTACTAACTGGATCGTGTGGTCAAGCATGGATGTTTCTGATGGCTACACCTTTCCATTAAATGGAAATAGTCTACAAGTATTGTGCATCATTTTAATTAGCATTTTCTTTTACTGATTTTCTGGAATTTCTGTCAAAACTTGCACTGCATTTGGTTGGAAACTTCAGTGTTTAAACTAATGAACAAAGATTTCACCAAGTTTTCCCTCACATTTCATCACCTGATCTTCGAAATCACACAATGTAAAGAGCCCTTTTAACTTTCTTTATGTTTTCATCTCAAAGTGCACCAGAAGGCCTCATTTACATGTTAAAATTATAAAACATTTGTTATTGGAGCACCTAAACACCCTTACTGAGGTTTGGTTTTGGAGTTTGCCGGCCTGATTGTAAAAGCAGAACAAAACTTTCTCGTAATAAATCCAACATTTAAAGTACATAGTGCAAGAAAACTGCTTGTCTTGCAACATAATACAGAGGTTGATCAACCGAAGTTCCTGGATCTTAGGCATCACTTAGAGACAAAAGAGCTCATCTTGGGAGTGCAACCAGAATAATCATACTCATCTGTTAGCAATTAAACAGATTGTAAATTGTAATTTCCCCACTGGGGATCAATAAACAGTATAAATTAAAAATTAAATTAAATTAATTGTAATTACACATAATCATCACATTAGTGTAATTATTTGGATTTCATGCTTGGTCAATTGGTGGCTAATTATCATACTTTCCAGCATGCATTGTGTTTAGGTTGAACCCTTATTTACTCTAGTTTAAATAAAGTTACATGATGGAGACTTTATTGTCCGTCTTTGAATATATATATATATATATATATATGGTATGTTACATGACTCATGTTCTCTTCTTGGTTAAAATTAAAAACACACGGACTATTAATATCTGCTCATTAAGTATTTGTCACTGTTAATGAGGTGTTTTTTCACGTAACGTGACACGCTGACCTGAATAGTAAATGACACAGTGTCAGCTGTAATTCAAATTGTACAGAGGTGGAGATTTGTAAAAGAGACAATATTTTACTGACAATCAATCAAACTGATTCAAATGTATTTTATATTTTAACTTATATACTGTGTGTGTCTGTGTTTGTGTGATGCACCCACCCTGACCTCCACACCCTACAAAAATTTAAATTAACCATACACTACTTCCTGCATCCGCACGGAATACGAACATGATAATTGAAAATTTGTCCACAACAACACTGACAGGAGAATGAAGGAAACAATCAATTGAGCTTAATCTCTGTACAACACAGAGCCTCCAAAGTACCATATAATATGCATAAGTTGTCTTGTATTTTCACACATGATACAGATCTTAAATATCTTTTTTTTTTTTGGGGATAGGGAGTCCATAATGTAACGCTATGAAAATATGTCCGCCTCACATAAAGCTGCTTCTGATTTCCAAACACAAAGGAAGCTTAAAGAAGTATGTTGAGTGGTCAGGTTCAAAACAAAATCCTAAGTGTGTGTGACGGTTCGACTTTTGTTTGTTGCATTCCTGTAATCGTTGTAGTTCATGTCATAGCAGGGCAAATCATGTCATATTGAGTAGTGCAGTCTCCAATACCGGATCCTGACTGCTCTGGCAGGGCGTTGCAGGATGTAACCAGTAATCAGATTAAAGTTACTTATCCAAGTCACTGTGCGTTACTATTTTTGTCATTTTAGTAGAAATAGTAGAAATATATATTTTTGCTTTCTTCTTGCGTCTCTGGGAGTGAAGTCACTTATGCGACAAGTCACGTTTTCAGCATGTGGACAGTTCACGTGTACCACGCAGCAACACAAACGTAAACAACAATGGAGGGACGAGAGAGATGCACGTTTTCTAGCAGGAAATACAGTCGCTATTTAGAGTTTGTGTCAGCTAAAGATGGCAGTATTAGGGTTGGTTGTACACTCTGTGCCGGTGGTGACAAAGTGCTATCTAGCTACAAAAACACTAGGTCAGATTTGAAGAAACATTTGGAGTCGCAGCACTGCAGTCAAACTTACAGAGCAAGTCCCAGCAGGTGGTGCGAAGCAGAGAGCAGGAGGTCCCCCACCACCCAAACAACAAAAGCTGGACTTCGGTGCAAAACCAGTAAGTGGGGGAGAGTTGAAGAAGTTGGTCGGGCAGTAGACCTATGTCGTAGCGGAAATGCTGTCCTTAAACACGGTTGACGCTCTCTTTCGTGCCATAATAAACCAGATGCCACAAAGATGATGTGTTGCATTTTATTGCTCAGAGCATTTAAGCAACATGTTGACAGCTGTTTTCAGTATTTATTTCCAGTTTGAAGCTTTATTCAATTCAATTTTATTTATAGTATCAAATCATAAAATGAGTTATCTCAAGACACTTTACAGATAGAGTAGGTCTAGACCGCAATCTATAATTTCTAAAGCCCCAACAATTACAGTAATTCCCTCAAGCGCAAGCATTAGCAGTGGCTATTGCGACAGTGGCGAGGAAAAACTCCCTTTTAGGAAGAAACTTCAGACATACCCAGACTCTTGGTAGGCGGTGTCTGACGGTGCCAATTGGGGATGTGATGAACAGTGGCAATAATAGTCACAGACCTGCCAGCCTTGAAAAACTTTTTTGAGTAGCAACTTACTGATTTATTGTCGAGGTTCTGGTTCATGAACACGGCGGCACGCACGTGGAATAAATGTGCCATTAAATGTCAAATCTGTATACATTTTAAACCCTAGAAAATAATTATGTTCAAGTAAATAAAACATTTCATTTAAATAATCGGTCATATTTAATACAATTAATTGGATCATAATATAATCCAATAAAATAAAATATATTACACTGCAAAATGAGCACTTTTACTTTTGGTACTTTAAGAATATTTTGATAATACTTCTGTACTATTACATAGGGAAGATGTTGAATGCAGGACTTGTAACTGACAAGTAATTTGTAACTCTGCAACACTGTTTATACTACTTTTACTGCAATACATGATCTGAGTAAGTCTTCCACCTCTGGAAATCAGCAACAACAGTCATGCATGAACACCTGCAGCAGTGTTTAACACTGAAAACACACAGCTCAGTTCAGCGTTTACTTGCAGCTCTGCTACAGTAGCAGATAACCTTTGACGTTACCTGCCGCTCACATCGTCTCTAAACAGTCCGCTCACAGTGAAGTCCTGCACGGATCAACAGATGTTAGAGTCTGGCGGCTGCTCGCTCTGTTTGTTACACACACCGAGCAGATTGATGCGCTCACAGAGCCAATCTTTTCAGATGTTACTGCTTGGTGTTTGGCTAGCTAATAAGCCGTTAGCCTGTTAGCTTGAGCTTTGTCTGAAGGCAACGAACGGCCAGCCAAAGTCCAACAGACACCGACACATTCCGCACATCCTCCGCTCAGTTTAACCGCTAACCCCCCGGTACCGGTCAGAGAGGCGTGTTTACTTTATGTCTCGGTCCGGTGCGTCCAGCGATGGGCTCCAGTCAGTATTTAATTAGCCTACATTAGTAACAGTTAATTTTGTTATAGTATGAACTTAATCCTAGGAAAGGCAAAACAATATAAGACCTTTGTAACGAAATCCAAGACTTTATAAATGCAAGGCTTTATTAATAATAATATAAATAAATAATATTTCTCCAAAGTTGACAGGTAGTAAATTAATTCATTTCACAATTTCACCTTTCTACATCAAATCCGTTTACCTTTGCAAGCACCATCCTCCATTGGGGAAACCAACCAAACTAAACGGGAATGAGAGAGGAATGAATAACACTTGCATTTGATGCTTTCGTTTTACTATCAGTAGCCGATATCCCTGCTTGACATTAGAGGAAGGGACCCGACTGTGGGATTGGTCGAACTCTTCTTCTTTAGTTTTTTTTTTCCAGCATGCTCGTGGCTGCTACGCTGTTTAAGCCATAAGTTTTAGCTGCCTACTATCATCAAGAGTTAGACTGAGACGGCTACTGCATGTCAACGAGTGAACTCAAAACACACCTGATTTTCGTGTAGTTTAAAGTGACAAATCGTATCACCGTATTTTGATGTCAAAATGCGTATCTACTACGCAAAATGCGTACAGGTTGGCAGGTCTGTAGTCATAATAGAGATAATGGAACAGTGACTTCAAAGGTAGTCGTTGTAGTTCATGTCATAGCAGGGCAAATCATGTCATATTGAGTAGTGCAGTCTCCAATACCGGATTCTGACTGCTCTGGCAGGGCGTTGCAGGATGTAACGTAGCACTGCAGAGCATGGGTGGATGCGGCAGACGCAGCAGGACGCAGCAGGATGCAGCAGAACGCGGCCGGGCATTGCAGGGAATCGCAGAGCGTAGCTAGTAGTAGTAAGTAGTAGAGTAAACTCCCCAGAGCTAGGTTAGTAACAAGCATTTCTGGGACAAGGATGCACACAAGCATTTCTAGGACGGGATGCACACAAATGGAAAGGGAGAGGAGAGAGCAGTCAAAGGATGGAGAGGAGAGCAGTCAAAGGAAGGAAGGAAGGAAGTCCCCCGCCAGTCTAGAACTATAACAGCATAACTAAGAGAGCTGGTTCCACAGGAGAGGTGCCTGGTAGCTGAAGGCTCTGGCTCCCATTCTACTTTTAGAGACTCTATGTACCACAAGTAACTCGGCATTCTGGGAGCGCAGTGCTCTAGTGGGACAATAAGGTACTAGGAGCTCTTTTAGATATGAAGGTGCTTGACTATTTAGAGCTTTGTAGGTCAGGAGAAGGATTTTAAATTCAATCCTGGATTTTACAGGAAGCCAATACAGAGAGGCTAATACAGGAGAAATATGATCTCTTTTCTTAGTTCTTGTCCAAACACGCGCTGCAGCATTCTGGATCAGCTGGAGAGTCTTAAGGGACTTATTTGAGCAACCTGACAGTAGGGAATTACAATAGTCCAGTCTGGAAGTAACAAATCCATGGACTAGTTTTTCAGCATCGTTTTGAGACAGGATATTCCAAATTTTGGCAATGTTACGAAGATGAAAAAAGATTGTTCTTGATGTTTGTTTTAGATGGGCGTTAAAGGATATATCCTGATCAAAAATAACTCCTAGATTTCTGACAGTAGTGCTGGAGGCCAGGGCAATACCATCCAGAGTAGCTATGTCTTTAGATAATGAAGTTCGGAGGTGTTTAGGGCCCAGCACAATAAACTTTGTTTGAGTTTAACATCAGAAAATTGTAGGTCATCCAGGATTTTATATCTTTAATGCATGCTTGAAGTTTAGCTAACTGACTGGTTTCGTCTGGTTTGATTGACAAGTATAATTGGGTGTCATCCGCATAATAGTGAAAGTTAATTGAGTGTTTCCTAATAATATTACCAAGCGGAAGCATATATAAGGAGAATAGAATTGGTCCAAGCACTGAGCCTTGTGGAACGCCATGGCTAACTTTAGCGTACTTGGAGGATTTATCATTAACATTAACAAATTGAGATCGATCAGAGAAATAGGACTTAAACCAGCTTAGTGCGATTCCTTTAATGCCAACTAAGTATTCCAATCTCTGTAACAGGATTGTATGGTCAATAGTGTCAAATGTAGCACTAAGATCTAGTAAAACAAGTATGGAGACAAGTCCTTTGTCTGCAGCAGTTAGAAGGTCATTAGTAATTTTCACCAGTGCTGTCTCTGTGCTATCATGCTTTCTAAATCCTGATTGAAAGTCCTCAAATAAACTATTGCTATGTAGCAAATCACATAATTGATTAGCAACTACCTTCTCAAGGATATTGGAGAGAAAGGGAAGGTTAGATATAGGTCTATAGTTTGCTAAGACGTCAGGATCGCGGGTGGGTATTTTCAGAAGAGGTTTTATCACAGCTACTTTAAATGACTGTAGTACATAAACTGTTAATAGAGACATATTGACCATATCTAGTAATGAAGTGTTAACCACGGGTAAGGCTTCTTTGAGTAGCCTCGTTGGGATGGGGTCTAAGACAGGCAGAGGGCTTAGCTGAGGATATCTTTAACATTAATTGTTGAAGGTCTATAGGATAAAAGCAGTCTAAGCATATGTCAGGTCTTGTCATTCTTTCTAGCGGTCCTGCGTTTAAAGGTGAACCGTTAGAAGTTGAGGGCAAAAGGTGATGGATTTTATCTCTAATTGTTATAATTTTATCATTAAAGAAGCTCATGAAGTCGTCACTACTCAGAGCTATAGGAATAGATGGCTCACTAGAGCTGTGACTCTCTGTCAGCTTGGCTACAGTGCTGAAAAGAAACCTTGGATTGTTCTTATTTTCTTCTATTAATGATGAGTAGTAGTCTGATCTGGCATTTCTGAGGGCCTTCCTATAGGTTTTGAGACTGTCTTGCCAAACCAAACGAGATTCTTCCAGTTTGGTGGAACGCCATTTACTTTCAAGGATTTGTTTCAATTTGCGAGTTTGGGAGTTATACCAAGGTGCTAGTTTCCTTTTCGTCATCATCTTCTTTTTGAGGGGAGCAACAGAGTCTAAAGGCGTCCGTAGGCAGGTCATAGCACTGTCTACGAATATATCAATTTGGGAGGGACTAAAGTTAACATAAAGGTCCTCTGTTCTATTAAGGCACGACATTGAGTTAAATGCTGTTGGAATAGCTTCCTTAAATTTAGCTGTAGTACTGTCAGACAGGCATCTAGTGTAGAAGCTTTTGTCTAATTTAGTATAGTCAGGTAGTAAGAATTCGAAAGTAATTAAAGAATGGTCTGATAATACCGGATTCTGCGGAAATATTATTAAATCCTCAATTTCAATACCATATGCCAGCAAAAGGTCGAGGGTGTGGCCAAAACAGTGCGTCGCCCTATGCACACTCTGACTGAAACCGATTGAATCCAGTAATGAGTTGAAAGCAGTACTAAGGCTATCATTGCCAATGTCCACATGGATATTAAAATCACTTACAATAAGTACTTTGTCTGATTTTAGTACTACACATGATAAAAACTCTGAGAACTCCAATAAAAATTCACAATACAGCTCGGTAAATAACGACGAATATAATTGGCTGTAATGTTTTCCATTTTGGATGTTGAAGATTAAGAACAAGACTTTCAAACGAGTTATAATTTAGTTTAGGTTTAGGATTAATTAACAGGCTTGAATCAAAGATGGCTGCAACTCCCCCTCCTTGGCCTGAGCCTCTAGGAATTTGAGTATTAATATGACTAGGAGGAGTGGCTTCATTTATTCTTCATGGCCCAGCCAGGTTTCAGTAAGACAGAATAAATCAATTTGATTATCTGATATCAAATCGTTTACCAGTACTGCTTTAGAAGACAGAGATCTAATATTTAATAGTCCACATCTAATTTTCCTATTTTGTTCTGTCGTTGCAGAGGTTGTTTTAATTCCAATTAGGTTGTTAAGTATAGCCCCTCTTTGTTTACTTTTGATTTAACCGATCTGAGTCGGGGGAAAGACACCGTGGTTATTAGTCTGTGAGTGGGCGACTGCTCTAACGGAAGCACTGAGGGGTGCGTATCACTGCACCTCTGATTGCTAATATCAAACTTGAGTTGTCATGGTTTATGACCGATAATAGACTCGGTCAGATTTTTTGATATGAGAGCAGCTCTGTCCCAGGTGGGATGAATGCCGTCTCTCTCAATCAGACCAAGCTTTCCCCAGAATGCCCTCCAGTTATTCACATAGCCCACATCATTAGCTGGGCACCATTCCGACAATCAGCGGTTGAAGGATGACATGCGGCTGTACATTTGATCACTGATCAGGTTTGGCAGGGGTCCAGAGAAAATTACAGAGTCCGACATTGTCTTTGCATATGCACAAAGTGACTCAACATTAATTTTCGTGATCTTCGATTTACATAATCGGGTATCATTACCACCTACGTGAAGTATGATGTTACTGTACTTACGGTTCTTTTTAGCCAGCAGCTTTAGATAGGATTCTATATCGGCCGCTCTGGCCCCAGGGACACATATGACCGTAGCCGCTGGGGCCGCCGGCTTCACATATCGCAGTATAGAGCTCCCAATAACCAGAATTGGCTTCACAGCAGGTGTATCACTCAGCCCTATTGTCACAGATGACTGTGATTCAATTAAATTAAATTTTATTTATAGTATCAAATCATAACAGATAGAGTAGGTCTAGACCACACTCTATAAATTCCAAAACCCCAACAATTACAGTAATTCCCTCAAGAGCAAGCATTAGCAGTGGCTGTTGCAACAGTGGCGAGGAAAAACTCCCTTTAGGAAGAAACCTCGGCAGAACCAGACTCTTGACGGGGCCGGTTGGGGGTGTGATGAACAGTGGCAAATAATAGTCACATTAAAGATAATGGAACAGTGACTTCGAAGGTAATCGTGGAAGTTCATGTCATAGCAGGGCACATTGTGTCATACTGAGTAGTGCAGTCTCCAATACCGGATCCTGACTACTCTGTGCATATGAACATCACAGCAGGGTGTTGCGGATGTAACTCTGCGATTCCCTGCAGAAAAAACATAAGGACTCCGGGGAGTAAACTCCCCAGAGCTAGGTTAGTAACAAGCATTTCTGGGACAGGATGCATACAAAAGGAAACAAGTTTAAACAGAGATGAGAGAGCAGCTCAGTGTGTCATAGGAAGGAAAGAACTTCCCCTGCAGTCTAGACTTATAATAGCATAGCTAAGAGAGGCAGGTTATCTGTGATCCGTCACATGGCATTAGAAGGGGCCCGTTCGGTTGGGGAGGTTGTTTTTGAGGAACGTTGTCGTTTGGCCGATCTGGGCAGTGTAGGCCACCGGACCGTCTGGCTACTGCATCCCTCACAAGCTTACGCCGCGAGGCAGAAGTCCTCTTCTGTGGCGTCGGCTGGTCAGTCGGCTTTGAAGCAGGGTGGGCCCGGCGAACCACCTCGGCCACTACCGGTTCTGACTCCGACAGGTCATTGAAACGGTGGTAGAGGCTGAGGGCAGGAAGCGATGGAGCCCTATTCGGGGTGATCTTTTGGCCGCAAACCACCTTAGTCCAGGATGGTTTGGTGTCCGTTGTCGAACAAGAAGATGGGCGTGGGGATGCGGAATGTTCCCAATGCACAGTATCCTGGAAAGCCGCCGAGAGAGATGAGATCCGGAGCGATTGATTATGAGCCACGTCCAGGCAGGCGGATAACAAGGTATCGTTGGTTTTTAAGTCCTCGGAAAGCCGACGAAAATCTTCCCTAAGGTCAGCAATTTCTTTGTTTGTATTCTTAAACAGCGAGGAAATCCTGTAGGGAAGTGGGGACTCGCTAGGTGTAGAGGTAGCCATGGAGCTAACGTCAGTTTAGCCGGTAGGCCTAGTCTTGATGAATTAGCGTGAGGCTAATTCTTACTACACGAAAAAATTTTACTTTGGTTATTTTAGAAAACACAATATTAGTATGAAAGAGACTAGGCTATAGATCCGACTGTTGGTTAGGAGATTGAAGGCAGCTACCAGCTGCCTCTTTTCCCGTTGACTGCTGTCGCTTGTGGATGACGTCGGCATTGTTTATAGTAGTGCTTTTTCCCAGAATTGTACCACTCCAGGCTGCACCAGTACATTCTCTAAAACCACTCAAAATTGCTTTACCTGACTCAGGTTGATGCTATTAAATAACTGTTTTAACTAATCTAGGGTCATTCTACGTGGACTGATGGTTGAAATTTGATATGCAATACTTGAATAAAACAAATTCTTGCCATCAACCCAACATTTACTTTTGTCTGCTATGTTTCTGGCAGACAAAGTGGATGTTTAAGTCATGTTCAAGAATCATGTGTATGTCATGAATATTCCTTTTTTTAGATGGGATTATTGTGGATGGAAATGCACTTTGTGAGATATGTCCTCAAAATGTTAATACAGTGCTTTGACTGGGTTAGAAATTTAGGACCACAATGCAGGAGTGACATGTCATGTTTCCTTTTTTTCGCTTTTCTTTCTTCTCCTCCTTTGAGGTTTTTCAGTGCATAGTCTACAAAGTAGGTTTATTGCTTTGATAGATTTTCATAACATGCGAGCAGCAGAGATAGATGTCGTGAGTTGATGCAACGCATTCTAATATACTGGTTTTTACATATACGGAAACGTATGCACAACAATTTCTATGATGTCCTATGAAATTATGATCACTGGCCGGTGAAGTGGCGACCGGTCTCATGACAGTTAAGTTTAGCGGTCGTTACAGTTAAAGTTAGTCAAGAAAAGGTGTGAGCCGGGTGCAGGGCGCCATGAGGGGCTGATCCTTTCAGCGGCCATTACAGTTAAGTTTAGCCGACAAATTGTGACTGTCATGCGGCAACGACAGTTAAGTTTAGACACCAAAATGACCACTTAAGATTAGAAAAAAAAACACTAGTCCCCTTAAGTAGTACTCCTGAGACCGGGACACGAACGCCGCTCCCCCCGCTTGAAAGCCCTGTGTTTCACCATCCACCCCATCCTCCTCCAAACGCGGATCTTTGTATTCTTATATGGCAGCAGTCAGTGTCTGGAAGTAGTGTGAAAAGCAACAGGGTGGCAAGGGTGAGCTGCTAGGTGGCTGGGTACAGGCTGCTTTAGTATCCGGACTTCCTCAGGTATTCAGCCCTCATAAATGCTTTCTTGTTTAGCTGTCCTCCATGGACACCTTCCTTCCCCATGACAAAAACCAATGCTTTCGTGGTTTCTTTTTTTGTTAGTGCGATAAAATCGTGTGGTCTTATTGTCTGGACCTATTGATGTGTCTATGGGGGTGCTCCATGCCCGATTTTCAGGCCGAATCTTTTCTCCCTTGACTTCTTTAAGCCTCTGTGATGTGGCTCTTGCTGTTGGGCACTCACAAACCCACCTCTATGCAGACAACACCATCCTGTACAAATCCGGCCCCTCATTGGATAATGTGCTATCAAACCTCCAGGAGAGCTTCAATGCCTAACTTGACCACAATTTAATTTCTGTATTCTGACTCTTAACTACATTTCAGCAGTGTTATAGACTGTATATTCATGTATATTGTGTTATCCAATACCATTTTCACATAACCATCGACTTACTTACACCTCACTCTGCCTTGAACTGCCTACTTAATCTGTACTTATGTAGCATATTGTATTCTGTTTTCTTGTACTGTTTTGAATGTGAAACTGTATGTAGTCTTGTACACTTAAGCTTTTCTTGGCCAGAGAACGTTTTCTCAATGGCCTACCTGGTTAAATAAAGGTTAAATAAAAAAAATAAAAAATACTTTATTAGACCATCTTGTACCATGTAATATACAATAAAACTGTGATTCTGTTGTAATGAAATAGAATATATTGGAGCTTCAATTCAATACAACTGCAATATGTTCAAGTACATAATTTGTTCTGTGTTGTGGCCTGAATAAGCTTTTTACAATTGCGTTGTTGCTGTTTTGTCTCTTTATTAACACTTAACACTCCCACTTCAGGAGCAGCTGACTCTCTGGAAAGTAAGAACTATGACCTGAGAACCCAAATAGAACTTCTTGTAGGTAAAACACAAGTAACAGCATTAAAAAGGAGCATACATTTAAGAGTAACAAAGCAAATTACTGCTACCTTTGACTTGTTTTTGTTTTTGACGGTTCAGTGGTAATTTCTGCCACTGAAGTCTGGCTGGATGTCAAAGGGAGGCTCCCAGTATGTTCCAACATGACAGGTACTGATTAACTGACAAACTGTTGATGGGGCACTTTTATAATGATCTTTTAGTCACTTCCCGTACTCAAGCAGAAGTACAGATCATTGTGTTAAAAAATACTCTGGTAAAAGTGTAAGTACTTATTTGACGTCTTTACTCAAGTAAAAGTAACAAAGTACAGGCTTGGAAATTTACTTAAAGTATAAAAGTAAAAGTAGCCTTGCGACTGACAACCATTTTTTTATGCAAAGCTACCTGGACCACACAAATGTTACTAGAGTACAAGCTGAGAAACTTAAGTGGACATGGAAAAAAGGCTCTTTATATGCCATTGCCTACATTTTAAATGGATGTCTGCCAGTAGACCTAAAACATCACATATGATTATTGTGACAGAGACTGAGACTCCTGGTTAATAAGATTCTGACTGAGTAGCAAGATATGAATTCAATTGTGATTCTGTGAGAATTCACAGATCCAGTTTCTCTTTTTTTAATCTTCCCCTTTACATTTAAAGGAATCTACATTGTTGTGTGTGTGTGTGTGTGTGTGTGTGTGTGTGTGTGTGTGTGTGTGTGTGTGTGTGTGTGTGTGTGTGTGTGTGTGTGTGCTCAAATATGGCTTCTGGAAAGAAAATAAAGGATAAAATATGAATTACTAAACACTGTAACTGACCATTAATGTAAACCTAATAAAGTTACTGAAACAAACAACAAATAGCTTTTGATAACAACAAAAAGATGCATGTGTTTTTGTCAAATTTGATGGTGAATTCTTGAAAGCCAGCAGTTTGTGGTGTTTAGGTTGGCACAATTTGCGGCACATTCGCCAGGAGTCATTCTTGATGCCTACTATCTCAGACATCTCTCTCAGATAAGGCCAAGGATGACTGGGAATGTCTTGCTGCTTGTCTGCCGAATCTCTGGGATCTCTGTTTTCTTCATTTTCAATCATGTCGCCATCCATATTACTATGTGCTAACGTTACCACCATCAAGCCGCACTGATTTGCATAATTCCAAAGATTTACATTATTCCGTGTTGCAGAAGAAGAAGACTTATAACTAGTGATTGAGACCATAAACTCATTATGAAAATTTTTACTGAGGTAATAAATCAAGTGAGAAGTGTATCACTTTCTCATAGACTTCTACAGAAACCGACCTCCTTTTGCAACCACACGTGTCGCCCCCTGCTGGAATTCAGATAGAATGCAGGTTTAAGGCACTTCTGCATTTTCAGCACTTCGCCGAACCAGATGTTTGTCCATTAATATTAACAGTCTATGGTTGATCCTGTCAGTGGTGAGTGGTTTGGAAAGGCAGCTGATTGTTTTCAGAAACAACTTTGGGATTAAGCTCTGCACAAAGAGCCCGTAGTGAGATTATATCTTTAAGGAAGCCTAGAGAACACAAAGTTCATAATTATTTTTTACGTTTACGCAGTCAAATCATTATTTTGGCTAATTTCTTTCACTTTTGGTATGTTGCAACAAAGTAACCCAGTCAGAAAGTGGCAGCATCTGTAACACTGTGAATGCCAACTGCCCTAAAACTAAATTTATTTAATTGGGTAATGTTGTGTAAGTCATCAAAGTATCCCGAACCTTCTTTACGTATCCAGAGTCGAGCGGCTTCTGAGTTTTTCAATAACAACTGGCGACAACGATGCCAGGATTCTAAGGAAACTACACAACCGGTAAGCGCAAATCATACTTTCTTTTGCCTTACCATGTCTCAGTTTTGACGGATTCAGAAAAGGAACTTTGTAAATTCATAATTTGAAAAAGGCCTGAGAAATGTCTGATCTCTCTGAAAGTTTTCAGCAGAGATTCAAACCTTAAATACTTTTTTTAATAAGGGAAACCAAGAGCAGCAAAGTTACAGGCTACCTTATGATGGTCTAAAGTGACATGATTTATGATTTATGTGTTGATACTGTCAGTGGTGGGTTGTTTTTGAAAGACAGCTAATTTATGTAATGCTTTGGGATTGAGCTTGGCACAAAGAGTCTGTATTGAGATTATATCTTAAAGGAAGACGTTCTCAAGTGGCGTGTCAAGAATCTGTGGAAGAAGTTGAAATTTGAGCCTCTGATTTGCTTCTGGGACAGAGATTAGTTGTTCTGAGTTTGCGTCACTAAATTGTTTCAAATGACCATCACTGAATGTTTAGACTGTAGTGTTTATTGAACTTTGTGACCTGTGCTAAAATTGAGCCTGTAGGCCTACCACAATCACCAAAACCAAAAAGTAAAGGTTTAAAAGTAAATTAAACTACACATTAAAACAATTAAAAAATTAAGAACAAAAAGGTAAATCTCCCAGCAGTAAGCAAACAGGGACACAGATTACCTATGCCTTCCACACTGACAGCAGCCAACCCTTGCGCACTACTGTCTCTGCTTCTGACACTAAATCAAATTGTTAGCCCAAATCTTCCTTTTTTACGAAGTTCTCTGATAAAGTCAAGTCAGCTTCATTAATGCAGTGACGAAACATCTGGCATTATTATTTAGAACAGGTCTACACCTGTTGATTCTAGTTCTTACAATATTCACTCAATGAACAATCCGACCTGCCCACTCTGGAGTAATGAGCTCATGGCTGGTGACTGGTACTGGCTCTCCGTAGTCCCTGTTAGTAGCAAACTGGACTAGTGGCTGCTGCTGAGGAGCAACAAGAAAAAGTTAGTTTGTTAGTTAACCCAAGCCCTACCCTTTTAACATTGGGATAGATCTTTTTATATATATATTACAACGCCAGGGCATTTATTTTCATAATTTTATATTTTTTATTTATTTTAATTATTTATTTTGTAGTCTCTCCAGGAGAGAGGCCAGGGCACATGTGGAGGTGACCTTTTGTTTAAAGTTGTATTCTCCCATTGTCCATCCTGTCCAGTGGGTCTTTTAACCTGCTTTTAATATCTGTCTTTCTTTTGAACAGCTTTTATATAACCAAACTTGTTTTTTAAGTGTTTTATTCACACCAGTGGTAGTCTCATCGTCTTCATCTCGGCGTTTCACCCTCAAACTGTGAGCTGGTTTTAAGGATTTGGTTCCAGCATGAACTATAAACAGAACACATTCTGAGACAGAACTTTTTACCTGTTTTTATCTAACAGTCTGAAGAAGATCCTTACAGGATTGAAACATTGCATCCCTTAAGCTTGTTTTACACTATTCTGAGACATTAAAAACAGTTCATTTTCTACTACGAAGCTACATTTTCAAGACTCCCTTTCTATACTGTTTAGCTTAAGTCTGTGTGCTAAAAGTGGCTAGCTAGCTGAGCTCAAAGATGGCCATCTACACTAAAGAGGACAAATTGACGGTGGTGGACTACAGACAGGGCCGAAGACAGGGCTGAAGACGGGGCCGAAAACAACGTCGCGGTCACGAGGATCCACCACATAGACCCAGCTCCTCCCAACGCCAGGGCCACCAGAGGCAGGACGGTTAACGGACATACGCCTCGATAGCCAAGTACGGGCGCAGCCTCTGCGGAGAGAATCCCTCCCGCTGCGGCCAGATGGTGCTGAGCCACTACTCACACACTTCAACTGCTCAGAAGAACTACAGACCAGAGAATTACCACTACAACAATAAAAGCAAAGGTGAGAAACAAGATCACTACATGCAGACACTGGAGCTTGAGGTTGAGAGAATAACTGGACTCTCGGATGTTGACTGGCACGTTCCTTTTGAGGTGGCTACAGGATGGTCTGGGAGAAACCTGGGTCAACGGTTGCAGGCTGAAATCCTGGATCAAACTGAAGCTATAATTATAGCTACGCTCACAGATTTGCAACCCCAGGAGACTGCTGTTAATAAGAACAACCAGATTCATCCACCCAGACCTGTCCAGCCATCCACAAAAGCACAAGTGCATGTTCCAGCTCCATCCAGGCAGACCAGCGCGTACTTTCACTCCAGAATCAGGGGCACACACGCACACACAGAGGCTGCTTTACAGCCAGAAACCACTACGGTGAGGGGAGACGACTCATCTGGTCCTGAGGATGAGGACTACCTACTCCTCCCTCTGCTCTGCCACAAAAGACTCCACCGGCTTTACGCCCCACATCTGCTGCTGCTCCAGATATCTTTGTCACTACCCAATGTGAGTCGTGTGCAGATGTGAGTTGCACATGCATCACTTTGCGACACACAGGTAGGCTAGACCACGATTTCACGCAGATCTGTTTTGCTGTTAGCCACAGAATAATGAGATAGGTAAATTACATAGCAGTTATTTATTATTTAGCGTAAGGCATCACATTTTCAAGGCATGATCCCTGATGTCAGTTCTAGATTAGAGACTGAAGTAGCCTACAAGAACCTGCTAACGACTTCTGTAATGTCAATACTGTGAAGTCTGTGTACGTTATTTCCTGGCGCTACCCGAGCTGGATATGTACTCCGGTAAGAGAGTCGCTGCAACCTTCGGTTTTAGTTCAACAGATTTATTGATATCCAAATCCAGCAGTGAATACAGTGCTTGTTACTTGCAATAGTATGTGTTTGTATGTGGGTGTGGTTTTCTGTAAAATAAGGAAATACAGAATATGTAAATATAACTTGTACATAATGAATGCACATATATACAGATTAAAGAGAAATAAGCAACAAATCACTCTGCAATATATGTAATCATAGGCAATATACATAATTGCTATGCAATAAGTAGTTGCTAAGCAAACAACTAAACAATACTGGATAGTAATGAAAATCAACACAATCCAATGTAGTAAAGACTACAGGTTTCATTGTGTAGTTCAATTAAATTTTATTTATAGTATCAAATCATAACAATAGTTATCTCGAGATACTTTACAGATAATTTACAAAGCCCCAACAATTCCAGTAATTCCCCCAAGAGCAAGCATTAGCAGTAGCTATTGCAACAATGGCGAGGAAAAACTCACCCAGACTCTTGGTAGGTGGTGTCTGACAGTGCCGGTTGGGGGTGTGATGAACAGTGGCAATAAAAGTTCTAATAAAGAAAATGGAACAGTGACTACAATGGTATTCGTAGTAGTTCATGTCATTGCAGGGTACAGCAGGGCGTTACGGGATGTAGTGTAGCACAGCAGAGCATGGGTGGACGCAGTGGATGCGGCGGGGCAGGACGCAGCCGGACACTGCAGGGAATCGCAGAGCGTAGCAGGGTGTTGCAGGGTGTAGCAGGACCACAGCGACAGCTGCACCCAAGACCCAGAGCTTGGTGCCACCCTAATCCAAGGCAATATTCTGGGCAAAAAAGAAACATAAGGACACCGGGGAGTAAACTCCCCAGAGCTACGTTAGTAACGCCATGGCTAACTTTTGCGTACTTGGAGGGTTCATTGTTAATATTAACAAATTAAGATCGATCAGAAAAATAGGACTTAAACCACCTAAGTGCGATTCCTTTAATGCCAATGAATTGTTCCAGTCTCTGTAACAGCATGGTATGGTCAATAGTGTTGAATGCATAGTTATATATATTGGCCACTAGATGGGGCTCTAAGACCACAAATGAACATAACAGCAGCATGCAGGTCCAATGGTCATGTGGCAGACCAGTGGCGCAAATAGTACGGCGAAATGCACTTCAACAATTAAACTAGCAACACCATCAGGAGTTCAACAGCGGAACTAATTCTCAGCAGGATTGTAATTAACAAATGTACAGCACTGTACTAACATGCATCCATGAATCAAAGTATTAACTATTGTTTCTGAATGATATATTTTGCAGTAAGCTCCTAGCATTACAGTAGACATGAGCATGCTATCCTGAACTATAATAAAGATAAATACTATCATGTTAACTACACAAAGATACATGCAACACCAGCATTGACATAAAATTGTGCACTTAGGTTCTCAATAATGCACACGGCAACACAACAGAAGCTTTATACAAGTAACGTATAACTTAAGGAGTAGCTGTACTCATGTCCGCAGCGAATTACAAAAGGAAATGGCAAAATTGCGCATGTGCTCAAATACATGAGTCCAAGGAGTGACGTAGGCTCATCAGTCCAGCAGGGAGTTTTCCACAAATACTTCTGTAATGTCAATACAATAAAAATGGACCTACATAACGAAGTTCGTTCACTGCTGTCTACAAGTTAGCAATCAAACACAACAAAGGCTGTCACTTAAATGGTGTTTTGAGTGATTTCCATCTTCTGTTATTGTTTGTAATGAGAATAGTTTATTATTTTATGGCTTTCACAAATTGCTTGCAGCCGGATCCGGATCCCTTGGCATAATGCCGTAAACCGTTTAAATCTGAGCATGCGCAACTCACGTCTGCACTCGACTCACATCGGGTAATGACAGTCTTCTGTGCTTCTGCCAGCTCTACACCTGCTGCTGCTCCATCTGTCTTCTCTACACCTGCTGCTGTTCCAGTTTCCACTTCTGTTTATAATCCTCCATCTCTGGTCAATCTATGTGTCAGCATGGAAAAAGATGTCATCTTGGATAAGACAAATGATGACCACAAACAACCTAAAAACTAAAAACAGCTATTCTGAAATTCCAGACAGTCTGATGCCTGTTGGCCAGTAACCTTTCCCTCCAACCACATTGCTTTCATTAGTGTCCTGTATCATAACCAACAACAATGTACAGGTACGTGAACAGGAATTACAAATGATTACTGCTCGTTTTCAGTCCGAAACTGGATCAGTTGCTGGGTTTCCTCCAGTGTCCCTGTGTGATACAGGACGGTATATGTAATGTGTCTCAAAAGCAATTAGTGTTATGCATTGATATCAAACTAAATTCGTTGCTAATGGAGTTTAGTTAACACTGTAGACATGCATGGAGTCCTTTCAAGGCAGAGAAATGCGGGACTGTCGTGCAAATCAGCAATGTAACATTACCATTACCGTTAGCGTTTGCATTAGCTTTAGCATAGCAAGCTAGCAATTCAATTACAAATATAGTTGCAAATATGTATGTACAGGACTGTGTAGAGCACAAAACAAGACTTTCGTAGTTTTTAAATAAATTCTTTAAGCCGAAAATACTTACATTTATGGGTCTCTCTGATCGATCTGGCAGCCATGTTCCTTGTTGCGCAACGTATCTGGATACCCCTGGCTGGCCAAGTAAGCTTGCGTCCTTGCTTGGTTTCAAGGGGTATCTAGCCCTTCCCCTTAGCCCTACCCCTAGATCAAAATGAATATTGGGACAGCCCTTACTCTCACGTGAACGCGCAAAAGGAAGGGGTAGGGGTAAGGGGAAGGGGAAAAAGAGAAATGAGACACAGCCTTAAATATCTGACCCAGAGCATCCAGGAGCCTTATTCTCTGTCTCCTATTGGCACCAGGAGACTCAGATTGGCTGCCCAGGGGCGACCACGGTGCCTGAAACCTCAACCTGTGGATCCGAAACCACAGACACCAACCGCTAGGCCTCTGAGACATCTCAAAACAAGCAGAACAACGTGGCTTATTGTGGGAGACTCAAATGTCTCAGAATTTTGGAACAGTCACTACAATGGTATTCGTAGTAGTTCATGTCATTGCAGAGTACAGCAGGGCGTTACGGGATGTAGTGTGGCACAGCAGAGCATGGGTGGGCGCAGTGGACGCAGCAGGACACTGAAGGGAATCGCAGAGCGTAGCAGGGTGTAGCAGGACGACAGCAACAGCTGCACACAAGATCCAGATCTTGGTGCCACCCTAATCCAAGGCAATATTCTGGGCGAAAAAGAAACATAAGGCCGAACACTGAATCTCCAGATCGACAGCTTCCCGGATGTGACATTTAGATATGCTGAAGCCATCCTGTCCCAAATGACTGGCCACATGATGGTGGAGAAGATCATCCTCTCTTTTGCCATCAACAACAAGAGCCAAAAGACCAGAGAAACAAGAAGATCATCCTCTCTTTCGCCATCAACAACAGGAGCCAAAAGACCAGAGAAACAACAGTAAAGCAGCTACAGAAATCAGTGAAGGCAGGGAGAGACAGATTTCCACAGGTGGAAATCTTTGTATCTTTGAAGGTAAACTTCTCAAAATCCCTGCATCACAGGAAACAAAACAATCTACTGTCCCTATACAGGTACATTGAAAGTAACTATGATTTTATATATCTATATATTATGATTTAATATTTAGATACCTGAGCTGCCACACAGAGATTTTCAAACTGAGAAAGACAACATCCACTGGACTCCCCACAGAGCGAGCCATATGTTTGATCACTGGTGTGCCTCTGTAAACTAAATGTCCCCTTAAACCTGCCTACACAGGAGGGGAACAAGAATGTTTTGGTTTTAGCAAATAATTTGAACTTGACTTCTGCACAACTATCTCTACTAAGCAGAGGGTTGTCCTTTATTCCCACACATGGTAGCAACCAACAGATCAGTTTTATATTTAGATCAGCAGTTTAGAGAGAGAGAGAGAGAGAGAGAGAGAGAGAGAGAGAGAGAGAGAGAAGGAAGATTTTCCATCTTTACCATTCATTTCTAAATCTGAATGGACTCCCTCTGATGGTAAACTGCCACTGGAAGTCACTGACCTTGTCAATACTGAAAACTGTTTTGATACTGCTTTCCAAATCTGTCACATGGAGCCTAACCTAAAAAAAGAAGAGGGGGAAGCACTGACATCACGTAGCCTGGATAAACACATTGTCATTAAATCAGATGACAAGGGCAGTGCTGTTGTGATTTTAAACAGGGAGCAATATTTGTGGGAGGGATACAGACAATTAAATGATATCAGTTATAATTCTAAGATGGAATACCCCATCTACCCTCAAACTGTGCTTCTGGTGGAAAAAATTATTCCAACTCTGTATGTGAAAAAAATAAATGAATGCAAAACAAAATACATAACATACATTGGAGATAAACCCAGATAGTAAAAGACCAGATTCAGAATTATTGCAATTATTGAAGATTAATTTGACCAGAAATGACTTAATTACTTAATTACAATTACTTAATTGAGTTTTTTGAGAACAACCACAGTGCTTCCATTAAACTAACATCTACTACCAGCTTGACTACAGTGGACTTTTTAGATACTACAACATTTAACCCTCTGAGCACAAAAGACGCACCGGCGGGTACAAACAATGTTTGACAAAACTCTAAAAGCAATATTACAACATTTTATTTCAGGCTTTTATTTACTATTTCAATCATATAACTTAACAACACATCATAAGGTTTGCTTTCAAAAGAGATTTGAGGACTTTCAAAAAGCCAAAATCAATGTTTCAGCTTTAGCGCCAAATTATCTGGTTTACAAATTGCTCTCCACAAAATGTGGGCATCACTTTAGGGAAAGCTGAGTTTGTTCTGAACATTTTGATATGAAACAAATGGGGAACAGTTATTTGCAGCTACCTTAAAAGGTATTTTTAAGAACATATGTGAAAATGCCCTTAGACTTAAAAATTATAACTTTGGAGAAACACACAGATTGGTAATTTTTGGGGAGACAAACACACATGTTCTGCTCTTTAAAACAAGCCTAAGCACACTCATGCTTGTTAAATCACAACTGTTGAGATTTCACAGGATCTGTACTCAACTGATAGACTTCAAGCTGGCTGTAAAAGTGTTATTCTCCGTTTTGACCACTAGAGGCTACTCTGTCTTTTCTGAGACAGTGCTTTAAAACATTTCAATTTCTTCTGCCTTTTATTTACTACATATTATCCATCAATGGTGAAGCTGGTCAACGTCTGAAACATAACTTCAATAATTTTACAAGAGATACCCAACTATTACAAAACCACAGGATTATTGCAGTTTACAGGAGAAACAAAAACCTGCAGGATTACCTAGTTGAAGCCAAAATTAAACCACTATCAACCCCAAAACTAAGAGGTCAGGGGGAATTTGTCAAGCACCAGACCTGGTTGCACAATAAATATAACAAAAAATGTGTTCCGAACAAAATATCATGGGTCCAGCTTCCAGTAATTATGTTTATTTGATTATTTGTAAAAAATAAATAAATAAATTTGATTTACAATATGTGGGGGAAACCATGTTGGTAAGGTCCACACAACATTGACATAACATTCTTAGGAGGAAAAAATACACACACACCATTAGTACAGCATTTTATGGAACATGGTTGGAATTTGGTTCAGGCTACTGTCCGTGAGAGTAATATAAAGTCCAGTTCAGACCAAAGAGATGAGTTGAAACTTGCAACTTCTTGCAACGTGCTGATCTGCAGCGTTCTGAAACCTGTCAGTTCACACCAATGAGACGAGGCGAGATGGTGTATCACCTCCATAGCAACGCCTCTTTGTACTTCCGTTCTAACTTTGTTTGATCTAAATATGAATATGGATAACATTAGTGGTTTTGAGATGCTTGCTACAGTTGGATATCTAGTGATGAATCTGCGAAAACACGTTTAATTTCTCTGATTCACTGCTTTGTTCCAATGCCGCTGGGCGATCCCTCTCTTCAGTCTCCCTCTAGCTCGCTTGACCAAATAATGTTACCGTGCTTTTCAGTTGAGGCTCCGTCTAAAACTCAGCCATTTCGACCAGCTGTTTATTACATAAAAATAAAATGGATTATGGATAATTTTATTTACATAGTTTATAGCTGACTTTACCAACAGATTTCTCTATTGGCTGTTGAAACAGGTGATGTCTCTTACGTTCTAAAACCCCCCTCGGCTGTTTTGAGTCGAGCTGAGACGGGCCGGTTCAGACCACTGAAACTTTTCCCTGCGACGTTCCAAAACAGTTTTGTCTCGTCGCGAATCTTTGGTCTGAACTGGGCTTAAGGTTTAGGGCTCAGAGAAAAAGAGATGAACAGATTTGGATCGCTCAGTTAGATGCTAAATTTTCAAGCGGCCTTCATAAGAGATTTGGTGCTCTACAATGTGGAACAATGATGCGCCGTGCTTTTAATGAGAATCTTCCAACTCCTAACCCAAGCCCTAACCCTAAACCCCCTAATTGTTTTAAGCACTTTTACCTTTGGACCTTATTTTACTAACTTTTAACGGTTCCCGACAGCTGAATTGAGAATCTTCTAACTCCTAACCCAAGCCCTAACACTAATCCCATTTATTGTATTAAGCACTTTTAATTAGTTTCAAAGGTGCCGTAGGTAGGATTGCGATGATCCAGGACTTAGCCAAAAAATTTGAACATCAACAACTTCTCAATCCCTCCCCCCTTTCCGCTAAAGCCCAAAACAGTCTCATAAGCCCCTCCCCCCACAAGGGAGAATTAATGAATGTGCATGAGCAGTGACTGAAACGCAGTTAGACACCCCCCTGGCTCTGATTGGTGCATCTGAACAGGGAACGGTGGATTTTTGCAAATCGCACTACAGGCTGTATGTGGTGCCAGAGGAGACAGATTTTTTTTAATTACCTGCTTCATGTAGTTCTTCTGGAACATAGGGTCAGTTTCAGCAAATATGACAGAAAGTTAGTTTTATAAGTCTCACCTACTGCACCTTTAAGCACTATTACCTTTGGACCTTATTTTACTAACCTTCTAATGATATGTCTACCTTTTAGCCGCTATGACAAGTAATTCAATAAGTATTTTTTGGTCTTTTAAAAGGGTGAGTAGTTTTTTTTATGTTACATAAAATGTCTTTAAATGTTGGAATAGTTTTTTTTTTATATTGTGACACCAGGGCATTTATTTATTTATTTATTTTATCTTTCCAGAAGAGAGACCTGGGGTCCGTTTCAGTAAGGAGGTTTAACAAACTCTGAGTCTAACCCTGATGTCTGAGTTGATTTACCCTGAGATGGGAAACTCTGAGTTTTCGGTTCCAGAACAGCTGATTTGAGTTGGTTCAATCAACTCGGAGTAGGTTCACTCAGGGTTACGAGTGTGCACAACTACTATAAAAAGGCAGCATGAATGGAGTACTCATGTACTCATGCGCACAAACAGTGAGTTTGAACATGCATTTCGTTAAAAAAGCAAAACAGCGGTTGCTGCTGCCAAAGATAGAGAATTGGCGTCGGAGAAAATTGCTGCTCAAGTTAATGCGTAAGCATTAACAGTGTATTAAATTCATATTTAATCACAGTTAACTTATAATATTACTGGTGAAAACTGGAATTGTATTATAAAGTAAACTATACTAATCCCATTCTGAGGCTGCAGCACCATGATCATTAACAGAACTATAATGTATAATCATTTATTTCTTTTTAATGGCTCTCACTGGTTTGTGTCCAGGGAACACTACAAAAACGTTTAAAGGCCGGGACACATCAGGCCGATTATCGGCCGTGGGACAGTCTGGCGAGGTCAGTGACTCAAATCTGTTCGGTGTGTCCCGTGCCGTCGTCCGTCTGGGGGGCTGTCATTTTGGCCGACCTGACATGTTCGGTCGGCGGCAGGGAAGTTGGGACTCACCCGGAAATGATGAGCGGAAATAGGTGACTACAGTCTCTCAAAATCTGATGAAAATCTTTTAAACTGACCTTTGTTGAGCTGAAATGAAGACAGATTCACCAACTGCATGGCCTATTTGCGCGCTTTAAAATGTTTTCAGAAACACAATTCAGTGAACTATTTTAGTACAATATGAGATCGTATTCTGAACGGCCGCCATGACAATCTGGCTCTGAATTTCCGGAGAAAACAAACCCATGTGACGCGTTCGTCCAATCAGCTGCCGGTTTTCATTTATTGGGCAACATTACAGATTAGCGCCGCCTGCTGTTATAGAGATGTATTACGTCTCGTCTCCTCTCGTCTTTTTGGTCTGTTCTGTGGCAGTTTTTTGGACCTCGGGGACGCAACTGACCATATCGACGGGGTTTTCTGTCAAGTCGCCCATCGGCTATATCTGTCTACACCATAAGAAACGTTTCAGAGCAAGTCACAATTTTCTGACGGCTCTGCATATAGTGGCTTTACTAATACAGTATGATCCGCTACACTGTTATAAAGAAAACTGCTGTTTGCAAAAAACGTAATGCGACACAAAGAATCTGCTTGGGGACCGTTCGGTATTTATGGAATGGACCACCAGAGGAAAATAGGGGAGGGACATGTCTTTTTATTCTTCATTGAGGGGATATATTCTTCATCCAACATTTTTCAGTCCAGAGGGGGATCACCCAACTTTTGTATTCATGAAACCGCATAATTTCAAAGTGGCTTGTTTGGTGCATATTTTTCCATGTTGCTCTTAGTCTCGGCCCTTGCTACCAGATGGGTCTGACCCATGAGTTTGCTGTGGGGCAGGGGGAGCTGCCCCCCTGGTGGCTGAAACGGTTAATTCCATTGTTCAAAAAATGAGTGGAATAATTATGTCTGGCAAGCTCAGATATTTTATAAATATCTTAAATAACACAAAACAACTAAATGGTGGTAGGTAATACATCTGATTTCATATAATGCTTTAGTAAAAAAAAGTATTTCCTGGCTGACGATGGGAGCAGCAGGACGCAAATAACAAAAATTAATGGTGCACTATCTGGACAGCTTACCGTGCCAAGGTTGCAATAAAGGTTTCCTAAATGCCACATTTAAAGTCAGCTTACTAATTGATTGCGGGTTTTGTGTAGATTTGGACTTGTATACGTTTATTCCACTTTGTTTAAACGGCGAAGTGGAAGAAGCCTAGTGACAAGTCCATAGCAACCAGTTTGTCTGTTGAATGTTACCCAGAGTGCCTTGCTGAATGGTCTCGATATTTAGGGCCCGAGCGCCGACAGCGGCAAAGGCCCTATTGAAACTGAAGGAATTATTCTTTCTTTCTTTTTCCCGTCAAATGAATTGGCTTTTTGAGGGGCTTACCATATTCAAAAACTCACCAAATTTTGCGGTCACATCAAGTCTGGTGAAAATGTACGTATTTTAAGGGTTTCGGGAATAGGCGCACACAAAAATGGCTCACTAGCGCCGCTTAGAAAGTTAAAAAAATTTAGCCCCTGCAGTGCATTTAACGTAGACTCACGAAACTGTGAAACAGTCTGTACCATCTTAAGACGTTTAAAGATGAAAAGTTGTTAAAAGAAAAACTTTTCGGCCATTTTGTGCGTTTCGCCACCAAAACAGGAAGTGGGTGTAACTAGAGTGTACATTGTCCAACTGGCTCGAAACTTTTCAGGATTCATAAGAGTCCAACCCTGAGGACAAATAAAGGCCGATATTTACTTAAAGTCATAGCGCCCCCTAGTGGCAACAGGAAGTAGGCCTAAAAGTCAAGGTACTATACTTTAACAAACTCCTCCAAGAGATTTCATCCGATGGACTTCAAACTTGGTCTGTACCATCTCAACACCTTAAAGATGAAAAGTTATTAAAACGGTGTGGGCGTGGCGTGGTGGCCATTTTGAGTGTTTAGCGATGAACAAAGAAGTTGTTGTAACTTGAGTGTACGTTGTCGTATCTGCCGAAATTTCTCACGATTGACAAGGGTCCAGGCCTGAGGACACCTACAGGCCAAAATTGACTTTTGGTCATAGCGCCCCCCGCTGGCAACAGGAAATGCGCCTTATGTGACAAACATCATCCGATTTACATGAAACTTATAATGTGTGGTCTATATGTGATACTGAGCCGACCCCTATACTTTAGCCATGCCCACTTACTCAGGGGGGGCCCTTTTTAAAAAATTTTTTTTGACCCCCGTTAAAGTATGAGTCTTGTGTGAGGTGTCATTGAACTCAGCAGATAATTCATTCTTCATTGGTGATGGTTTGGCCCGCCCTCTATGCTTAAGCCACGCCCCCTTTCATAACATTTCAACCATTTAAGGTATACCCTTGTGTGAGGTATCATTGAACTCAGCAGAGACTTCATTCTTCATTGGTGGTTTGACCCGCCCCCTAAGCTTTTGCCACGCCCTCTTTTATAACTAATGACCCGTTTGATGTAGACCTTTGTGTGAGGTATCATTGAACTCATCAGAGACTTCCTTCTTCATTGGTGATGGTTTGGCCCACCCCCTATCTTCAAGCCACGCCCCATTTCATACATGCTGACCTATCTAAGGTAGAGTCTTGTGTGAGGTATCATTGATCTCAGCAGAGACTTCCTTTTTAATTGGTGATGGTTTGATCCGCCCGCTATGCTTTAGCCATGCCCCTTTTCACAGCTAATGAACCGTATGACGTAGAGTCTTGTGTGAGGTGTCGTTGAACTCAGCGGGGAGTTCCTTTTTCATTGTTGACGATTTGCGGTGTCTGAGTGCCGCGCAAATGTACGGTCGCAAGGAGCGGTGTCCGCTGGTAACCCCGACGCGCGCAGAGGCGCGAGGGCCCGTCCATCGCTGCTCGCAGCTTTAAGTTATTGTTATATTTTATGTGAATACTTGTTTACTAGAGGAGTAACTTAATATTTGAAGTAATGCAGTAATGCAGGAAGTGTGTATTTAGTTTCCATGCTTATTGTGTTTCCATAACAATGTTAGTGAGTAAATCTACTGAAATGGCCACCACACCATAACAGAAGAGTGGGATGCGTCAGATGAGAAAGCAGAGGTTTAATCACTTATGTCATTGCTGTAAAAAAACAATGGGAATATGTACATCTTTGCCAACCGCAAACCAGTGCAGACGGTATCGTTAAATTGTTGGGGGAGGGTCATGCCTTTTTTCCAAATCGTTTTGGAGGGTCATAGAATTTTTTTTACTGGCAAGGGGAGGGTCATGTCTTTTTTGGCTAAAGGTCCCAAAACTCCTCCGGTGGCCCCTTAAATAAATAATGAACCCTGGATGTTAAAGCCTGTCCACGATGGTTGATGTTAGTGATATGAGGACGGATAAGGTATCTACATATCTAATGGACTGTGATAAAAAATACCTCTCAAATCGGTTATGTGGAAATGAAAATACATCTATAGTCGGGACTCATATCATCTCCCGACGTAAACTCTCTGTGAATTAATACAGCTTTTTCATCAATGGGATCGTCGACAAAAGGACATATGTTTGAGAAAAAAACTTTTATAATCTGCCTAACATAAACAAATAGTTTTTTTTATTCATGCAGATAAACTGCATTAAAATGTGCCTGATACAGACTGAATGAATGAGGAAATTAGTTTCTTGAAGAAAACCTGCTCCCTACCAGATTAGGTTCACAGGCTCAGTTACCATAGTAACTGACTCTGAGGTTAAGTTACCTTTCTTTCTGAAACGTGCTGGAGTTCCCCCTCTCTCTCTCAGGTTTGATTAACCTTTCTTTGTGAAACAGAAAACCGAGAGTTTCCCTCATCTCAGGGTTAACAAACTCTCTCACTAAACCTGCTTTCTGAAAACGGGCCCCAGGGCAGGTGTGGAGATGACTTTGTATTTAAAGTTTTATACTCCCGCTGACTGTCCTGTCCAGTGGTTCTTTTAACCTGCTTTTAATATCTGTGTCCCTTTTCAATAAGTTTTTTTAGATAATCAAACCTTTTTTTTAAGGAGTTTCTGAATGTTGTTTCAGGAAGCATTGCAAAAATATCAAACATTAAATAACTTGGTCAGTGGATTCAAAAATTATAGGTTGATTGTAAAAGACACTGCAGTTCCAAGCTGGATGACAAAGCAGAACAGAAGGGTAGCCAGTTTTACAACATGCCATACAATGAAAAACAAGGGGCACATGCCAGGTCAGGAGTGTGAAAATAAAAACAGAAATGTTCCTCCTGTCATAACAACATAGTGACACATTGGTTTTGCACCAAGGAAGTTCTTGTCTTGTTTTTTATAGGGTGGGGAGTGTTTTTTTTTTTTTCCCAATCTTGGGCCATCTCCAATACACTTCTCCAATACTTTCCAAATGTGCAAATGAGAATCTATGCAATATTTATTACATTAACGCTGTTATATCATTATTTTGGATCACTTCTTCCACTTTTGGTTTATATATATAACAGCAAAGTAACACAGTCAGAAAGTGGCAGCATCTGCAATATTGCGGATGTTGGATGCTAGCAGTAAACAATAAATAAATGTTAAATTGTGGATTTATTATTCTGGAATTATTATGCAAAGTCTCAGTAAAGACACAGCAGTTTCAGATTAGATTGTAGGAACAATAACAATTGTCGTGTTTGTATTTGTATGCGCTTTTTGAAGTTTCGCATTAGAAAATGTTGATGGAAACGACAAAATTCAAGAAAAAAACGTCCTCAAATTTGCATCAGTTTTTACGCTGGCTTGAGGTGGTTTTTGCCTTTTTCAAAAACGAGATAATGCGCAAAATGGGGGATGGAAACCGCTTTGCCGAATAAGTTGTGACGTAGCGAACATGTAATTCACATGACTATAGTCCCGGTATCCATCGGATGGGGGAAGGATCGGGATACGGGTCCCATCCAGTCTGGTACAAACACAGCCTCTGACATGCAATCATATTTCTAAACTATGATAAACTATATATTCTAATATTCCAAAAACAAATATTTTTTGCATCAAGGAAACTCTGGTTGTAACTCTTTAGTTGATATTTACAGATCCAAATGTTGGAAAAGGGGGGATGGAGTCTGGGTGAAGCTGAGGTGGGACAAGTAGGCAGCAATGTAATAGACACACATACATGGGGACAAGGGAACACTACTATTTTACACTATTACTATCCAAAATGGTCTGGTTATTGAATAATGAGGATTGTCAGAGCTCTGCAGTTACCGGAAAATAAAGCCCACTATTGCTATTGATCATGTACAAATATAAAATGCTCATTGATAGTTAATTGTGTGGTCAAGCAGGGTGACATGTTTCTGATGACTATACCTTTCCATTAAATGGAAATCTTTGCTCAGGTCTTGTGCATCATTTTAATTAGCATTTTCCTTTACTGATTTTCTGGAACTTAGTTTGAAACTTGCACTGCATTTGGTTGGAAACTTGAGTGTTTAAACTGACTTCACCAAGTTTTCCCTCACATTTCATCATCTGATCTTCAAAATCACACAATGTAAAGAGCCCTTTTAACTTTCTCCTAATTTCATCTCAAAGTGCACCAGAAGGCCTCATTTACATGTTAAAATTGTAAAACATTTGTTATTGGAGCACCTAAACAACCCTTACTGAGGTTTGTTTTTGGAGTTTGCCGGTCTGATTGTAAAAGCAGAATAAAACATTGTCGTAATAAAGAAGATAATAAAGAACATAGTGCAATAAAACTGCCAACAGAGCTTTATTGTATGTTTGTCTTGGAACATCATAAACAGGTTGATCAACTGAATAAAAACGGGTGTAGGAATAAACTCTAATGACCTTGATTCAAGTCTCAACTGGTTATTTTTGTGGTTGTTTCTATTGAACATTCTGTACCGATCTACATCAACACTTAAGGTCCACCTCTTTCTCTTACTATTTTAAGATAAAGATCTACAATCCCTGAACAAGGAAGCATTCCGAGAGTTCAGACCTGCAGAGGCTGCAGACTACTAATCATACACTATTTCCTAATTATTGTGATTAAATGTAATCATAATTTAATAAATGTAATTTCTTATTTATTTATTTATTATTATTATTATTGCAGGAACTCCCTGATCACATTCACACAGTTACACATTCATACCTGGAAGCTGCCCAGTACAACCACACTTGGGGTTAAGAACCTTGTTCAAAGGCACCTCAATGGACCTTTTGGTTAAAGTTAAAAACACACAATGACAATTAATATCCGTTCATATTCGTCACTGTTAATGAGGGTTTTTTCACGTTATGTGACGCACTGACCTGAATAGTAAATGACACAGTATAATTATTATTTTATATATATTATAATCATTTTCTATTGAACATTCTGTACCGATCTACATCCACACTTTTTTACTATTTTATTTTTAACATAAGATCTACTCAGCAATTAAAACGACTTGACAGTGAACAGATATCATCTTTTCAATGAACAAGGAAGCATTCCAAGAGTTCAGACCTGCAGAGTCTGCCCTGTTCTCTAAATTTATCTTCATTCATGCATTCCATGTGTGTGTGTGTGTGTGTATGTGTGTGTGTGTGTGTGTGTGTGTGTGCGTGTGCATGTGTGTGTGCTTGTGTGTGTGTATGTTTGTTTGTGTGCATGTGTGTGTGTTGCACACCCCACAAAAAGTGATCACACTCTAAAAAATATCTTGTATTGTTGTATGACTGTATACTTTAACAAAGAAATTGTCCATAGAACTCAATTCACAGTTGTATTTCTGTATATATAGATTTCAAATTGAATCATAAGATCTTTATCTGTGCTCCAACAACTAACGTACTGAGTTATTCACAACACCGATATCATGAATTATTAACCACATTAGCAAGAGTCAAAAGCGGCAAAAAAGTGTTGGAAAAAAAGCTTCAGAAGTGTAAAAAAAGCCTAACAAGCATAAAAAAGCTTTAAATAAATGAAATTTCATTTCAGAAGTTAACTAATTGAACAGCTTTGTCACACACAATATTGTGTTTGTTTTCTGTTTGTAATTACAGGACAAAGTCCGGGTAATGAGCTGCCAGAACTTGTGATTTTAAACAGGGAGCAATATTTGTGGGAGGGATACAGACAATTAAATGATATCAGTTATAATTCTAAGATGGAATACCCCATCTACCCTCAAACTGTGCTTCTGGTGGCAAAATGTGTGAAAAAAATAAATTAATGCAAAACAAAATACATAACATACATTGGAGATAAACCCAGATAGTAAAAGAACAGATTCAGAATTATTGCAATTATTGAAGATTAATTCGACCAGAAATGACTTATTTACTTAATTACAATTACTTAATTGAGTTTTTTGAGAACAACCACAGTGCTTCCATTAAACTAACATCTACTACCAGCTTGACTACAGTGGACTTTTTAGATACTACAACATTTAACCCTCTGAGCACAAAAGACGGACCGGCGGGTACAAACAATGTTTGACAAAACTCTAAAAGCAATATTACAACATTTTATTTCAGACTTTTATTTACTATTTCAATCATATATAACTTAACAACACATCATAAGGTTTGCTTTCAAAAGAGATTTGAGGACTTTCAAAAAGCCAAAGTCAACGTTTCAGCTTTAGCACCAAATTATCTGGTTTACAAATTGCTCTCCACAAAATGTGGGCATCACTTTAGGGAAAGCTGAGTTTGTTCTGAACATTTTGATATGAAACAAAAGGGGAACGGTTATTTGCAGCTACCTTAAAAAGGTATTTTTAAGAAATTATGTGAAAATGCCCTTAGACCTCAGAGGATTAAAAATTATAACTTTGGAGAAACACACAGATTGGTAATTTTTGGGGAGACAAACACACATGTTCTGCTCTTTAAAACAAGCCTAAGCACACTCATGCTGGACTTGTTAAATCTTGACCACTAGAGGCTACTCTGTCTTTTCTGAGACAGTGCTTTAAAACATTTCAATTTCTTCTGCCTTTTATTTACTACATATTATCCATCAATGGTGAAGCTGGTCAACGTCTGAAACATAACTTCAATAATTTTACAAGAGATACCCAACTATTACAAAACCACAGGATTATTGCAGTTTACAGGAGAAACAAAAACCTGCAGGATTATGGTTGAAGCCAAAATTAAACCACTATCAACCCCGAAACTAAGAGGTCAGGGGGAATTTGTCAAGCACCAGACCTGGTTGCACAATAAATATAACAAAAAATGTGTTCCGAACAAAATATCATGGGTCCAGCTTCCAGTAATTGTGTTTATTTGATTATTTGTAAAAAAAAATAAATAAATGTGGTTTACAATATGTGGGGGAAACCATGTTGGTAAGGTCCACATAACATTCTTAGGAGAAAAAATACACACACACCATTAGTACAGCATTTTATGGAACATGTTTGGAATTTGGTTCAGGCTAATGTCAATGGGCCTCATTCACCAACCAATCTCACGAAGAAATGTGTTCTTAAACCCTTCTTACGCATTTTTTCCGAAGATTCTGGCATTCACTGTTTTCTTAACTTGGATTTGTTCTTAGCTAAGAACAAAATCTACGAACACTGAAAAGCACTCTTACGCACATTTGAGTGATGACAATTTGCTCCAAATGATTGGTTACTGCATTTTATTTAATTCTACAGTCGTTTACAATGATAGTATTGTACTGTAATTTATTTCTGATCATTTGTTGGAAAAAAAATCATCTTATGCAAAAAAACACTAACACTGCAATTTATATCAGCAATTAAACTGATTAAATCCTGCGTAATTTGGTAATTGATCGCTATTTATAGGGCCAAAAAGCAGTGGTAGAATGTAACAAAGTACAAATTCTTCGTAACTGTACTTAAGTACATTTTTCGCGTATCTGTAGCCTACTTTACTTAAGTAGACTCAATAGTGCATAGCCTACTTTTGACTTTTACTTTTTTACATTTTGCAGCAATTATCTATACTTTCTACTCCACTATATTTCTACAATGTTCCGTTTCATTTTCTGCTCCAGAACCCGGGCACAGCGCCACTGACCCTCGGTAATACAGCCTCCGGTAAAAGTGAAAATGAAAATGTTTGTTTTTTACTATTCCCGTTTTTAAATCATAGTTGCCATCTATTTCTCTCCACAGCGTCGTTTACTCCTCCACCAGGCTACGTAAGACGCGTTCATATCTTATTTATTTGGCTGGACCTCTTCACATCCCCCCATTTGCGCTGCTTCACACAATTTATTCGGTTACTTGCCGCGGTGAAGATAGTTTAATATTTGACATTCGTCGGTTTTCGCGGATGTTACCTTCAATAGTTCCGTGTCAATACTTCGATTTCCACCAGTTTCTGGGTATGTTGTAGAGCTTATTTAGACAGACGTTTCACACTTATTTTTAACTCAAAATCACCAAAAATGTGGACACAGTTTAGAGCGCAAAGAACTGAATGTCTGTCCAACGCGCCCGTGAAAATATGCCGATGCGTCATAAAATTACAACTCCACTAATTTTAATCTTCATTAACTTTTTTGTTTTACAACATAGACATCTCAAACCACTTCCATTAAAGAGAAGGAGAGCCATTAAACATTTCACATTTGTGAATTAGTAAAAATAAATAAATGTAAATAAAGATGTAGGCTAAGTTACCAATAAATATGGTAGTTTCAACCATTTTCTAATTAATGAATATATTGACATCAAAACACCTGTAATATGTCGCTGGCATCCTATCACAAATTTCACAGCTGTTAGTTTGTGAAAAAGTCTTTAGCAAATTCTATAGCATCCTCAATGCATATTTAAAGCTTTTCAATTCAATGGCTTCCTCATTTTTGAATATAATCACATCAAACCACCTATAATATGTCTCTGGCATCCTCTTACAACTTTCACAGCAGTTAGTTTGTGAAAAAGTCTTTGGCAAATCCCATAGAATCCTCATCGGTGACCTATAGTCTATGAATGCATATTTAAAGCTTTTCAATGCAATGGCTTGCTCAATTTTGAATAAAATCACATCAAACCACCTGCATTATGTCTCAGACATCTTTTCAAAACTTTCACAGTAGTTAGTTTGTGAAAAAGTCTTTAGCAAATCCCATAGAATCCTCATCAGTGACCTATAGTCTATAAATGCATATGTAAAGCTTTTCAATGCAATGGCTTGCTCAATTTTGACTATAATCACATCAAACCACCTGTAGTATGTCTCTGGCATCTTCTTACAAATTTCACAGCAGTTAGTTTGTGAAAAGTCTTTGGCAAATCCCATAGAATCCTCATCAGTGACCTATAGTCTATGAATGCATATTTAAAGCTTTTCAATGCAATGGCTTGCTCAATTTTGAATAAAATCACATCAAACCACCTGCATTATGTCTCAGACATCTTTTCAAAACTTTCACAGTAGTTAGTTTGTGAAAAAGTCTTTAGCAAATCCTATAGAATCCTCATCAGTGACCTATAGTCTATAAATGCATATGTAAAGCTTTTTAATGCAATGGCTTGCTCAATTTTGAATATAATCACATCAAACCACCTGTAATATGTCTCTGGCATCCTATCACAAATTTCACAGCTGTTAGTTTGTGAAAAAGTCTTTAGCAAATCCCGTAGCATCCTGTTCAGTGACCTATTATTATATATAAAATGCATATTTGAAGGTCATCAATTCAATGGCTTGCTCATTTATGAATAGTTTGGCATCAAACTACCTGTAATATGTCTCAGACATCCTTTTACAAATTTCACATCTGTAAGTTTGTGAAAGTCTTTATCAAAACCTTTAGCTTCCGCATAACTGACATGATGTCTATAACATGCATATATAAAGATTATTATTTTAATAGGTTTCTCATTTATGAATGTATTGACATCAAACCACTTGTAATATGTCTCAGACATTCTCTCACAACTTTCACAGGTGTTAGTTTGTGAAAAAAATACTTTGAAAATACTGTATCAAAATCCCTGATCTGTCGGCTATTTAATGCTTATTCTTTTAATAGGTTTCTCATTTTTGAATACATTGACATCAAACCACTTATGATATTTCTCAGATATCTTCCCACAACTTTCACAGCTGTTAGTTTGTGAAAACGTATTTAGCAAATCCCCTAGCATCCTCATTGGTGACCTATAGTCTATAAAATGCATATTAAAAGGATTATCAATTTAGTAGGTTGGTCATTTTTGAATATATTCATATCAAAACACCTGTAATATGTCTCAGCCATCCAATTATACATTTCACAGCTGTTATTTTGTGAAAAAGTCTTTAGCAAATGCCTTAGCATCCACATAACTGACCTATTGACTAGGCTATAAAATGCATATATAAAGGTTAGCAATTTAATAGGTTTCTCATTTCTGAATATATAGGCCATCAAACCACCGCAATATTTCTCAGACATCTTTTACAACTTTCACAGCTGTTAGTTTGTGATAAAGTCTATGAAGTGCATATTTAATAAAAATTATTATTTTAATAGGTTTCTCATTAATGATTATATTGATATCAAACCACCTGTAATATTTTTCAGAAATCTTTTTACAACTTTCACAGCTGTTAGTTTGTGGGGAAAAAAACTTTGAAATACCTTATCAATATCCCTGATCTGTTGGCTATTTAATGCATATATAAAGGTTATTATTTCAACACATTTCTCATTTCTGATGGTGGTGGCGGGGCCGAATAGGGACGGGGGTTTCATTTCCTTGTTTTGGTGCCTGGAGCATCGATGTGTGGGGCGCTGCGTTGCCGTTGGCTGGTGGCTGGATTGGACACAGTGGTTGGGGTGCTGGCAGCTGTGGAGTGTGGCTGTGTTTTCCTGTGGGGGAATCTGGCACCGGGACATGGCAGTCTGCGCTGTTCAGTTTTTTGCTGAACACAGAATTTAATATTCTGATGCGACGTGGCCTGAGTACATAAGGAGGCCCTCTAGCAAGGTAGACTTGTCTCAAACGCACAACAGGTTAGCCTCTATGATGTGCTGTGCATTTTCTTTGTAAATATTTTTTTACATAAGTCATTTTTGATAAATTGATAATCTTTAAATATGCATTTTACGGACTATAGGTCACTGATGAGGATGCTAATGGATTTGCTAAAGACTTTTTCACAAACTAACAGCTCTAAAAGTTGTGATAAGATGTCTGAGGCATTACAGGTGTTTTGATGTCAATATATTCAGAAATGAGAAAAGTGTTGAAATAATAACCTTTAAATATGCATTAAATAGCCAACAGATCAGGGATATTGATAACGTATTTTAAAGTTTTTTTTCCCCACAAACTAACAGCTGTGAAAGTTGTGATAGGATGTCAGAGACATATTAGAGGTGGTTTGATGTGATTATATCAAAAAATGAGGAAGCCAATGAATTGAAAATCTTTAAATATGCATTGAGGATGCTACGGGATTTGCTACGTACTTTTTCACAAACTAACAGCTGTGAAATTTGTGATAAAATGTCTGAGAAATATTACAGGAGGTTTGATGTGATTTTATTCAAAATTGAGCAAGTCATTGCATTGAAAAGCTTTAAATATGCATTTATAGACTATAGGTCACTGATGAGGATGCTACGGGATATGCTAAAGACCTTTTCACAAACTAACTGCTGTGAAAGTTCTGGGGGGATGCCTGAGACATATTACAGGTGGTTTGATGTGATTATAGTAAAAAGTGAGCAAGCCAATGAATTGAAAAGCTTTAAATATGCATTTATATACTATAGGTCACTGATAAGGATGCTATGGGATTTGCTAAAGACTTTTTCACAAACTAACTGCTGTCAAAGTTGTGAAAAGAAGTCTGAGACATAATACAGGTGGTTTTATGTGATTATATTCAAAATTGAGCAAGCCATTGCATTGAAAAGCTTTAAATATGCATTCATAGACTATAGGTCACTGATGAGGATTCTATGGGATTTGCCAAAGACGTTTTCACAAACTAACAGCTGTGAAAGTTCTGGGAGGATGCCTGAAACATATTACAGGTGGTTTGATGTGATTATAGTAAAAAGTGAGCAAGCCAATGAATTGAAAAGCTTTAAATATGGATTTTAAATGCTACGGGATTTATTAAATACTTTTTCACAAACTAACAGCTGTGAAAGTTCTGGGAGGATGCCTGAAACATATTACAGGTGGTTTGATGTGATTATAGTAAAAAATGAGCAAGCCAATGAATTGAAAAGCTTTAAATATGCATTTATATACTATAGGTCACTGATAAGGATGCTATGGGATTTGCTAAGGACTTTTTCACAAACTAACAGCTGTGAAATTTGTGAGAGGATGCCAGAGACATATTACAGGTGGTTTGATGTGATTATATTCAAAAATGAGGAAGCCATTGAATTGAAAAGCTTTAAATATGCATTTTAAATGCTACGGGATTTGCTAAAGACTTTTTTGCACAAATTAAAATAGACTATAGGTCACTGATGAGGAGTGCCGGATTTGCTAACTACTTTTTCACAAACTAACAGCTGTGAAATTTGTGAGAGGATGCCAGAGACATATTACAGGTGGTTTGATGTGATTATATTCAAAAATGAGGAAGCAATTGAATTGAAAAGCTTTAAATATGCATTGAGGATGCTATAGAATTTGCTAAAGACTTTTTCACAAACTAACAGCTGTGAAACTTGTGATAGGATGCCAGAGACATATTCCAGGTGGTTTGATGTGATTATATAAAAAATGAGCAAGCCATTAAATTGAAAAGCTATAAATATGCATTTATAAACTATAGGTCACTGATGAGGATGCTATGGGATTTGCTAACTACCTTTTCACAAACCAACAGCTGTGAAAGTTGTGATAAGATGTCTGAGACATATTACAGGTGGTTTGATGTCAATATATTCATTAATTAGAAAATGGTTGAAACTACCATATTTATTGGTAACTTAGCCTACATCTTTATTTACATTTATTTAATTTTACTAATTCACAAATGTGAAATGTTTAATGGCTCTCCTTCTCTTTAATGGAAGTGGTTTGAGATGTCTATGTTGTAAAACAAAAAAGTTAATGAAGATTAAAATTAGTGGAGTTGCAATTTTACGACGGTCCCTAAGTACGCCTATTGTGACGGGCGCGTTGGACAGACATTCAGTTCTTTGCGCTCTAAACTGTGTCCACATTTTTGGTGATTTTGAGTTAAAAATAAGTGTGAAACGTCTGTCTAAATAAGCTCTACAACATACCCAGAAACTGGGGGAAATCGAAGTATTGACATGGAGCTATTGAAGGTAACATCCGCGAAAACCGACGAATGTCAAATATTAAACTATCTTCACCGCGGTTACTTGCATGGTTAAAGAAAATAAAACCGTCTTAAAATACATCCATGAATAAAACCAACCGCATTCCGATTCTAACAACACATTTCTGTTTTATGCTGGTTAGGATAGGAACTTCTTTTTAAAAGCCAGGTCTTGTTTTTGGTAGTGGACATGTTCTACTTTTACTAAAGTAAATATGTCTCTGGTTATTTGTACTTTTATTTAAGTACTGAGATTCAGTACTTCCTCCACCGCCGCTCCGACAATCTCTAATACGCGCAGTCTCCCAGGAGGTGCACAGGAAGTGTCATGTCCTTATATGGGAATTTGCGGGGCGTTATCTTATGCTAATTAGGAACAACTGGGACGCACTTTCAGTTACGAAGACGTGGGATTCATCAATCCTAAGAAAACAGGTGCAAACAATTCTGCTGTTTAAGAACACATCATGAATCCGACGTAGACTTTTCTTAGGGACTTTCTTAAGAACATATTTAAGAAAAAACTTAATGTATTGGTGAATGAGGCCCAATGAGAGTAATATAAAGTCCAGTTCAGACCAAAGAGACGAGTTGAAACTTGCAACTTCTTGCAACGCGCCGATCTGCAGCGTTCTGAAACCTGCCAGTTCACACCAATGAGACGAGGCAACACGGTGTATCGCCTCCATAGCAACACCTCTTTGTACTTCCGTTCTAACTTTGTTTGATCTAAATATGAATATGGATAACATTAGTGGTTTTGAGATGCTTGCTACAGTTGCATATCTAGTGATGAATCTGTGAAAACACGTTTAATTTCTCTGATTCACTGCTTTGTTCCAACGCCGCTGGGCGATCCCTCTCTTCAGTCTCCCTCTAGCTCGCTTGACCAAATAAAGTTACCGTACTTTTCAGGCAGTCGTTGAGGCTCCGTCTAAAACTCAGCCATTTCGACCAGCTGTTTATTACATAAAAATAAAATGGATTATGGATAATTTTATTTACATAGTTTATAGCTGACTTTACCAGCAGATTTCTCTATTGGCTGTTGAAACAGGTGATGTCTCTTACGTTCTAAAACCCCCCTCGGCTGTTTTGAGTCGAGCTGAGACGGGCCGGTTCAGACCACTGAAACTTTTCCCTGCGACGTTCCAAAACAGTTTTGTCTCGTTGCAAATCTTTGGTCTGAACTGGGCTTAAGGTTTAGGGCTCAGAGAAAAAGAGCTGAACAGATTTGGATTGCTCAGTTAGATGCTAAATTTTCAAGCGGACTTCATAAGAGATTTGGTGCTCTACAATGTGGAACAATGATGGGCCGTGCTTTTAATGAGAAACTTCCAACTCCTAACCCTAGCCCTAACCCTAAACCCTCTAATTGTTTTAAGCACTTTTACCTTTGGACCTTATTTTACTAACTTTTAACGGTTCCCGACAGCTGAATTGAGAATCTTCTAACTCCTAACCAAAGCCCTAACCCTAATCCCTTTATTGTTTTAAGCACTTTTAATTAGTTTCAAAGGTGCCATAGGTAGGATTGTGATGAGCCAGGACTTAGCCAAAAAATGTGAACATCAACAACTTCTCAATCCCTCCCCCCTTTCCGCTAAAGCCCAAAACGGTCTCATAAGCCCCTCCCCCCACAAGGGAGAATGAATGCATGTGCATGAGCAGTGACTGACACGCAGTAGGACAACCCCTGGCCCTGATTGGTGCATCTGAACAGGGAACGGTGGATTTTTGCAAATCGCACTACAGGCTGTATGTGGTGCCAGAGGAGACTGATTTTTCTTTTTAATTTCCTGCTTCATGTAGTTCTTCTGGAACATAGATTCAGTTTCAGCAAATATGACAGAAAGTTAGTTTTATAAGTCTCACCTACTGCACCTTTAAGCACTATTACCTTTGGACCTTATTTTACTAACCTTCTAATGATATGTCTACCTTTTAGCCGCTATGACAAGTAATTCAATAAGTATTTTTTGGTCTTTTAAAAGGGTGAGCAGTTTTTTAATTTTACATAAAATGTCTTTAAATGTTGGAATAGGTTTTTTTTATATAGTGACACCAGGGCATTTATTTATTTTATCTTTCCAGAAGAGAGACCTGAGGCCTGTTCCGGAAAGCAGGTTTAGTGAAAACTCTGAGTTGGTTAACCCTGAGATGAGGGAAACTCTGGGTTTTCTGTTCCAGAAAGAGAGGTAACTTAACCCCGGAGTCAGTTACTATGGTAACTGAGCCTGTGAACCTAACCTGGTCGGGAGCAGGTTTTCTTCAAGAAACCTCGAGTTTCTCTTAGTCTCCTCCCTCTCAGAGGGAGGGGAAACTAATTTCCTCATTCATTCATTCAGTCTGTATCAGGCGCATTTTAATGCAGTTTGTTATCTGCATGAATAAAAAAACGTATTGGTTTATGTTAGGCAGACTATAAAATGTTTTTTTTCTCAAACATGTCATGTCCTTTTGTCGACGATCCCATTGATGAAAAAGCTGTATTAATTCAGAGAGTTTACGTCGGGAGATGATATTGAGTTTTTTCATTTCCACATAACCGATTTGAGTGGTATTTTTTTATCACAGTCTATTAGATATGTAGATACCTTATCCTTCCACTAGTTCAACATCGTGGACAGGCTTTAACATCCCAGCAGATTCTTTGAGTAGCATTACGTTTTTTGCAAACGGCAGTTTTCTTTATAACAGCAGCGGATCATACTGTAATAGTAAAGCCACTGTATGTAGTCAGAAAAGAGTGATCGCTCTGAAACGTTTTTTAAACGTGTTCCCTGGACACAACCAGAGAGAGCCATTAAAAAGAAATACATGATTATACTTATAATTCTGTTAATGATCATGGTGCTGCAGCCTCAGAATGGGAATAGTAGGCTATAGTTTACTTTTTCGCCCGCAGGATTGCACCTGAATAAAATTATAGGTGTAGCCTACAATTCCAGTTTTCACCAGTAGCCTAATATTATAAGTTAACTGTGATTAAATATGAAATTAATACACTGTTAATGCGTATGCATTGACTCGAGCAGCAATTTTCTCCCACACTAATTCTCTCTCTTTTGCAGCAGCAGCCACTGTCTTGCTTTTTACACGAAATGCATGTTCAAACTCGCTGTTTGTGCGCATGAGTATTTCCGCCAACCCGTTTGTTTGTGGTTGTTACCATGGTGAATCGTAGAATCATGGCTCCATTCATACTGCCTTTTGTGCACGCGCGTAACCCTGAGTGAACATACTCCGAGTTGATTGAACCAACGCAAATCAGCTGTTCTGGAACCGAAAACTCTGAGTTTCCCATCTCAGGGTAAATCAACTCAGACCTCAGGGTTGGACTCAGAGTTGGTTAAACCTCCTACCTGGAACGGGCCTCTGGGAGTTTTCGGTTCCAGAACAGCTGATTTGCGTTGGTTCAATCAACTCGGAGTAGGTTCACTCAGGGTTACGAGCGTGCACAACTACTATAAAAAGTCAGCATGAATGGAGTACTCATGTACTCATGCGCACAAACAGTGAGTTTGAACATGCGTTTTGTTAAAAAAGCAAAATAGCGGTTGCTGCTGCAAAAGAGAGAGAATTGCTGCTCAAGTCAATGCGTAAGCATTAACAGTGTATTAAATTCATATTTAATCACAGTTAACTTATAATATTACTGGTGAAAACTGGAATTGTATTACAAAGTAAACTATACTAATCCCACTCTGAGGCTGCAGCACCATGAGCATTAACAGAACTATAATGTATAATCATTTATTTCTTTTTATTGGCTCTCACTGGTTTGTGTCCAGGGAACACTACAGAAACGTTTAAGAAACGTTTCAGAGCAAGTCACACTTTTCTGAGGGCTCTGCTTATAGTGGCTTTACTATTACAGTATGTAATGCTACACTCTTATAAAGAAAACTGCCGTTTGCAAAAAACGTAATGCAACACAAAGAATCTGCTTGGGGACTGTTCAGTATTTATGGAATGGACCACCGGAGGAAAATAGGGAAGGGTCATGTCTTTTTAGTCTTTATTGAGGGGGGTCACCCAACTTTTGTATTCATGAAACCGCATAATTTCAAAGTGGCTTGTTTGGTGCATATTTTTCCATGTTGCTCTTAGTCTCGGCCCCCGCTACCAGATGGGTCTGACCCATGAGTTTGCTGTGGGGCAGGGGGAGCTGCCCCCCTGGTGGCTGAAACGGATAATTGCATTGTTTAAAAAATGAGTGGAATAATTATGTCTGGCAAGCTCAGATATTTTATAAATATCTTAAATTACACAAAACAACTAAATGGTGGTAGTTAATACATCAGATTTCATATACTGCTTTAGTAAAAAAAAAGTATTTCCTGGCTGACGATGGGAGCAGCAGGACGCAAAAAACAAAATTGAATGGTGCACTATCTGGACAGCTTACCGTGCCAAGGTTGCAATAAAGGTTTCCTAAATGCCACATTTAAAGTCAGCTTACTAATTGATTGCGGGTTTTGTGTAGATTTGGACTTGTATACGTTTATTCCACTTTGTTTAAACGGCAAAGTGGAAGAAGCCTAGTGACAAGTCCATAGCAACCAGTTTGTCTGTTGAATGTTACCCAGAGTACCTTGCTGATTGGTCTCGATATTTTATTGATATATTTTATGTGAATACTTGTTTACTAGAGGAGTAACTTAGTATTTGAAGTAATGCAGTAATGCAGGAAGTGTGTATTTAGTTTCCATGCTTATTGTGTTTCCACAACAATGTTAGTGAGTAAATCTACTGAAATGGCCACCACACCATAACAGAAGAGTGGGATGCGTCAGATGAGAAAGCAGAGGTTTAATCATGTATGTCATTACTGTAAAAAAACAATGGGAATCTGTACATCTTTGCCAACTGCAAACCAGTGCTGACGGTATCATTACATTGTTGTGGTAGGGTCATGCCTTTTTTCCAAATCATTTTGGAGTGTCATAGAATTTTTTTTACTGGTGAGGGGAGGGTCATGTCTTTTTTGGCTAAAGGTCCCAAAACTCCTCCGGTGGCCCCTTAAATAAATAACGAACTGTCCCTTGGATGTTAAAGCCTGTCCACGATGGTTGATGTTAGTGATATGAGGACAGATAAGGTATCTACATATCTAATGGACTGTGATAAAAAATACCTCTCAAATCGGTTATGTGGAAATGAAAATACATCTATAGTCGGGACTCATATCATCTCCCGACGTAAACTCTGTCTCTCTACAGACTGAATGAATGAATGAATGAGGAAATTAGTTTCTTGAAGAAAACCTGCTCCCGACCAGATTAGGTTCACAGGCTCAGTTACCATAGTAACTGACTCTGAGGTTAAGTTACCTTTCTTTCTGAAACGTGCTGGAGTTCCCCCTCTCTCTCTCAGGTTTGATTAACCTTTCTTTGTGAAACAGAAAACCGAGAGTTTCCCTCATCTCAGGGTTAACAAACTCTCTCACTAAACCTGCTTTCTGAAAACGGGGCCCCAGGGCAGGTGTGGAGATGACTTTGTATTTAAAGTTTTATACTCCCGCTGACTGTCCTGTCCAGTGGTTCTTTTAACCTGCTTTTAATATCTGTGTCCCTTTTCAATAATTTTTTTTAGATAATCAAACCTTTTTTTTTAAGGAGTTTCTGAATGTTGTTTCAGGAAGCATTGCAAAAATATCAAACATTAAATAACTTGGTCAGTGGATTCAAAAATTATAGGTTGATTGTAAAAGACACTGCAGTTCCAAGCTGGATGACAAAGCAGAACAGAAGGGTAGCCAGTTTTACAACATGCCATACAATGAAAAACAAGGGGCACATGCCAGGTCAGGGGTGTGAAAGTATAACAGAAATGTTCCTCCTGTCATAACAACATAATGACACATTGGTTTTGCATCAAGAAAGTTCTTGTCTTGTTTTTTATAGGGTGGGGAGTGTTGTTTTTTTCCCCATCTTGGGCCATCTCCAATACACTTCTCCAATACTTTCCAAATGTGCAAATGAGAATCTATGCAATATTTATTACATTTACGCTGTTATATCATTATTTTGGATCGCTTCTTCCACTTTTGGTATATATAGTATATAACCGCAAAGTAACACAGTCAGAAAGTGGCAGCATCTGCAACATTGCAGATGTTGGATGCTAGCAGTAAACGATAAATAAATGTAAAATTGTGGATTTATTATTCTGGAATTATTATGCAAAGTCTCAGTAAAGACACAGCAGTTTCAGATTAGATTGTAGGAACAATCACAATTGTCATGTTTCCATCAACATATTTGTATGCGCTTTTAGAAGTTTTGCATCAGTTTTTACGCTGGCTTGAGGTGGTTTTTGCCTTTTTCGAAAAAGAGTTAATGCGCAAAATGGGAGATGGAAACCGCTTTGCCGAATAAATTGTGACGTAGGGAACATGTAATTCACATGACCATAGTCCCGGTATCCATCGGATGGGGGAAGGATCGGGATACGGGTCCCATCCAGTCTGGTACAAACACAGCCTCTGACATGCAATCATATTTCTAAACTATGATAAACTATAGTCAAAGCTTAAAACTAAACCATCCTGTGCAACTGAGTCATTCTTCCATGTCCAGAGGACACATGTGTGTTTTCCTTGGATATTGTATTTATTTGATATTACTTATATACCTTATTACCTATACTCCGTTGCAATGAGCACAAACGTAATAATTAATATGATTATAGGTTATAATATTCCAAAAACAATTATTTTTTGCATTAAGGAAGTTCCTGTCTTGCTTTTTATTTTTTTTTCATCAAGGAAACTCAGGTTGTTTTTTTTGTTGTTGACGGTGTCATTTGTCATTTTGGCTCCCTGATGCATGACTCAAACACTATGTTAAGCCCTGCTGATTTTAGTTTAGTATCACAATCCAGGAAAACAGGAAACAGGACAGTACTTACCTGTTCATCACGATGAAGCTGATCCTTTCTCTGACTCTCCTCTGGGCACTCTCCAGTACAGGTAACTACTTATTCTTACAATATATTTTATTCTAAATAGTCTTCATCTGTTTCCTAACTATTTAGACTACTTATTGTGCTGCTGTAATTTAATGTGAATTTACCCAGCGGGGATGAATTAGATCGAATCATATCATATTAGATCATATATATATACATTGTAAACATTAAAATACTTGGGTAAAATACATGACAACACTTGGCTGTGCAAGTGTATATGAGCAGAAGTAATGAGTCTCAGTGTAAAATCTTCGAACACAAGAAGAGTTTTCAGCCTTTACAGACCATCAAAACACGTTAGATTTGATTTGTCATTTGAGATGTGATCGTCATTCATCGACTGTTTTTCTCCCCATTGCAGCTGGAGCACTTCAGTGTCAAACTTGCATAAATCAGAATTGTTCAAGCACAGTACCACAACCATGTTCCTCAGAGACGGCGTGCATAGCAGCTTCCATTCAAGGTGCTCATTTCTTAATGTCATCTAGTACTTTTCAGTGACATATGTACTGCGAAGTTGTGTGTGTTCTCATAAACTGTACTTTTGATTTTGTAGCCAATGTCTCTGGCTTTTCAACACAGCAAATCTTCAAGGCGTGTGCACCGTCCTCCCTCTGTCCAGCCCTAGGCCCTCAGACATTTTCAGGCAACGTTGGTTTTGCGAATGCCCTTGTATATGCTAACTGCTGCAACACAGATAATTGCAACATGAATATTATACCTAGTAAGTACAGATGGATAAGCAGCTTGTATAAATAAGATATTCTGACATCATCTGACGATTTTCATTTAGTGACACTTAGATGTTCTCTCTCCCTCAATTCTGTTCCTCTCTGTTTCAGTCCCTGTGGCTCAGACAAATAACAGCCTAAAGTGTTACACATGTGACCTTTTCACCTCTAATTGCAACTCTTCAATACAATGTAAAGGAGTGGAGAACTCCTGCATTCAAGCAACGTGTGAGTATTTATACATAGTTTACAAATATGTGTTTACTACCTTAAAGTATTTCAAAGAAATTATAAATCAACCAGTGAAGGAAATTAATTAAACACATTTACTAAACTACAATTTAGTTTTTTTTTATTGTATAAATACTTAGTATTGCTCATAATTTACTCAATTTTAGAGGAAAATATTGTACTTTTTAATGCAAGCTTTAAATTGTGGTATTCCTAATTTTAATTAAGTGAAGGATCTGAATATTCCTTCCTGAAAATAGATAATTGACAACAACCAAAGCTGCAGAGTAAAATAGTGATTTTTTTCATCTACAGTGACGACTTTGTCCAGCACTTTTCTAGCCTTTGGCTGCGCTTCTACAAACCTGTGTGCAGCTGCCAGCCTGGGTAACCTAACTTCCATTGAAAGTGTCAATGCCACTGGAGTATCCTGTTGTGGGACCAGTTTGTGTAATACTGTCAAAACTAACACAACCTCTGTCCCAACAACCGCTGCCCCAACTACCAGTGAAGCCGGCTGCCGTATCAGACTGGGTATGATCCATCTGCTGCTCGGACTACTTGTGTTTACCCTCTGTTAGAATCCAGAAACAGCTGTGACTATGCACCTAGGAAGCCACCAGAATGACCTTTTAAAGCGTGGACTTGGGTTTACTACTCACTGATATCTTTAGTTGGTATTTATAGATCCAAATGTTGGGAAAGGGGGGATGGAGTCTGGGTGAAGCTGAGGTGGGACAAGTAGGCAGCAATGTAATAGACACACATACATGGGGACAAGGGAACACTACTATTTTACACTATTATTATCCAAAATGGTCTGGTTATTGAATAATGAGGATTGTCAGAGCTGTGCAGTTACCGGAAAATAAAGCCCACTATTGCTATTGATCATGTAAAAATATAAAATGCTCATTGATAGTTAATTGTGTGGTCAAGCAGGGTGACATGTTTCTGATGACTACACCTTTCCATTAAATGGAAATCTTTGCTCAAGTCTTGTGCATCATTTTAATTAGCATTTTCCTTTACTGATTTTCTGGAACTTAGTTTGAAACTTGCACTGCATTTGGTTGGAAACTTGAGTGTTTAAACTGACGACCAAAGATTTCACCAAGTTTTCCATCACATTTCATCATCTGATCTTCAAAATCACACAATGTAAAGAGCCCTTTTAACTTTCTCCTAATTTCATCTCAAAGTGCACCAGAAGGCCTCATTTACATGTTAAAATTGTAAAACATGTTATTGGAGCACCTAAACAACCCTTACTGAGGTTTGCTTTTGGAGTTTGCCGGTCTGATTGTAAAAGCAGAATAAAACATTGTCGTAATAAAGCCAACATATAAAGAACATAGTGCAAGAAAACTGCCAACAGAGCTTTATTGTATGTTTGTCTTGGAACATAATAAACAGGTTGATCAACTGAATAAAAACGGGTGTAGGAATAAACTCTAATGACCTTGATTCAAGTCTCAACTGGTTATTTTTGTGGTTGTTTCTATTGAACATTCTGTACCGATCTACATCAAAACTTAAGGTCCACCTCTTTCTCTTACTATTTTAAGATAAAGATCTACAATCCCTGAACAAGGAAGCATTCAGAGAGTTCAGACCTGCAGAGGCTGCAGACTACTAATCATACACTATTTCCTGCATCCGCCCTGAATGTGAACGATAACTGGCCCAACCAGAAAATAATGACAATCAAATGCTCATCTTTTAGCAATTCATTGTAATTATTGTGATTAAATGTAATCATAATTTAATAAATGTAATTTATTATTTATTTATTTATTATTATTGCAGGAACTCCCTGATCACATTCACACAGTTACACATTCATACCTGGAAGCTGCCCAGTACAACCACAGTTGGGGTTAAGAACCTTGTTCAAGGGCATCTCAGTGGACCTCTTGGTTAAAATTAAAAACACACAATGACAATTAATATCCGCTCATATTCGTCACTGTTAACAAGGGTTTTTTCACGTTATGTGACACACTGACCTGCATAGTAAATGACACAGTATAATTATTATATTATATATATTATAATCATTTTCTATTGAACATTCTGTACCGATCTACATCCACACTTTTTTACTATTTTATTTTTAACATAAGATCTACTCAGCGATTAAAACGACTTGACAGTGAACAGATATCATCTTTTCAATGAACAAGGAAGCATTCCGAGAGTTCAGACCTGCAGAGTCTGCCCTGTTCTCTAAATTTATCTTCATTCATGCATTCCGTGTGTGTGTGTGTGTGTGTGTGTGTGTGCGTGTGCATGTGTGTGTGCTTGTGTGTGTGTGCGTGCGTACGTGTATCCGTGTGCATGTATGTGCGTGCGTACGTGCATGCGTGCATGTGTATGTTTGTTCGTGTGCATGTGTGTGTGTTGCACACCCCACAAAAAGTGACCACACTCTAAAAAATATCTGCGTATTGACAGTTGTATGACTGTATACTTTAACAAAGAAATTGTCCATAGAACTCAATTCACAGTTGTATATCTGTATATACAGATTTTAAATTGAATTATAAGACCTTTATCTGTTCTCCGACAACTAACGTACTGAGCTATTCACAACACTGATATCATGAATTATTAACCACATTATCAAGAGTCAAAAGCGCCAAAAAAGTATTGAAAGTGTTGAAAAAAAGCATCAACAGCGTAAAAAAAAAAGCCTAACAAGCATAATAAAGCTTTAAATAAATGAAATTTCATTTCGAAGTTAACTAATTGAACAGCTTTGTCACACACAATATTGTGTTTGTTTTCTTTTTGTAATTACAGGACAAAGTCCGGGTAATGAGCTGCCAGAACTTTTTCTGTTATTTTACGGATTTATTTCTTAGAGTGCATACTCTACTTCCTGCATCCGCACTAAATACGAATGACAACTGAAATGTAAATAATCTTTTTAAAAAAAAAAAAAATTTTTTTTTTAATTTTTTTTTTTTTTTTTTTTTTTTTTTTTTTTATTTTTTTTTTTTTTTGTTTTTTTTTTTTTTTTTTTTTTTTTTTTTTTTTTTTTTTTTTTTTTTAAAAATATATTTAGCTTTACCTCTTCCCCTCATCTTGCTTTAAAGATTGCTTTACAAAACTTTATTAAAATGAGCTTTGGATTTAAACCCAAGAGGCAAGGTTTCCAAAGTTAAGAATGAACTTTTAAGTACCAGAGCAGCTACTAAATGGATCGTGTGGTCAAGCAGGGTGACATGTTTCTGATGGCTACACCTTTCCATTAAATGGAAATAGTCTACAAGTCTTGTGCATCATTTTAATTAGCATTTTCTTTTACTGATTTTCTGGAACTTCAGTGGAAACTTGCACTGCATTTGGTTGGAAACTTGAGTGTTTAAACTGACGAACAAATATTTCACCGATGTTTTCCGTCACATTTCATCATCTGATCTTCAAAATCACACAATGTAAAGATCTTTCTTCTGTATTCATCTCGCAATGCCCTACTACGCTCCGCAACGCCCTCCTGCGCCCCGCATCGCCCCGCAACACCCTGAACTGCCACAACTAGTAGTATTCCACTATCTTTATTGTTACTAGGGGTGGGAATCACCAGAGGCACCACGATACGATAGTATCACGATACTTAGGTCACGATACGATATTATTGCGATTTTAAACATATTGCGATATTCTGCAATATATTGCAATATATCCAAGCACCTCCGAACTTCATTATCTAAAGACATAGCTACTCTGGATGGTATTGCCCTGGCTCCCACTACCGCTGTCAGAAATCTAGGAGTCATTTTTGATCAGGATATATCCTTCAACGCCCACTTAAAACAAACCTCAAGAACAGCCTTTCTCCATCTTCGTAACATTTCCAAAATTAGGAACATCCTATCTCAAAACGATGCTGAAAAACTAGTCCATGCATTCGTTACTTCCAGGCTGGACTACTGTAATTCCTTACTATCAAGTTGCTCAAATAAGTCCCTTAAGACTCTCCAGCTGATCAAGAACGCTGCAGCACGTGTTCTGACGAGAAATAAGAAAAAAGATCATATTTCTCCTGTATTAGCTTCTCTGCACTGGCTTCCAGTGAAATCTAGGATCGAATTTAAAATCCTCCTCCTGACCTACAAAGCTCTAAATGGTCAAGCATCATCAGACCTAGAAGAGCTCTTAGTACCTTACATTCCCACTAGAGCACTGCGCTCCCAGAACTCAGAGCTGCCTCTCTTAGCTATATGCTATTATAATTCTAGACTGCCGGGGAAGTTCCTTCCTTCCTATGACACACTGAGCTGCTCTCTCATCTCTGTTTACACTTGTTTCCTTTTGTATGCATCCTGTCCCAGAAATGCTTGTTACTTACCTAGCTCTGGGGAGTTTACTCCCCGGAGTCCTTATGGTTTTTCTTCAAAGCTCTGCAATTCCCTGCAATGCCCGGCCGCGTCCTGCTGCGTCCATCCGTTGCATCCACCCATGCTCTGCAGTGCCACGTTATATCCACAACGCCCTGTTGTGATGTTCATACGCACAGAGTAGTCAGGATCCGGTATTGGAGACTGCACTACTCAGTATGACACGATGTGCCCTGCTATGACATGAACTTCCACGATTACCTTCGAAGTCACTGTTCCATTATCTTTAATGTGACTATTATTTTCCACTGTTCATCACACCCCCAACCGGCCCCGTCAGACACCGCCTACCAAGAGTCTGGGTCTGCCGAGGTTTCTTCCTGAAAGTGAGTTTTTCCTTGCCACTGTTGCAACAGCCACTGCTAATGCTTGCTCTTGATGGAATTACTGTAATTGTTGGGGTTTTGGAATTTATAGAGTGTGGTCTAGACCTACTCTATCTGTAAAGTGTCTCGAGATAACTCTGTTATGATTTGATACTATAAATAAAATTGAATTGAACTGAATTGAATTGCAATTTACTACCTTTTTCCAACTTCATTATGTCCCCAAAGGAAAACTTTGTCTGTTTGTTCATCTCACATGAATTTTATTGCTGTAAAATGTGACTGTCAAGCTGACTAACTAACCAACACTTTAATGAATATGTTATAAATGTTGTATACACCTGGCAAACTGAACTGTTTGCATTTAATTAAGAAGGAATGTCAGCATTCTTGCTCAGAAAGAGGAGCTGATCAACATGATCTGAGCTCAGAGTGCTCCTTTGTGCTGTGACAATGTCTCCAGCCGTCGAAAAGACTCTTTCGGCTGAGACGCTAGTACCTGGGATACAAAGGTATGTTTTTGCCAGCTTGGCCAGGAAAGGATAGACTCGCTCATGTGATTTCCACCAGCTTAGTGGATCTTCTGTGAGTGACAGTGGTGTGACCTCCTGGTATCTTTTCACTTCCTCCTCAGCTATGGCAGTTAATGATTTTGTTGGGTCTCCAACATCACCGTAAGTCTGACCAAGTAAGTCTGTTAGCCCACATGACTTCCTCATCTTGGCTGGTCCAGGTTCCTCTTCAGTATAGCCAGGTTCCTCCTGATGCTCCTGGACTTCTGGCTCAGAGATGGTCTGCTGTCTAATTTCTTCCTGTAGAATACACACACAAAGAGAAGAGGAGAATAAATATGTACTGTATCTTTAATTAAGTATGCAGAAAATGTTGTTTCTCTTTGGTCATTTATAGTTAATTTGTCTTTATTTTAACTTTTTTAATTTTTACTAATATGACTAAAATATTAGTAGAGAGTGACGTGGGTTAAAAAGTATTCTGCTTCTATTATTTAAATGTTTGATTACCTGGAGGGTTACTGCCTCGGCAACCACTCTGGCAAAGGTTTCCTGTCTCTCCTCTGGGGACAGGAATGGCAGGCTTTAAAACCGGGGGTCCAGGGATGATGCTGTGTAGAGGGTGTTCTCCTCTGCTGCACTGGCATATCTCTTTTTAAGCTCTTGACTGATGCCTTGTTTGACGTCTCTGATCAGCGCTGTGTCACCAATGTTGTCCTGTGTGTCATGCAACAACTGTGCGAGCAGCGGTGCTACGAGTTAGAGAGTAGGATTCTTTTCCTCAGACATCACAGCGGTCGCCACTTGCATCGACTTCAATGCCCACACAATTTCTTCAGCGTTCCCAATATCAGACTCATTCAATGTGAAGACATCTGTGCTACTCTTTCTTACTTCGAGAGACAACAGCGCTGCACAAACGGCAGGCTGCTGTTCAAGAAACCGCAGTAGCATTTTATAAGCACTGTTCCATCTCGTGCTGACATTAATCTTCAGTTTATCGGTTGTTGTTTATCGGAGCTGTAATGTTATCTGTTTTTTTCTCCAAAGCGTGGTTTGCCACCGTGCTTCTGTTGAAAAAGCCGGTTATACGCTGTACTCTCCCCAAGAGCCTGGCCATTGCTGGCAGATTTAACGCGCGCTGAGACGCCAGATTCAGCATGTGCGCGAAACACTTGACGTGGAGGTGTCCCGCTAACTGAACGGCAACGGCCATATTAGAAGCATTGCCGGTGATAACCACCAGGTTTTTGTCTGCAATCCCCCATTCCCGTGCTGCATTTTGCAGAAGGTGGGCAATGTTTGCTCCGGTGTGACTTTCGTGTGCTGCTCTAGTTTGGAGAACGTGAGACAGCAGTTGCCAGTCTTCTGTGAGATAATGAGCTGTAATAGTCACATAGGAATCCACTGCCCGTGACGTCCATGCATTACAAGTCAATGCAACATGTTCTGCTGTTTTCAAACTTTCCTGAACTTTAAGCTTAACTTCCCTGTAGAGCTTGGGTACGGCTGTATCCGTGAAAAAACGGCGCGACAGAGTCACGTACCTTGATTCCAGTGTTTTAAGCAAGTGACAAAATCACTCCTTTTCCACAGCATTGTATGGACACAGGTCTTTGCACATGAAGTAGGCAATGGCTTGAGTTATTTTCTTCACTTGCTCTGAATTGGGAGGTAGCTTTGTCAAGCTAAGTGTGTCCAGTGTTGGTTGGTTTTTCGGCGGAGATGGTTTAGCATTAGCTTTACCGTCCTCGGCTAACGCCAACTCTGGGTAGTGGCGTGTGAGATGAGCCCTCGTGTTTGTGGTATTCCCTGAGTATTTTATTTACATACGACACTCCTTGCAAATCCCATGTCTCATATCCATCTCAGTTGTCCCCTCCTTGTTAAAAAATCCAAAAAAAGGACAAACACTGATTTCTTTCTCTGATGCTGCCATGTTTATTTTATCTACATCCTCCTATTTACATCCTCCTGCACACTGACAGTCACCCCGCTGACCTCCCCAGAAAACAAACACCGCCATCTGGTGGACTGAATAAGCAATTTATTTTATTATTCTACTACCAAAAAGTTCAATTCTTATGTGCAATTTAAATAATAAAAGATCGATACTTGGCGTCTGTGTATCCATACAGTATTGCCATGGGAAATATCGCGATACTATGCTGTATCGATTTTTTTACCCCACCCCTAATTGTTACCATAACTGCCACTGTTCATCACACCAGCTGCTATAATTATTATAAATCATATTTCTCTATATGTTTATATATCCCTAAAAGGACATTTTTCCTCACCACTGGGTCTCTGTAAATTATAGAGTGGGCGGGCCAGAGGTGAGCTAAACAGATGACGATAGCGCTGTGACGTCAAAGTCATTAGTAAAAATTACAAGATGGCTACGGATGAACACCAGCTGTTTGACCGCTTCAATAAACAAGTTAGACTTGGCTTTTTATTTAACAGAGGAACAGAAGACGGCGCTCGAATCCTTCCTTTGCAAGAAGGACGGCAAGAGTTGAGTTAGCGGAGCTAACTGGTAGAGTCAACTCAACGAGTCAACTTTGGGAAAGCGGGGAGAGCGCTGTAAACATCCGGGCATTACATTACATTACATGTCATTTAGCTGACGCTTTTATCCAAAGCGACTTACAATTGCTATATACTGTATGTCAGAGGTCGCACGCCTCTGGAGCAACTAGGGGTTAAGTGTCTTGCTCAGGGACACACTGGTTGATGTATCGCAGTGGGAATCGAACCCTGATCTCCCACACCAAAGGCATGTGCCATGTCCACTGCGCCATCACCACCCCGCTGTTCTCATAGGGAATGAATAGAATCGCTCCGCTCTGCCCTTACTCCAGCTGCCGGTGCTACCCACAGTCACTCCAGGCCCGGTCCCAGCTTTCTCTGTGTCAGACTTAATTTTGTTTACGCTCGTCTCACTCTATAACTCACCGCTGCATGTTCTAAATTAAATAATTCCGCGACAGGGCTTGAGGAAGTAACGTTGCCTGCGTCTCCGCAGTGCAACCTGAGTGCGACCTGATTCAGCCCCTAAAGACAGAGGGGACAGAAATACTGCAAAATAATAATAATAACGCGACTAAACGAGACAAAATAACGTTATAACATTTTGTCTCGTCTTGTTTTGGTCAACGAAAATCAAGAGATATTTTAGCATAGTTTTTGTTTTGTAAACCACAATTAGTCGTTTTTATTAATATTGCATTATACATTTAATTATAATCATCGTCACATGACCAGCATTTACGTTGCGTCTCGTCTCGTTTTCGTCACGTGATAAAGGTTCGTTAACAACAATATTTTGTCATAATTTTCGTTGACAAAAACAACACTAGTATTAACCCAGGATTATTTTTCAGCTCACACAGAAAATAGAGAGTGAGGTGACCATGAGGGGATAGTCACTGAATTTGTAATGGATTAACATCACGTACTATACCTTTAACCAGTTTCCTGGCTTAATTTAATAAGAGCAGAATAAAACAGTATCCTAATAAATCCAACCTTTAAAGTACATAGTGCAAGAAACTGCCAACAGAGCTTTGTTGTATGTTGATCTATCACTGTAAACTTTTGAAGTAAATGTACAGCTAAACAGGATCTGTTTTAGGTCCCTATTTTAATGATCTAAGCGCACGGCGTGAAGCGCCTGGTGCCGGTAAGTTTAGGGCGTGCATAAATCCACTTTTGCTAGTTTAACGGTGGAAAAAAGGGTCTGTGCGCCATGCACATGGTTAAAAATGGTTGTACTTAGTGTCTTCATTAATTCATAGGTGTGTTTTGGGCGTAACATGCAATAAAACAATCAGAGTGTCATCTCCCATTCCCTTTAAAAGCCAGGCGTGATTGACCATGGCGCATTGCTATTATGATGGCGGATTTGCTAAGCAGGAAGGAGAGATTTTCAGGAGAAGAAAGTGATCTGCTCGTGCGTTTTTATTTTTAATCTTTTGCATGTAACAAGCATAGTGTGCGCGCACATTTTACTAATGCGCTGTTAAAATAACAATGAAATGCTGTGTTATTAACTTTAGACCAGGTTTTTGTTGGTCAATGGCGCAATCACTTCCCGCTGCCTTGAGATAGCACTACGCCAAGAACGCGCCTGAACACCTCCCTGTAAGACCAGCACGCCTATGGGCGCACAGATAGGCGCGTGGACGCTGTACAGGAAATTGACAACTGTGTCGGTTTTAACCTTCTAACACTGTTCCGGTCGAAAATTAACGATTTACACATTCCCTGTACCATAAATATGCCATTTTTCACCAGAACGCCTCAAGACCTTATGATATCCTTCACAAAAGGCTTGTGAACACGTACAATTCAGGGTGACTACTTTCTTTAAATTTTGAGTGATTTATTCAACTTAGTCACACTTTTTTTGTTTATGGTAAAAAAATGAACAGCAAATGAATGGGAAAGAGTATAATTTTCATCAAGGAGATGAAAGACATCTCCATACACACACACACACACACACACACACACATACAGTTCATGTTCTTATGTTGCCACTTGTGCATGTGAGTCACATGCATGCACACACACACAGAAACAGACACACACACACACAGGCACACACACACAGTTCATGTTATGTTGCCACTTGTGCATGTAAACCACCAATGTTCGCAAACACATACCTACACGCACACACAGAAACACACACCCACACACACACACACATATACACACACATGTACACTCACCCACACACACAACCACACACACACACACACACACACAAACAAACACATGTTGTAGATGTTAAAAGGTTATTTTTAGAATAAATGTTCTATTAAAAATACTTTTTGTCATTTTAATTGGTATTTATGTTAAAATAAGAGCAGTTGAAACTGTCTGGTCAAATTTGACCGCAAGCAGTAAATTAAGGGGGGTAGCAACGAACAGTGTTTAAAGGTTAAACTAGCAAAGACACTTAGGTTGGGCTTTGCGCTGCGCCGGGCGCAAGATAGGGCCCATAATTTTATACAGGATCATACTGTAAAAGGCAATGTATTCTGGGAGAAAATAATGATATTACAGCACTATGTTACAGATTACAGGTATTTACTGTTAATACCAGTGCATCTTGGGAAAATAAAGGAAAAGGCGGGTATTACACTGCAGCTAGTATATTACTGTAAATGCAAATAATACAGCAAGAAAACTGTACATTTACTTCTACGTACATTTAGTTTTACAGGGACACAGGTTGATCGTTAAATTGAGTGTACGAATAAACTCCATTAACCTTGATTCAAGTCTCAACTAATTATTTTTAAGTTGTTTTTATTGAACATTCTGTACCAGTCTACATCTTTAGGGTCACCTCTTCCTCTTTGTAGCAAACCCCCAGCCAGACAATGGTGAAGCGTACTGTTGTTTCCAGAAGCCTTTATTTAAGTTCAGCCGTTAGCCTTGTTCTGAACACAAATATACCTTCTCTTTCCTTACACCTTTTCTTCATGAAACACTTTAAGGATATAGGACAGATAAATAACATAAAATTAGCTCTTACAAACATAAACATTACCCGAAGGCCACATTAACCGTACCTATGACCATTCACCATTCTGCTAGGAGGCGCCAAAATAAAGGACTCATAATATGAAAAGAGGAAACTAATAAAATAAAGCTGAAGTGGTTACATTGTTAATACAGTTTCCTTACAGTCAATTACACTCTTACTATTTTAAGATAGCAGAAGATCTACTGAGTTACTAATACTGTCACGGCCTGTCCGTGACTAAGGCTGCTGTTTTCCTTTTTTGGTCGTGTGTGTGTGTGTGTGTGTGTGTGTGTGTGTGTGTGTGTGTGTGTGTGGAATGAGTGGGTAGGCGTGGCCTTTCCTCAGGGCACCTGGCTCTCCAGCGCAGCTGCAGGTGATCTACTAATCATGCTCCAGCACTAGTACTCCTGTGATCCAGGCAGCCAGCGCCAGTTCGTTTCAGTCCACCAAGTGGTAACTACTCTTGGCCACACACGCTAGGTCTGTAGTTAAGCTTGTGCTATCTAAGTGTTTTTCTTTTTATTAACACCGTCGTCTATCTGTGTGCAGACGCTGGAGGTCTACCTGAGGCCTGTACTATGAAGCAAGATCAACATGGCCTGGATTTCTTTCAGTAATCCAGCTTCACTAACCCTAACAACTGCGGTCCCAGATAACCGGTGTCACGAAGGTGGTTATCAACTAGTTCAATCAACCCAGGTTTGTCCAATCTAGAGATGCGTGCGTTTACATAAAAGAGGCTGTGTTTGCGCACCACGACCAATCGCAAACATCTACCAGAGCCGCATATTTTAAACAAGAAGAGCAAACTATAATTCTGCATAAATATGAAGAACACAGATATTTTACAGGGAAAATGCAATACAGTCGCTGCTTCCTAAAACAGGAAGGAAAGCTGGCAAAAAAAAAAAATTGCCGACACTGTAGATGCGTAAATTACTCTTATCAATATCACTTCCCTACGGAGTCCCATCAGTCAGGACCAAGATCTGACCACAATTACACTTGTGCTTTCCATAAACTGTCGTTGCTTTAGCCTTTTGGCTAAGTGGGAAGCGATCTTGATAGCAAATAAAACATAAAAACCTAATTCAAACTGATGTGCGCATTGGCAACACACGGCTCAAGACGCCAACAAATAGCCGATATGTAATTCCCCCCCATTAAAATATATATATTTCATAAAAATACCCATCAGGGAATGTTAACGGGGTTTTCGGTCTCTAAATGTTTTAACTTTTATGAGCGCACCGAGCTCCGCCTGGTCTTCAAAGAACGGTGACGCCGTTATCAACCAAGTATTGATTGGTCAGTAGGCGGGGCTTTAACACCGGTTGTTCTCTGATCTCCAACTTAACCTGCTCCCGACCAGGTTAGGCGTTCAGCATTAGTTACCACGGCGATTGAACCCGATAACCACTGATCCACCTTTGTAGTACAGAAAATCCTGGGTTGAGCCTTAAGTTAGCTCGTTAACGCCAAATCCTGCTTCGTAGTACAGGCCTCTGATCTTCACTTCCAGCCAAGCCACCAGCCCTGTGTGTTTTCGAGCCTGCCTTGCCTACTTCCACTCCATTTGGATCACCACCCTCCTACGTTGAATTACAAGATTTCTGTTCGGCTGAACTTACATTAAAAAACTGTTGTCAAATCCAAACCATCTAGTCTGTGTTCGCTCTTGGGTCCAAACTTCACCCTAACAAATACATTACAAGGAAGCGGGGCAGAGCCAGACTTTGTAGACATTCGGGGCTCAGCAAAAGACTTGGGAGAACAATTCTCAAAAGCCAAAAGATCTTGTTCATTATTGTTCTCTGTGGGATTTCAATCCATTTCTGTTAGTTTTATCTTTTGTGATCAATGATCAGTCTGTCCCGCTGCAACGGCCCGGCTGCAGCTGCCACTCATTTACACTATTGTTTCGTCATTCATTTCAAAAGCACAGATTACAACCATCCTGTCTACTACATGTAATTCTGAATTTTCTAACTTCCTCTTGGGTTGAAATCCAAAAGCTCAGGTAGTATTATGTCTTTTATAGTTTTCATAAATAAATTTTAAAGCAATCTTTAAAGCAAGTTAACCCTCTGAGGATGAAAGACGCACTGGCGCGTCCAAACAGTGACTACGTTTGATTGACTACGACAGGATTTTTGCCCATTTTCAAAAAGGTGATATTCTGACTAAGCTGTTTACATGGCTAAAGAAAGTGAAAATCCCACTAATATTCCAGTTTACATGTAGCGGATGCAAAATATGATATTTTTCAAAGTTTTCCAGCAGTGGAGGACTTGTTGGAGCATGTGGACACAGCGTCCATCTTTCATTCCTTCAACCAGCGTCTTGAAAAAGGTCGTAGTGATGTGTACGCATATTCAAAAACCTGTTGATATCCAAGTCTTTGATAATGTTTAAAAGTAGCTGTGTTTCTCCTTCTTATCGGGTGTGCAGCCTTGCAAACTGTTAGCAGGTTGGTTTGTGTACAACAACATAACGCTCAGAGCTGACCGTAAGCCGTAAACAGGCAAGAGGCCATAAACTGCGGTAAAAACCCAGATTGAGACGCATATTCTGCATGCCCTGTACACATGTCCAAAGAATGCCTCTAAACCCTGAATAATGCCGGAATATCCCACATGTCTTGAAAATGCTATATTCAGAATATCCAAGTGGAATATGCTGTTTACATGACCTGTATCAACTTCTGAATATTGTCATATTCAGAATAATAGTGGAATACTGGTGTGCATGTAAACTCCTACTTAAAGTGCCCATATTATGCCCATTTTCAGGTTCATCATTGTATTTTGAGGTTGTACCAGAATAGGTTTACATTGTTTCATTTTCAAAAAACACCATATTTTTGTTGTACTGCACATTGCTGCAGCTCCTCTTTTCACCCTATGTGTTGAGCTCTCTGTTTTAGCTACAGAGTGAGACATCACACTTCTACCCCATCTTTGTTGGGAGACGCACATGCACAGTAGCTAGGTAAGGACTACTAGCTAGAAGCTAGCGCTGCTAGCGGTTAGCCACCTTGTGCTCAATGGTAAAACACTGCTACCACACACAAGGTCACCCTAATCTACAAAAGAAATTGTATAAAACTGCTTACATGTCCCTTGTCTGCAGGTATTCCACCCAAAGTTGGAAGTGTGCCCTCGTTTAGAAGAAGTCTCCCGGCTAATCCTGCCTTGTACCGGCCGAAGTTGGAGAAACAGCTAGCTGATGTGGTATTAGCTAAAGTGGTTAGCACACACCAAATGTTTCGGACGATGACGTAGACGGCCGTGCCAATTTTGACGAGCTCACCCGGAGACAGAAGGCAGGATACATTCAGAAACCCGTATTTTTTCCAAGTTTGTATGCATGTGGAAGCACCAGAGACACAAAATAACACCCCAAATCCCAGAAAAAAAATGTTTTTCATAATATGGGCACTTTAAAAGGCAATATTACAAAATTTCATTTCAGACATTTCTTTACTATTTGAATCATATATAACCTAAATACTTTGGTAAATTCATTTCAAGCACATAAACACATCGTTTTCAAAATAGATTTGAGGAATTCCAAAAAGGAGAACATCGTTTCAGCTTTAGTGCCAAATTATCTCTTTACACATTGCTTTAGAAAAAAGATTAGATTAGATAAATAGTTAGATTATAGAAAGTAACATTTTATATTTGTACATGATCAATAGCAATAGTGGGCTTTATTTTCAGGTAACTGCACAGCCCTGACAATACTCATTATTCAATAACCAGACCTCATTTTGGATAATACTGTAGTGTGAATGAGAAGTGTTTCCTTGATAGCATGTATGCGTGTCTATTACATTGCTACCTACTCCCACCTCAGCTTAACTTAGACTCCATCCCTTTTTTCCTACATTTGGATTTAGCCCCTGTAAATACCAACTAAAGATGTCGGTGAGCAGTAAACCAAGTCCACGCTTTAAAAATAGTCACAGCTGTTTCTGGATTCTAACAGAGGGTAAACATAAGCAGTCCGAGCAGCAGCTGGATTATACCCAGTCTGATACGGCAGCCGGCTTCACTGGCAGTTGTTGTCGTTGGGGCTGATTGTGTTACCGGGCAGCGGTTGATGTTGTTGGGGCAGCGGTTGTTGTGGCAGAGGTTATTGTTGTTGGGCCAGATGTTGTTGTCATTGGGGCAGAGGTTATTGTCGTTGGGCCAGATGTTGTTGGGACAGAGGTTATTGTCGTTGGGACAGAGGTTATTGTCGTTGGGCCAGATGTTGTTGGGACAGAGGTTATTGTTGTTGGGCCAGATGTTGTTGGGACAGAGGTTATTGTCGTTGGGCCAGATGTTGTTGGGACAGAGGTTATTGTTGTTGGGCCAGATGTTTTTGGGACAGATGTTGTTGTCGTTGGGCCATATATTGTTGTCGTTGTGGCAGCGGTTGTTGGGACAGATGTTGTTGGGACAGAGGTTATTGTTGTTGGGCCAGATGTTGTTGCGACAGAGGTTATTGTTGTTGGGCCAGATGTTGTTGGGACAGAGGTTATTGTTGTTGGCCCAGATGTTGTTGGGACAGAGGTTATTGTTGTTGGGCCAGATGTTGTTGGGACAGAGGTTATTGTTGTTGGGACAGATGTTGTTGTCGTTGGGCCAGATGTTGTTGTCGTTGTGGAAGCGGTTGTTGGGACAGAGGTTATTGTCGTTGGGACAGATATTGTTGGGACAGAGGTTATTGTCGTTGGGCCAGATGTTGTTGGGACAGAGGTAATTGTTGTTGGGCCAGATGTTGTTGGGACAGAGGTTATTGTTGTTGGGCCAGATGTTGTTGGGACAGAGGTTATTGTTGTTGGGACAGATGTTGTTGGGACAGAGGTTATTGTCGTTGGGCCAGATGTTGTTGGGACAGAGGTAATTGTTGTTGGGCCAGATGTTGTTGGGACAGAGGTTATTGTTGTTGGGCCAGATGTTGTTGGGACAAAGGTTATTGTTGTTGGGACAGATGTTGTTGTCGTTGGGCCAGATGTTGTTGTCGTTGTGGCAGCGGTTGTTGGGACAGAGGTTATTGTCGTTGGGCCAGATGTTGTTGGGACAGAGGTTATTGTCGTTGGGCCAGATGTTGTTGGGACAGAGGTTATTGTCGTTGGGCCAGACGTTGTTGGGACAGAGGTTATTGTTGTTGGGCCAGACGTTGTTCGGACAGAGGTTATTGTTGTTGGGCCAGAGGTTATTGTTGTTGGGCCAGATGTTGTTGGGACAGAGGTTATTGTTGTTGGGCCAGAGGTTATTGTTGTTGGGACAGATGTTGTTGTCGTTGGGCCAGATGTTGTTGGCGTTGGGCCATATGTTGTTGTCGTTGGGGCAGCGGTTGTTGGGACAGAGGTTGTGGTAGTTTTGACAGTATTACACAATCTCCTCCCACAACAGGATACTCCAGTGGTTTTGACAGCACTTTGCAAGAAAGGTAGACTACCCAGTCTGGCAGCTGCACACAGGTTTGCAGAAGCGCAGCCAAAGGCTAGAAAACTGTTGGACCCAATCGTCACTGTAGATGAAAATTCCCTGTTTTACTCTGCAGCTTTGGTTGTTGTCAATTATCTATTTTCAGGAAGAAATATTCAGATCCTTCACTTAATTAACCCTTGTGTGGTCCTTCGGGTCCCAGTGACCCGAAGGACCACACAAGGATTATGTACTTCCCTTTACTTTGTTGAGAATTGCTCTCTAAACCCTGTTTGTGTAAAGTAAGTAAGTAAAGTTTATTTCTAGAACACATTTAAACACAGTTTAAGCTGACCAAAATGCTGTACAAACAAAGACTAAGGTGCTGTATTAACCCTTGTTTAGAGAGCAATTCTCAACAAAGTAAACGGAAGTACATAATCCTTGTGTTGTCCTTCGGGTCACTGGGACCCGAAGGACAACACAAGGGTTAAAATTAGCAATACCACAATTAAAAAATATATGTTAAGTATCAGAAGTACCATTTCACAGTGTTCTTTTATATACACTTACATATAACTATATTGTTGGTTTATATTGTGTAACTGATTGATGTGGACCTAATTTCATGTCTCAACTGGTTAATTTTAAGTTGTTTTTATTGAACATTCTGTACCGGTCTACATCAACACTTTAGGTTCACCTCTTCCTCTTACTATTTTAAGATATTAATATATCACAAGTTGGAAGGGGGACGGAGCCAGACTTTGTAAACATTCAGGGCTCAGCCCAAGACTCGGCAGCGGTTGTTGGGGCAGAGGTTGTGTTAGTTTTGGCAGTATTACACAAACTGCTCCCACAACATGATGATCCAGTGGTATTGACTACACTATATAAGTGTGTGTGTGTGTGTGTGTGTGTGTGTGTGTGTGTGTGTGTGTGTGTGTGTGTGTGTGTGTGTGTGTATATATATACATACACACGTCACTTTATGGAGCTACTCAATTCCGAAAACTTTGAAACAAATTGACAATCGGCAACGATTTTCGCAAGACTGCCTATATTCAAAATGCGTGTTGTCTTATTTGCACGTGTTGTCTTATTGTTGCATGCTGTGGTTTATTTGCACGTGTTGTCTTATTAGTGCGTGCTGTGGTTTATTTGCACGTGTTGTCTTATTAGTGCGTGCTGTGGTTTATTTGCACGTGTTGTCTTATAAGTGCGTGCTGTGGTTTATTTGCACGTGTTGTCTTATTAGTGCGTGCTGTGGTTTATTTGCACGTGTTGTCTTATTTGCACGTGTTGTCTTATTGTTGCATGCTGTGGTTTATTTGCACGTGTTGTCTTATTAGTGCGTGCTGTGGTTTATTTGCACGTGTTGTCTTATTAGTGCGTGCTGTGGTTTATTTGCACGTGTTGTCTTATTTGCACGTGTTGTCTTATTAGTGCATGCTGTGGTTTATTTGCACGTGTTGTCTTATTAGTGCGTGCTGTGGTTTATTTGCACGTGTTGTCTTATTAGTGCGTGCTGTGGTTTATTTGCACGTGTTGTCTTATTTGCACGTGTTGTCTTATTTGCACATGTTGTCTTATTGTTGCGTGCTGTGGTTTATTTGCACGTGTTGTCTTATTGTTGCGTGCTGTGGCCTCTCAGGGCCACCGTAGATTGGCCATCGGGAAAACCGGGAACAATCCCGAACGGCCGGTCCATTTCAGGCCGAACCGACCGGTGGTCAAAACGTTTTTTGTTCTTTTTTCTGTCATACGCGACCGGCCTAGCCGGCCGTTCAGCTGCAGCGGAGCGCTGTGTCTGTGTGTGTGTGTGTTTCAGACAGGGCCAAACCAATATTTTCAGTCTTGAGGGGGATATGAGCGGCCCCTCCTAACTTGGACTGATCCTCGTTTTTCCTGACATCCGATTGGCTCAAACTTAAGGCGAAGAGTTTACTTTCAGTCAGGTTTTGATTCGGTAATGTGAGGTAGATAGCAGGAGAGAGGAGGAGGAGGAGCAGGAGGAGAAAGGAGGAGGAGGAGGAGCAGCAGGAGAGAGGAGGAGGAGAGAGAGGAAGAGCAGGAAACAGACAGGTAGAGGGGCAGTGTGCAGGGCTGGGTAGGCAATCATATTAGGCATATCAATCAATCAGATATTTACAGTGCCTTGCGAAAGTATTCGGCCCCCTTGAACGTTTCGACCTTTTGCCACATTTCAGGCCTCAAACATAAAGATATAAAACTGTAATTTTTTGTGAAGAATCAACAAGTGGGTCCCAATTATGAAGTGGAACGAAATTCATTGGCTATTTCAAACTTTTTTAACAAATAAAAAACTGAAAAAGTGGGCGTGCAAAATTATTCAGCCCCTTTACTTTCAGTGCAGCAAACTCTCTCCAGAAGTTCAGTGAGGATCTCTGAAGGAGTCCAATGTTGACCTAAATGACTAATGATGATAAATAGAATCCAGCTGTGTGTAATCAAGTCTCCGTATAAATGCACCTGCTCTGTGATAGTCTCAGAGGTCCGTGTAAAGCGCAGAGAGCATCATGAAGAACAAGGAACACACCAGGCAGGTCCGAGATACTGTTGTGGAGAAGTTTAAAGCTGGATTTGGATACAAAAAGATTTCCCAAGCTTTAAACATCCCAAGGAGCACTGTGCAAGCGATAATATTGAAATGGAAGGAGTATCAGACCACTACAAATCTACGAAGACCCGGCCGTCCCTCTAAACTTTCAGCTCATACAATGAGAAGACTGATCAGAGATGCAGCCAAGAGGCCCATGATCACTCTGGATGAACTGCAGAGATCTACAGCTGAGGTGGGAGACTCTGTCCATAGGACAACAATCAGTCGTATACTGCACAAATCTGGCCTTTATGGAAGAGTGGCAAGAAGAAAGCCATTTCTTAAAGATATCCATAAAAAGTGTCGTTTAAAGTTTGCCAAAAGCCACCTGGGAGACACACCAAACATGTGGAAGAAGGTGCTGTGGTCAGATGAAACCAAAATCAAACTTTTGGCAACAATGCAAAACGTTATGTTTGGCGTAAAAGCAACACAGCTCATCACCCTGAACACACCATCCCCACTGTCAAACATGGTGGTGGCAGCATCATGGTTTTGGGCCTGCTTTTCTTCAGCAGGGACAGGGAAGATGGTTAAAATTGATGGGAAGATGGATGGATCCAAATACAGGACCATTCTGGAAGAAAACCTGATGGAGTCTGCAAAAGACCTGAGACTGGGACGGAGATTTGTCTTCCAACAAGACAATGATCCAAAACATAAAGCAACATCTACAATGGAATGGTTCACAAATAAACATATCCAGGTGTTAGAATGGCCAAGTCAAAGTCCAGACCTGAATCCAATCGAGAATCTGTGGAAAGAACTGAAAACTGCTATTCACAAACGCTCTCCATCCAACCTCACTGAGCTCAAGCTGTTTTGCAAGGAGGAATGGGCAAAAATGTCAGTCTCTCGATGTGCAAAACTGATAGAGACATACCCCAAGCGACTTACAGCTGTAATCGCAGCAAAAGGTGGCGCTACAAAGTATTAACTTAAGGGGGCTGAATAATTTTGCACGCCCAATATTTCAGTTTTTTATTTGTTTAAAAGGTTTGAAATATCCAATAAATTTCGTTCCACTTCATGATTGTGTCCCACTTGTTGTTGATTCTTCACAAAAAATTACAGTTTTATATCTTTATGTTTGAGGCCTGAAATGTGGCAAAAGGTCGAAAAGTTCAAGGGGGCCGAATACTTTCGCAAGGCACTGTACATATAGGATAAAATGCCAATAGTTCCACATACTAGATAATAACTTGACTGAAGCACAGATTGAATTAGAAAATGTTTCATTCTTTGTCATATTTATAACTGATGTTCTTCTCATACATATGTAGCTGCACAATCAGTAAGCAGAGGCAGGGTCCATCACAGGGGAAGCTGAGCCAGGGAGCCAAGCTGAGAAAGTAAGGACACACACACACACACACACACACACAGACAAATCTCAATTTTATGGGACTGCATTGTAGTTTTTGAGTATATGAGTGTGAGTATTTGTAACTATTTGATCACTCCAACTGACTGTGCACATGACATGCTGGTAGTTAGCAGTATACTGTGACTTATGTGTTGGAGATTAGGTTTTGCTGACCTGGTTGTGTTCAGTGCAGTGGTGACTTGCTTATACAACCTGAGGAGGCAGGTGTCATCCTGAAGTTTCTTGAAGGTCTTCAGCGTAATCTGATTCTCTTTATAACAAAAACACTATTAGAATTAAAATAACTGCAAAAAATCCTTCTGCTCGTGCACCAAGGGCACTCGCGTAAAAGGCCTCTCCATCTTAAAGTCCCGGGCTGAATTTCAGTCCCAGTACGGCCCTGAGTGTCACTAAATGAAATTTGAGCGTGTCAGAAGATGTCAGAATATCTTAGGCTACACTGTTCACACCTGGCCTCTTTTTTTAAGCTGCCAGCGTCTGTTTTGCATTATAATCCTGTGGAGTAAACTGTGTTTTCAAAAAAGTCCTGAGCGGGGGGGAACTTCCGGCGCATGAAAGGATGTAGACGTGTTTAGTCAGCGTTCCTCTCCGCTACTCACAAAATCTTCTTCGTACCGCGTCTCTTTTTGTTCACAAACCCGCAACTGTGTGTGTATATACCTTCCTAAGAACTCGTTCAAATTGGAAGTCCAAAATGCCGAAGCCGAACGTCTCCAGCAAAGCCAAATCCGCCTGTGGTCAGGCTACTGGAGCTAGCACCAGCGATAGCTGCGATCCTGCTAACCATTCTCCCACCAGGCCGGACAGGCCTCCAGATAAAACTTATGATATGTGTAAGGAGCTGTGCAAGGAGGTGTCCGTGTCAGTCCTGCATTGCATTAATGAACGTTTTGATGCCTTTGAGGCTAAGTTTCAGTCACTCGCAACTTCGCAGGCCGAACTGCAAGCCCGTGTGGCTAACCAGGAACAAGCTACTGGCGACCTTGACGTCCGCATTTTAGCACTTGAAGCTAAATACACTGAGCTGGTGGGGCGCAACACCCAACTCCAGACCAAGGTGCTTGACCTGGAGGCCCGCTCCCGGAGGCACAACATCAAAATTGTGGGGATACAAGAGGGTGAGGAGGAAGGTAAACCCACTGAATTCGTCTCCAGGCTAATCCCCAAGCTGCTCGGTGACACGCACTTTCCGCATCCAGTTAAAATTGACCGGGCTCACCGCTCCCTCCAGCCGAAGCCGGCCACCGGCGCCAGACCGCGTACCATCCTGGCGCGCATCCATCACTTTCAGGAGAAGGAGTTGATTCTTCGCCTGTGCAGGCAACAGTCCATGGAATATAAGGGAGGTAAGGTCCTTACCTTCCCAGACTACACCAGCGAGGTCATGGCTCAGCGCCGTGCCTTCAGATAAGTGCAACAGGCCCTGCGCGATGAAGGAATAAAACACACACTGCGATACCCGGCCAAGCTCCATGTTTACCCCGCGAGGGGGTTGGCTAGATCTTCGCGGACCCGAAGGAGGCGGCGAAGTCCCTGGAAAGGAATAATGGACGATCCACACACTGACTTTTTTCTATTTAATTCACGGTTGCGCCCAGGTGAGGCAACTATATTTGTTCACAGCAGCTATAGCTGCCCGTTTTGTTTTATATACACTATATTACAACGAACCACTTTGAACTGCTGTCATGTTCATACAGCCTGAGGTGCTGATACTGCTCATATTTTCACTACTTTGGCTGCTCTGTATCGCGGTATCATATAGTTTGTTACTACAACGTCGCGGAGGGGGAGTGCTAGTGGTAATATTCTAGTTATCAGCCCAGTAGCTCCTTACGAGATGAATACGGGATGCTATGTGCCAGGTTCGGGGAGGCACAAGGCGGGCTGGGAGGGGAGGGATGATGTTATTGTTCTCTTTTTTCTTTTTCTTTCTTGTTTTTCGCTATTTTTCATATGGTCAGTAGGCTACTTACACTACTTGGTAGTAAGGGACGCACTTGTCAAGTGGAAAGGGCAATATTTCTGTGAGATTATTTGCTGTTGATGGACAGGGTGGTGAAATTTGTGAGCTTTAATGTGAATGGGTTAAATGGACCTGTTAAACGAAAAAGAGTCTTAACATATCTGAAAAAACTAAAAATAGATATTGCCTTTATACAGGAAACCCACCTGACACCCCTGGAACATAGAAAATTGAAAAGGGAGTTGGATGGCATGTAATATCATCATCCTTTAACTCTAAAGCCAGGGGAGTAGCCATTCTGATAAATACGAACATCCCTGTAACACTTGGAGAAACTGTTGTCGATGCATTTGGAAGGTACGTTTTGGTGAGTTGTCAGATTTACCGGAACCCTGGACTCTCTTAAATTTTACGCACCCAATTATGACGATGAATGCGTTTGGTCCAAGATATATTTTTGAAGGTGTCGGAAGGGCGGGAAAATATTCTTATAGGGGCGACTTTAATTTCTGCCTCAATCCTATTCTGGATAAATCATCTTCATCAGTATCCAAATCTAGAGCAGCCAAAACTACCATAGAATTCATGAAGGAACTAAATTTAGCGGATGTCTGGAGACAAATGCACCCTCAAACTCAAGATTATTCTTTCTACTCTGGGCGCCACAACTCTTTCACTTGGATTGATCTTTTCTTGCTGTCGATGCAGCTGATTCACAGAGCAGTAGAATCTGAGTACTTATCTAGAACATTATCGGACCACCCACCTCTGACCCTGTCCATTTATATGCCTGAAAAGACTACTAATATGTATAGGTGGCGTCTAAATCCTACTCTCCTTCCAAAGCCAGATTTCTGTAAATTTATAAGAGATCAGATTGGCCTGTTTTGTGAGACAAATTGTGCTTCTTCTCCCAATAGTTTTATATTATGGGACACACTAAAAGCCTTTTTAAGGGGACAAATAATATCTTATACCAAAGGTATCAAAAAGAAATACATGGCAGAAATAGAGGAATTGGAAGCAGACATTTTGAAATTGGAGAAAGAGTTTCAACAATCAGGGTCTAAAAAAATACGGCAGTTGTTGGTATGTAGAAAGCTTAGATACAATACTTTTTGATTTGGCAATTGAGCCTTTAGCTGAGGCAATTAGGCAAGATCCGGATATGTATATAGGATATATAAGGGCTTGCGGGTGGGTCAGGCAGTTCATAAAATTAATCTTCTGGCAGACGATGTTATTCTGTACTTAAAGGACCCTGGTAACTCTCTTTCCAAATTACAAACCGTACTAAGCACCTATGGTAATATTTCAGGTTATAAGGTGAATTTGGAAAAAAGTGAAATTATTCCTTTGACAAATTTTGATCACTCCAAACTCCAGCGTACAAGTCCATTTAGATGGCCTATGGATGGTATAAAATACCTTGGGATATTTGTAGACAACAACCTCAAAAACCTGTACAAACTGAATTATCTCCCGCTGCTCAGCAAGATCGAGGATGATTTACGAAGATGGGTGGGCTTGCCTCTCACCTTGTTAGGCAGAGTTAATTGCATTAAAATGAATGTACAATCAATATTGCAGTATTTGTTTCAATCCCTGCCCATTCCACTACCACAATCTTTCTTCAAAGCTCTCAATAGATGTGTAAGACAATTTTTATGGAATTGTAAAGTACCCCGGATATCCATGGGAAAGTTAACATGGGACTATGGCTCAGGGGGACTTTGACTACCAAGCTTTAAAAATTACTAATTGGCAGCTCAAATGAGGTTCATCTCATCCCTCTTTGAGGGCAGTGACGCCCCCTCGGACTGCACCCCCTGAAAGAAAAGGTCAGCGGTGACTTCATTTATAAGCATAATTCTGGAACTGTACACAACAGGACAGACAACCCTATATTGAGGCATCTGATTAAAATCTGGTATGAGGTTCACAAAAGTCTTGGATTGACGGTGGGATTGTCACCTAAAACGCCTCTAAAGCAGAATGAACTCATACCCATGACTCTTGATAATAAGATCTTGGACATATGGCATCATAGGGGAATCCAACACTTGGAGAACTGCTTCGACAAAGGGACTTCTCATGTCATTTGAGCAGCTGAAGAGGAAATACAACTTGTACACAACCTTTTACTGTTATCTCCAATTAAGATCCTTTCTGAGAGCTAATCTGGGTCCTGAAATGACTCTGCCTGTCATGAATGTGGTTGAAAGACTTCTCTATGATGGGAACACACATAGATTTATTTCCAAAATGTATCGCCTGTTGTTGAACGAAAGTGCCCAAAACCAGGGGTGCATAAGTCTAGAATGAAATGGGAGTCAGATCTCGGTGTCACAATTGAGGAACAGTCTTGGACAGAATTATGTCAAAACAGCTTGTCAACTATTATCAATGCCCGTATATAATATTGATTAACTATAATATCTTACATCAGTTATACCTTACTCCAGAAAAATTACATTCATTCAAACCTAACCTGTCAGAAATGTGTTTCAGGTGTGATAGTGAAGTTGGGTCCTTTTTGCACTGTACCTGGCTGTGTATGAAAGTTAAGCCCTTTTGGCAGGATATCAGCTCCACTTTAACCAGGATCATAGGAGTTGATGTTCCTGTGGACCCTGAATTTTGGCTATTGGGGAACTTTACAAGTATTCGCCGCTCTCTAAACAATACACAACTCAAATTCATTGAAATTGCTCTATGTGTGGCTAAGAAGTGTATTGCAGTGTAATGGAAATCTGACTCCCCTCTTCTTATTGATAGATGGACTGTTGAGATGAATAGCTGCATTCCCCTGGAAAAAAATCACTTACTGTCTCAGGAAACGATATGACACCTTTTTGAAAATTTGGCAGCCATATTTGGACCATATCAGTACATCTCTTACTCCAAGCACATGATGTAGTCGTTTGTATTGAGCTTGCTCACTGACCCTTTTATTTATTTATTTATTTATTTTTTCTTTTTCTTTTTCTTTTTCTTTTTCTTTTTCTTTTCTTTAATTTTACAAGGAGGGCTATAAGTTACGGGGGTTTATCCGCCATGTTTTGCCCTGTGTTATGTCGCTATACTGTTGGTGTACTGACATGTTTGTACGCATTATATATGAAACTGAAAATAAAATATTCCAAAAAAAAAAAAGTCCTGAGCGCTTTTTAAACGCCACCGCCGTCTTTTTTTCTGCAACTCAGGGGCATCTGTTTGAAGTTGAAAAAATGTAAATTTTCTGAAAAAAATCTCCCTACATCAAGCGCTTTTTGGACAGCTGACCAATGACAAGCGGAGTAGCCAGACCTGTCGTTTCCATAACCGCAAGAAAAAAATGGAGTCGGAGCACAGCAAGTTATATATGACCTGGTGCTCCATGTACAGGGAACTCACTTTGTTTTATCTAACAATAGCACCTCTCTCTCTCTCTCTCTCTCTCTCTCTCTCTCTCTCTCTCTAGCTCGCTCCACCGCTTTGTTTTATCTAACGTTAGCACCTTTCTCTCTCTCTCTCTCTCTCTCTCTCTCTCTCTCTCTCTCTCTCTGTTCTTTCTCTAGCTCGCTCCACCACTTTGTTTTATCTAACATTAGCACCGCGCTCTCTCTCTCTCTCTCTGTTCTTTCTCTCTATTTAAAGCATTGAGAGATTGTTGTAGCAACCAACGTAATAATAACTTAAGATTCATATAGCGCATTTCATGAAACCCACGGACTCTTTACACAAGTACAGGGGGACAAGGGAAAAGAAAATAGTGGGCCAACAAAAGCTAAATCGAAGAGGGCATAATATAATGTAGGCTACTGACATACAACCACATCGCTCAATCTAAAGTTATTTTATGAACAAAATAGACGTATTACATACCTGAGGGCCAATTCGGGGACGGTTTTGTATCATTTACAATCCCGTAATTGTCTCCATCTGTTAAAAACCTGACTGAGATTGACTCATTTTCGCCTGTTGTCTTTCACTTTCTCTTTTAGCTTTTAGTTGTTTAAATACTTCTTTCCTGTGATGGCTCTGCCCCGGTATCAGCCATAACTGCAACAGATAACTTGTAAAATAACATTAAAATACAATTAAGCCTATATAAAGAAATCTCCTACTTCCTTTTACCTGCATACTTACTAACACAGGATTTTCCAGTGAAATCTGTGACCCATCAGAATGTGTGAATGTAGCGCCGTCTACCTGCCGCAAATCATTTTGTGACTTTGCGGGAAAAGTCTGACCCAGGCAGAGGCATTGATAAAAACTATATAAAAACAGTGTTCTTTTCACTGTTAGTTTTGTTTGCTGTTACAGGACATTTGTGATCATCAGATGGGAAATTACACAGTTTCAGAAAACATTTAAAAGTTACATAGTCACTTTAAACAAGCTACATATCCATCTGTACTTACTAGGTAGAATATCAATGTTGCGGTTATCTGTGTTGCAGCACTTAGCAGATACAACTGCACTCTCAAAACCAAAGTTGAATGAAAATGTCTGAGAGCCTGGGGCTGGACACAGGGAGGATGGTGCACATGCCTTGTAGATTTTCTCTTTTGGAGTTCCAGCGATTTGGGCTACAAAATCAAAAGTACAGTTTATGAGAACACACATAACTTCACAGTACATGTCACTGAGAAGTACTAGATGACATTAAGAAATGACCACCTCGAATGGAAGCTGTTATGCACGCTGTCTCTGAGGAACATGTTCGTGGTTCTGTTTTGCACCACTTATCTGTGCAAGTTTGACACCGAAGTGCTCCAGCTGCAATGAGGAGAAAAACAGTCAATGAATGACGATCACATCTCAAATGTCAAGTGTTTTGATGGTCTGTAATGGCTGAAAACTCTTCTTGTGTACAAGGATTTTAAATGACATGAAGTTGTAATGGTAGGCTATATCTACGACCATTCCGGCCGGATGTCTGTTTCCTTCCACTTTCTTTGTGTTGGCGTTCTAAACTCTGGTGGATTTATGAGGACTATGGTTAACTGCTCCTCAGATCTCTGCAGGGTAAATCCAGACAGCTAGGCTAGCTCCAAAGGGTCCTGCCTTCAAGGAAATTAGCACTTGTCAATGGAGAGTGGCCAGAATCTCTGTACAAATGAAATGTACCAGAGTCTGGTAGGACCAGGCTAGTTTCTGAGAGATATTTGAAAACACGTCTGACCCTGTTATGGTTTGGAATCCGCGGGTTAGTGTTGCAGTCTCAACGGCCGCAAACGGAGAACTTTGGTAACACCAACACTGAAGCCAACGCCTTGCCACCTGATTGGGTCGTATCGGTCATGATGTCTTGTTCTCTGTAGTCGCGCTTTATCTTATCTTATCGTATCTTCCTCCACAGTGCTGTGAAGGAGGGTCTGGCTAGTCCACACAGCATTCCAGGGATGGGAGAGAAACGTGCTCTGGTTTATTGGCATTTCTTTAAACCAATCATAATCTTCTTGGGCGGCACTACGCACTGGAAAAAGCCACAGTGCTGCTGCAAAATAGCCTCTGTTATGGACACAGCTGGCTGTGTTGGAGGTCGGGGTGATGGGTGGGTGTTAACGTACAGGAATTTCAAGCCATAGAGCGCAGTTCACTCCCCAGGGAAAACTAAAGTCTTTCATCCAGGAAATGTGTGTTCCTTGGGAGTGTTTTAATCCAAACCACGATCTTTTTCCTAATCTTAGCTGGTCGTTTTGGTGCCTAATTTTAACTTTCGTTGCGGCAAAACACTTATATTTTGTGGACTAAATTTAACCATTTAACTGCAGTGTCCGCCGAAACGACCGGCAGCTTGCAGTGCCCTGTACCCGGCACTACATGAAAAGTAGGATCTTCGTCAGTAAGCAGCACTGTAGATTGCCGTGGAAGTTCAAGTTTATGACTGCACACGGCAATTTACAGGCAACACCGAAAACTGCAGTGAATTGTCGGAAATTGACGTGGGCTTGCTTGCCGGTTATCCCCCCATGACCCCTCTCCCCTTAATTCTAGGAGAGGCTTTAACATGTAAATGAAAATGCTGTGAGCTATACACATGCCAATCAGGGTAGAAGCAGGGGGAGTTTTACCCCAGGTGATATTTTTCTAAAAGGTATTAACTTCATTTTAAGAAACTTTCTTGAATCTTGAATGTGTGATTAATCTTACAGGTACTCTATCTACAAGATCATCTGGAGCATCGTTATAATCGCCTCCAATAGTCAAGTGTGCATCCTTATATTTGTTTTTAAAGGCTTCAAGTTTCATACAGAGTTGTACAAACATATTTTTCGCTAGAGCGGTAGTGTTGTAGTTATATAAATTGCAAACTATAAAGAAGGAATTGTCTAATTTGAAAATCAAGATTATCCATCTGCCCTCATTTTAGATCACTGATTCAACTATATTGCCTTTAAAATTGTTAAGGAGAATGGCGACACCTGCTGATTGTTGAGAGGCATGACAAAAATAACATTTATCGCCCCATTGAGCATTCCAAAAATTCACATCACTGTCCATGGAATGAGCCTCTTGTAAGAATATCAAATCAGCATTATTTCGTCTACTGAACAAAAAGATTAATTTCCTTTTGGTGCTCACACGTATACCCCTGACATTAAAAGATATTATTTTTAAGGAACTAAAAGGGAAGTCTGTCATAATGAAAGAAAAAAAAAGAGAAAAAATCTGAACTGGATGTCTCTTAAAGTGATGGTTCGGAGTAATTTCACCCTAGGGTCCTTTGCACCATGACCTCGAGCCAAACACTCCCCCAGAAGCTTTTTTCAGCTGGGTCGAACATTGGGAGAGTTAGCATAGAGTAGCGTTATCAGCTGAATAGCTTAGCGCAGGGGCTAATGGATCCGAAGTGTCTCTTAACATTACCCCACTAATAATGACCGAAATGATACCAAACGTCTACAGTAGTACAAATAGGTTATGCACTCATAAAACGATGGATTGTAAAGTTTGTAAGTACACCAGAAGTTTATGAACACTTGCCTGCTGGCTTCTGCTCTCTGCTGCTGCTGCTGTTACTACCGGGCAGTAAGAGTGCTTAGGGCCGTCTACAAATTACAACACCGAAAAAGATGCAACAAAAATATTTATTAATTTAATGATTAAATAAGGTAATGTCTCCAAACCTACCTACCTCAATTATAACTTGTCTCCTGCTAGTTATTCTACAGTACTTACTTTAAAAAATAAGTGAAATTTGTATGCCGAAAGTTGTAATCGGTGCATCTCTAATTTTCAATAAGTCAATGTAAAACATTGGTACTCTTCTTGGAGCTCAGAATAAGACGTCTGCATAGGTCGCCATCTTGGATCAATCCCCTGCTATGCTCTTTCTTCCCCCTCTCCCGGTTGCGATATTACGAATCCCACTATGGCCACACCAAGACCCACCCTTCAATAGCATTTATTTTCCAGGCGTCCATGCTTATGCAAGGTAACGTAACCCCATTTGTACAGGTCCTATCCCCTAACCAATCAGCTATCCTAACCTTAACCACTCGAGGTCAAATGCCTAACCCCAACCAATCGAGCTGCTCCGTAGGGAGGCTCTTGGTGTGGCCATAGTGGGATTCGTAATTTCGCCTCCCAGTCCCCGCCTTCACTGCTTTGATTTGAAAAATAGCAGAGGCAGATGAGTCCTCCAAAAGTTAGACCAAAAGCTTCCAAAGTATAGGAGTATTTCATGCCAACTGGTAAAAGAATGGTCTACTCTGTACACCCTTGTCAAACTTCTCTTACTTATCACGGGAGCACAACCACACACCTAAAAAGGAAACACACAGGAGCTGTTCAAGATGTGCGCACAGAATAGGAAAAGACAACATAAGCATATTATTATTAATGAAACAGCGAGCTTGAATTTACTGTTTGTAATGTTTTAAACCCCGCCATCCATGCAAGTTTAAGAGCGAGCAGCACAGCTGTATGCCTGCCTGCTTTCACCGCGATTCATTATTAGGCAGAGCTAAGTGTAAGTTGCTTTATAAAAGTGTATTTTTTTGGTCTTGTAATTTACAGGAAGCAGAACGCCGTCTTCACAACTCAGAGACAAATTGTAGGCACTGCAAACCGGAGCAACGGTAAGATTTAAAGAATATGCTTTCATTCTTCTGTATAAGGAAATAGATACGTTAATATACCGATCTTAACCGTACATTTTGTTTTCACAGACTAACCTCGCCTCATAATGAGGCCGTGACCTATATTTGCTCGGAGCAAGTCCAGATTTACATGATGCTGACAATGATGCCATTGTGTGTAAGTAACTTTTACTGTTTTCTCCTTCCTTGTTTAATTTTACTGTGACGTTCTATTTTTTTTTATTCATACCACTCTCATGAGACAGAAGGCTACACAGGAGCTTCAGGTAGAAACAACAGATCTTGCATTGCAGGCAGAAGCTGTGAAGAGATCAGCTCAGAGTCGAGCAAGAAGAAAGAGGGTAAGACTTAATTAGATTAGATCCATTTTTGGTCAATGTGACTATTGTTCAGGTGCATTTAATAGATGTGTTGTGTCCATACGCAGTGCATCGCGCAGTACTGATTGTCTTTATTGATTGTTTTTACAGCTGCTGGAAGCAAGACAGAGTGTGCTGGATGGATTGTGCGACCTCCCACTTTTTCGTAGCCAGGAGCTCACCGAGCTGCAGTCAAGATTAGAGGCGATCCGAAGTACAGGGCAACGCACCACAGACGTCTGCAAAATGGACCGAATTAAGACCGAATGCCGCCTATAATTTTTATCATAGGTACACTTCAACTGTGAGAGACGGAATCTAAAACAAAAATCCAGAAAATCACATTGTATGATTTTTAAATAATTAATTTGCATTTTATTGCATGACAAGTATTTGATCACCTACCAACCAGTAAGAATTCCGGCTCTCACAGACCTGTTAGTTTTTCTTTAAGAAGCCCTCCTTTTCTCCACTCATTACCTCTATTAACTGTACCTGTTTGAACTCGTTACATGTATAAAAGACACCACACACTCAAACAGACTCCAACCTTTCCACAATGTCCAAGACCAGAGAGCTGTGTAAGGACATCAGTAGGGTTGGGTATCGTTTTTTTTTTTGATTCCGGTGCTAAATTGATACTTTTAAAACGGTGCCGGTGCCTAAACGGTGCCTGAACCGGTACTTTTCAATAAAGTTAAAAAAAAAGAAGAAGAAAAAAAATAAGGGTAGTAAACAACAGTCAGTGACTTGTTTATTGCTAAGGCCATGGTCAAAATTAAAGATTTAATAATAATGTAATAACTATAACAATAACTTATTTCACCAGTATATTGCTGTTGAACCCCAGATGGGAAAAGGGTATTTTACAATTACTGTGAATGCACCACGAGGCTACCTGTTTTAAGTGAATGCACCGTCTGTGTTGTTTAATTCCGACAATGGCAGCTGCAAGTAAAAGCTCCGTCTGTGTTGTTTAATTCCGACCATATAAACATAGTACTACTAGTACTACTACTGTATATCTATGAATTCCGACAACGGCAGCTGCTGCGCTGCATTGCAGACTGTTACATCCCGCTGTTGAAGTCCTCCACAGTGAAATACAGTCACACTTTACACTGTTTAACGTTAGCTTTCAGCATTTTACCGGTGTTTAATCCAGCTGCTAGCTAAAGGTAGGCTAACGTTACATGCTGTCAGGTGTAGTGTAAAGTCAAGCACCGAAATGAGGCACCGAAACTTTCGTTCTTATTCGGTCTCGTTACTACCGTTTACGTCGGCACCAGTTCCCTATTGGCACCGAGTTTCGGTACCCAACCCTAGACATCAGGGATAAAATTGTAGACCTCCACAAGGCTGGGATGGGCTACAGGACAATAGGCAAGCAGCTTGGTGAGAGGGCAACAACTGTTGGCGCAATTATTAGAAAATGGAAGAAGTTCAAGATGACGGTCAATCTCCCTCGGTCTGGGGCACCATGCAAGACCTCACCTCGTGGGGCATCAATGATCATGAGGAAGGTGAGGGATCAGCCCAGGACTACATGGCAGGACCTGGTCAATGACATGAAGAGAGCTGGGACCACAGTCTCAAAGAAAACCATTAGTAACAAACTACGCCGTCATGGATTAAAATCCTGCAACGCACGCAAGGTCCCCCTGCTCAAGCCAGCACATGTCCAGGCCTGTCTGAAGTTTGCCAATGACCATCTGGATGATCCAGAGGAGGAATGGGAGAAGGTCATGTGGTCTGATGAGACAAAAGTAGAGCGTTTTGGTCTAAACTCCACTTGCCGTGTTTGGAGGAAGAAGAAGGATGAGTACAACCCCAAGAACACCATCCCAACCGTGAAGCATGGAGGTGGGAACATCATTCTTTGGGGATGCTTTTCTGCAAAGGGGACAGGACGACTGCACCGTATTGAGGGGAGGATGGATGGGGCCATGTATCGCGAGATCTTGGCCAACAACCTCCTTCCCTTAGTAAGAGCATTGAAGATGGGTCGTGGCTGGGTCTTCCAGCATGACAACGACCCGAAACACACAGCTAGGGCAACTAAGGAGTGGCTCCGTAAGAAGCATCTCAAGGTCCTGGAGTGGCCTAGCCAGTCTCCAGACCTGAACCCAATAGAAATTTTTTGGAGGGATCTGAAAGTCCGTATTGCCCAGCGACAGCCCTGAAACCTGAAGGATCTGGAGAAGGTCTGTATGGAGGAGTGGGCCAAAATCCCTGCTGCAGTGTGTGCAAACCTGGTCAGGAACTACAGGAAACGTATGATCTCTGTAATTGCAAACAAAGGTTTCTGTACCAAATATGAAGTTCTGCTTTTCTGATGTATCAAATACTTATGTCATGCAATAAAATGCAAATTAATTACTTAAAAATCATACAATGTGATTTTCTGGATTTTTGTTTTAGATTCCATCACTCACAGTTGAAGTGTACCTATGATAAAAAAATTACAGACTTCTACATGCTTTGTAAGTGGGAAAACCTGCAAAATTGTCAGTGTATCAAATACTTGTTCTCCCCACTATATATATATATATACATTTTATTATTGGGGTTTACATTTATAATGACCCAGGGTGACCAATAGTGATTTGTTGGCAGTGATCTGCCAACTAATAAGGTGTGATTTGTCTTGTTTAAAAGTAGTGATTTCAGCCAATACCTGAGTGAGGGAATTCAAGCCAGGCCAGACAGTCTGTGGCTATGCGCAGTTTAGCTGCTATTCATATGCTAATTAGAGCCATTCGCTCTTCCACGGGAGCTCTCCACATACGTTATGGTTCGTTTCCGTCAATATGTGGCACAGACAAAAGCGACATTCACAGGCTGTAAATTGACTTTAACTGCCAAAAATAAGGGAGATTTACGGGGCATTTACGGGGATGAAAATCCCACTTTTCATGCAGTGTAGCTCACAGCCACCTATTTTCGGGCAACCGAACCACCAACTACTGCTGATACAACACGGAGGTCTGTAGCCGAGGTCACCAAGGTCTAGCGGCTTAAACCACTAGCAACTGCTGCTCGGTAGCTTGTAGCCAACCAGCGTCTCCTAATTTCATAGGATATCATACGTTTTCGTGTGCATACGATATCATGAGATGTTCATGAGAATGCGTTCTGAAAACTTTCAGAGAGATCAGACATTTCTCAGGCCTTGGATGTTTCATAGCCAGATTACAAATTTGCACAGTTCCTTTTTTGTTTCCATCAAAACTGAGACATGGTAAGGCAAAAGAAAATATGATTTGCACTTACCAGTTGTGTAGTCTCTTTTGGAATCCTGTTCGTTGATGTCACTTTTTATTGAAAAACTCAGCAGCAACTCGACTCTGGACATGTGGAGAAGGTTTGGGAGACTTTGATCACTTACACAACATTACGCATTTAAAGAAATTTCGTTTTATGGCAGTCAAAATGTTGCAGATGCTGCCACTTTCTGACTTTGTTACTTTGCTGCAACATATACCAAAAGTGAAACAAAACAGCCAAAACAATGATATTACAGCTAAATGTAGTAAATGCAATGCATAGATTTTCATTTGCACATTTGAAAAGTATTGGAGTGTACCAACTAACTTTCTTTAACCCAATCACAATCCTCTTGGGCAGCACTATGGACGCAATAATGGTGCCTCTGCAAAATAGCCTCGGGAAGGAACTTGTTTTGGTGGAACGTGTATGTGTAGTAAATAATGCATAGATTCTCATTAGCGCATTTGAAAGTATTGGAAATGGCACAACTAACTTTTTGGAGAAAACGGATGAACTTTTCATATTTGTCTTCGCAAAGACTTGGGAGAACAATTCTTAAAAAGCAAAGGTCTTTTTCATTATGATCAGTCTCTCCCACAGCAGATGGCCCGGCTGCAGCTGCCACTCATTTACACTATTGTGTCGTCATTCATTTCAAAAGCACAGATTACAACTATCCTGTCTACTAAATTCTTAGTTTTCTAACTTCCTCTTGGGTTTAAATCCAAAAGCTCATGTAGTATTAAGTTTTTTTTTTATAGTTTTAATAAAGACTTTCAAAGCAATCTTTAAAGAAATGTAAGGGGAAAAACTACAGCTAAACATTAACATTTCAGTATTGGCAGTTCCTGATGATGTAGTTATTTTTTTTTGTAAAAAGAAGAAAATAAATTGCAATCAAAGTTTTCACTTCCTCTTTCGTGCCACAAAAATGGGGCATATCAAAGCACATTTGAAAAAACTGTTTGTTTTTATAATTTGTGGGATGATAATGTGGGATCCTAAATAACCCATGTCAAATTGTAATTTAGCATTTCTTTCACACTTTAAACTTTTTTTAAACTAAAAATGTTCCTTTGTAAAATAAGGGTGAAAAAAATCTGCCTACTAAATAATTTACTTTTCTTTTCAACTTGTAAGTCAGATTCAAGATTCAATTCAAGATTCAAAACTTTATTTCCATATCTTAGTGAGCTCACTTCAACAAAGACAGTGAAAGAGAGAAAAAGTAAAGCTACTCACTTAGGGTGTAGGATGTGTGAGAAAATGAAGAGGGGTGGGGGGGGGGGGGGTTGATCATGCAAAACATGCAATAATTAAATCCCCCTTCCAATACCACCATGGATATAGAGCCACTCAGCTGGCCGTGCCAAAGCACTTATCTATGAACTTCAATATTCAATGGAAATTAATCTCAAAATGAAATAGCACAACATGGTGTCAACCACCACCACATTATTTAACCCTCACGTTACACCTGTATGGCCAAGAGTCAATAAAAGTACATGAGCACCTCTATCCACATATTTTAGTGTATTTCTTTTCCAACAGTGTTCTTCCAATTTGTCAGCAGGTGGCGCTGCAGGAGAGACAGAGAGAGAGAGAGTGAGAGAGCCATCAAGATAATACAGGCTTCAAACTTCATCCCCAAGAAGAAACAATCACGGAAAGAAAAAAAACACTACATTGAGTCATTTTATACCTTCGACAAACCACGTGTGATAGATTATACATCATTAAATGTGAGATCATATCAATGAATTATATTTATTTTATAGGCACGTGTGTGTTTTTTATATGATCTGATCTAAGACAAAATTTTGAACTCACATTTTCTTTTTTTTTTGTTATGACAGTTGAATCCACATTAATGAGGAACGAGTGGACTTTTCTCACATGGGGCCCTATCTTGTACCCGACGCAAAGCCCAATGCAAAGCCCAACGCAAAGCCCGACACAAAGCTTGACGCAAAGCCTGACGCAAGTGTCTTTGCTATTTTAAGACCGTCCAGCATCCACGTCGTTTAAACAGCAAATGCACCCGCACCCATCTGTGCGTCCATGGGCGTGCTGGTCTTACGGGCAGGTGTGTTCAAGTGCATTCTGGGCGTATTGCTATCTTGAGGCAGCGGGAAGTGATTGCGCCATTGACCAACAAAAACCTGGTCTAAAGTCAATAGCGCAGCATTTCATTGTTATTTTAACAGCGCATTAGTAAAATGTGCCTAGGCTCCTGCACAGCGCGCGCACACTATGCTTGTTACACACACAGAACACACATGCAAAAGATTAAAAATAAAATGAATACGGTGCAAATCCTCCATCATAATAGCAATGCGCCGAGGTCCAAACGCGCCTGGCTTTTAAAGGGAATGGGAGATGACACTGATTTGTTTAGTGCATGTTATGCCCAAAACACACCTATGAATTAATGAAGACACTAAGTACAGCCCTTTTGAACCATGCACCTGGCGCACAGACCCTTTTTTATGCCGTCAAACTAGAAAAAGTGGATTCGTACACGCCCTAAACACACCTGCGCCAGGCTCTTCACGCCATGCGCTTAGATTGTTAAAATAAGGCCCTTGAAGTTTCACAGGAAAAATAAATCACCTGTCTAGAGAGAACTGTGTTTAAGAAGTAATATACTGGCTGCAGTATAATTCTCCATCTTTTCCCTTATTTCCCCAATAGTAAATACCTGTAATCTGTAACATTCGCAGATAGTGCTGTAATATCATTATTTTCTCCCAGAATGATCTGTCATTTACAGTATGATCCTGTATAACATTAAAACAGTACGATGCTGTGAGATTTTAGTTTTACATTTACATCAAAGGTTTACAGTGATATGATCATACATACAAACAGTTGACATTCAGTAAAACTTAGGGTTCTTGGGGCCCTCGGGGGTCCGTCCAGCCTCGATGCTGACACAGACGGTAACTGACGAGTTCCTTTTTCCTTCCAAATGTTAGGTTTCATTTCTATTACGTGAACCCGCTAATACAAAGGTCACAGCATTTCAAACCAGTGACACGTTAGTGGCATGTTTAACAATGCAGTATTACTAAGTGTGGGTTGAGGAACATACCTAAACTTGCACCTGCATTCCTTCTAAAGATAAACCATGTGACCCAAAATACCCTGCACTTTCATTTCCTGCACTTTGTGTTATTCGCTGTACCTTTTTTCCTATTGTAAGGCAATTGGCCAAAGGTATCCGCCCACATTATTTCAGGAGCTCCAGTGGACAAAAGATATCACGTTTTGGGGGCGTTCCAATCTGCCCGCAGACACGTCAAGGGGGGGGCCCAGAAATTAGAAATATGATTGCCAGCCCCTGGTGCCCTCCCCCCCCAATCCATTGGGCTTGAGAGCTGTGAATCTGACAAATGTGATTTCCATTGGATCAGAGTACTGTCACTTTGCTGCCCGTTCTGCCAATCGCTGCCTTTCCATTTGGTAAATGGATATATACAGTACAGGCCAAAAGTTTGGACACACCTTCTCATTCAATACATTTCCTTTTTATTTTCATGACTATTTACATTGTAGATTCTCACTGAAGGCATCAAAACTATGAATGAACACATATGGAATTATGTACTTAACAAAAAAGTGTGAAATAACTGAAAACATGTCTTATATTTTAGATTCCTCAAAGTAGCCACCCTTTGCTCTGATTACTGCTTTGCACACTCTTGGCATTCTCTTGATGAGCTTCAAGAGGTAGTCACCTGAAATGGTTTTCCAACAGTCTTGAAGGAGTTCCCAGAGATGCTTAGCACTTGTTGGCCCTTTTGCCTTCACTCTGCGGTCCAGCTCACCCCAAACCATCTCGATTGGGTTCAGGTCCGGTGACTGTGGAGGCCAGGTCATCTGGCACAGCAAATAGCCCTTACACAGCCCGGAGGTGTGTTTGGGGTCACTGTCCTGTTGAAAAATAAATGATGGTCCAACTAAACGCAAACTGGATGGGATGGCATGTCGCTGCAGGATGCTGTGGTAGCCATGCTGGTTCAGTATGCCTTCAATTTTGAATAAATCCCCAACAGTGTCACCAGCAGAGCACCCCCCACCATCACACCTCCCTCCATGCTTCACGGTGGGAACCAGGCATGGAGAATCCATCCGTTCACCTTTTCTGTGTCGCACAAAGACATGGGTGTTGGAACCAAAGATCTCAAATTTGGACTCATCAGACCAAAGCACAGATGTCCACTGGTCTAATGTCCAGTCCTTGTGTTTCTTGGCCCAAACAAATCTCTTCTGCTTGTTACCTCTCCTTAGCAGAGGTTTCCTAGCAGCTACTTGACCATGAAGGCCTGTCTATATGAGTGTCTATTACTATGTACAGGCTATGAACAGACTATGACTATGGTAATACAGAATAAATAACTAGACCGTATGTAAGCCTACAGCGGTGCAAATTGTGAGTATTGGAGGACTTATACAATATGTACAGCGATATACAATTTCAGAAACACATTTACAGCTAGTTTACATTAATACAAATATGTACATCAATAAAATGATCATGGGCTCAATCATTCCCACATTCTAAAACCAGAGTAAGTTTGAAGCCTACACACACACACACACACACACACACACACACTACACCAACCCTTTTTACAGTAATTAATTTATACAGTCCCCTTTATATTTATAATAATAATAATCTTTATTTGAAGAGCACTTTTCAAAATCCACTTTACAAAGTGTTTCATTAAACAGCAAAATAAAACAGATCAGTCATAAAATCATCAGGTTTTTAAATCAAAAAAACACAAAGAATATAAGGTGTATAAAAAAGTATGGCTCACTTAAAAAAAGCCTTGAAGTAAACACAACTCCCAATGCAACCACTTACCTCACTTTTTTATGAGAAAAAGCTATTACTTTTTAGAGTGTACAGTGTAATAGTAAAAATCATAAAAAAAAAAGAAATAAGACAATTCAAAGGAGGTTTAGGCTAAAATTAAATCAGGAAAGGCTCTCCAATGAAAGTCTGTTTTGGGAGGGACCTGACATCTGCTGAAAATACTGAAAAGCTGTTCTCTCCCTGCCCTGTTTTGGGTGCTTTTTCCCTGTGTGTCTGTGTGCTGTCTGCGCTTGGCCCATTCAACTTTGCACAGCCGTTCTTCACAGCTGCAGTTCATCGCCAAGATTCAACCCCGCAATACTTAGGGCCCTATTTTAATGATCTGAAACGCAAGTATCAAACGTGAAACGCAAGTTTTCTTTGTGGGCGGATCTCGGGCGCTGTTGCTATGATACCGGCGGGATAAATGACTCTTGCGCCAGACGCAAATCTAAAATGGGTTGGTCTGAAGTAGCTAGGTGTGGTTTGGGCGTAACGTGCAATAAAACAATCAGAGCGTCATCTCACATTCCCTTTAAGAGCAGGCACGCTTGGTTCCATGGTGGATTGCTATTATGAAGTTGGATTTGCCTGGCGCACGCCAGCAGGAGCTGTCCGGCATGTGGCAAAGTAATAAATGCCCGTCTTGACCGGGTGGCGATGTTGCTGCGGCCTCTCGGGCGCATCTCCTCAAGTCTGGAGAGGATTGATGCAGGCATGGAGCGTGGGCCTCCAAACGCACCACCTGCACCTGTTGTGCCCCTTCCTCCTCTCCCCACTCCATCTCCGTCCGCCCGCTCCACCAGGAGCGCATTGCCACTCCCTGACAGAACTAGCCCTTAACAAAACGAAAGAAAAGAAACTAAACAAAATGGATGTATATTATACACACCACATTAATGATTGGGGAATCTTAAATGAATCTGCATTGAGACAGAAAAGGCATGAAATGTTTCAAGCTTTCCAAAAGAAGAAATGACTTGTAGTTTGAAAACCACTGTTTTATGCAACATTTCAATCAACAATTATACACACTGAGTGCACAGAATCGATGCGCCAAAAAAGATTTATTGAGTACATCTCCATAGTTTCAACATTACGTCTTCTTTAAGCAATTGATTTAAAGTTTTAATTCAATAAAATACAAGAATAAAAGTTACGGTGTGTGTCCACTGTCAGGGTCATTTCCACGCTTCCCATTTATTTCTATGGTAGCAATGCATTCTAGTAGCTGATCTTAAATAAAGACAGATTCAGCAACTGTTCAGCCTATTTCTCGTTTAAAAATAAAAACACGTTTCGGTGAACTATTTTCGTTAAATGAGAGATTGCATTCCAAAGGAGCCGCGCGCCTGGGTAGCTCACCTGGTAGAGCGAGCGCCCATATATAGAGGTTCATTCTTCCAGTGGCCGCGTGTTCGACTGCGACCCACGGCCCTTCACTGGAGTCCATTCCCTCTCTCTCTCGCTCCCCTTTCATGTCTTCAGCTGTCCTATAAAAATAAAGGCCTAAAATGCCAAAACAAATAATCTTAAAAAAAAAAAAAACATGCCGCCATTATGGTCGGTTTTGAAATTCGGGAGCAGCCAGCCCCACGTGACGCGTTCGTCCAATAGGAAGGAGGGTGTAGCCTATTTTCTTTGCTTGTCAGTGGTCAGTGAAGAGAAACTTGTGGCAAGCCCACTAGCGTGCAATGCTGGGAAGCAGAGCGATCCCTTCGGTGAAAACAACGCATAAATGTACACATACCATTACAGTGCAGTGTAGAAAACTAACTGACAGCCACTATGGCCCTTCAATAGCATCATATTTAATAAAGTGCAACAACAAACCTTAACTCAAAGTAATCTTTACTTTAGTCCGACCATGCCTTTTACCCTTCTGACTTCAGATGGGTCAATGATGAACAACAACAGTAATTCCTACCCCACTGCACAAGACTAGTGTTAATTTTGTCACCTATTTTTAATTTAGTCTTAGTCTTAGTCTTGTGCCAAAAATTTTTGTTAGTCAAGTTTTAGTCGACTAAAAGTCTCATCATTTTAGTCTAGTTTTAGTCAAAAGAGAACTCAAGGTATCTTAGTCAAGTTTTAGTCGACTAAAAGTCTCGCCATTTTAGTCAAGTTTTAGTCAAAACATTTTAGTCTTTTTTTAATAAAATTATTTCTGATAACCATTTCAGACAAATAGTTATAAAAATAAATAAATGCTATATATATATAAGTTATATAAATATTGAGCCTCTTCCTTAACGACAAAAACAACCACTGCATGAGGAAAGGATATTTTCAATAAAATAAATGCAGCACAAAACTGGCGAGGCGTATTTCAAGTGAACGCAACATGTGTTGTTTTTCAGACAACGGCAGGTGCAGACTGTCGTACGTCTCGTGTTGGAAATAGAGACAAACCTTTACACCGTTTAGCTGTCAGCATTTTAACTGTGTTTAATCCAACTGCTAGCTAACGGTAGGCTAACGTTACCTGCTGCCAAGTGTAGTGTTAACTAGCGCCCCGTGCAGTGATGTTTCGATTGACTCTAACGTCCGATTAGGAGCATCAGAGAGAAGCGCAGGCTATTTGGTCCGGTAGATAACGGTCGTTAGGGCACCTGTCGGTGCCGTAGCGCCGGGTCTCAGTAACAGCTGAATATTCTATCTCATGATGAAAAAGTAGACGATTGTAGACGAAAATGAAGAGAGATTTTATCTTAGTTTTTATTTTATGCCAAACATTTTAGTCTCGTTGTTTTTCGTCAACAATAATGCATGTTAATTTAGTCTTAGTCAGCGTTTTTGGACATTGGCGCAGTCTCGTCATCGTCTCGTCTTAGTCATGGAAAAAAAGGTCGTTGACGAACATATTTAGTCTCGTCTCGTCTGACGAAATTAACACTACACAAGATTGAGACACAATCAAACCTGCACATGCACAAATTATTTTAGAACATACCGACACGCCTCGGGTGTCCCCTGTAATTATGTGAATCTTCATCATCATCACAGGTAGAAATGAATTCCTGCAAATCAAATATTTGTGTTGGTCTCTTGTATGAATGTTCCATTGCGTTTATACAAAAGACCAACACAAAGATTTGACAGGCTACGCCCTCCTACACATATTTTTAGCCTTTATGTCGAATTATCTGGCTTCACTCATGATGTTGGTGTTAACTGCCACACAAATATCATATAAAAAACAATCTAAAAATAACAATAATTTGGTTTACAGCCAATTGTTCTTCTCAGGACAAAGGATATTGGCATAGGATATATATAAGGATATAAGGATATATTATTATGTGATCTCATGGGAAGGCGTATCATAGCATGTCACTTTTAAGGACATTTTACATGCCACAAATGTTAAGCTTTTCTCATGTCATGTAACAGCCTGTTCTCATTACCAGGTCCTGTGTTTGTTTGACCCTTCCTAATATGCAGACTTTCTCGCTCTTAATACTGGGTCACAAAAATGAGTCAGTAGAGACTAAATAGTGTGGAATTACACCTGAAAAGCAGATGTTACCTAAACCCAACTAACCATATCCCCTAACCCTAACCCCCCTAAACCCGAATAACCCCTAGCCATAACGCACCTAACCCTTTACCTGAACCCAACTGTCCCATTCTGTTTTTCCTAAACCCAACTAACCATAACCCCTAACCCTAACCCCCATAAACCCAACTAACCCCTAGCCATAACCCACCTAACCCTTTACCTGAACCCAACTGTCCCATTCTGTTTTTCCTGAACACAACTAACCATAACCCCTAACCCTAACCCCCTAACCCCAACCCCAATAACCCTTTTCCTAAACCCAACTGTCCCATTCTTCTGTTCCTAAACCTAAATGCCACAATGGGATTGAGAATGTGTTGCCATGCAATGAAAAGCTTACTTTGCCAGTCTTACTTACACAACAAATTAAAAAGGAGAATTGAACAATAGGGCTCAAACAGACAATAAAAAAGTTACAATAAAATAGTTTTAAAAGGGGCAAGATTAAAAATGCGTACATTAAAACGTTAGTGTGCCCTTCTCAAAATGCCAAGAAGCTCACTAAACATGGACTTAAACAATTTGAAAATGTTGCAATTTTTTTTATCAAAGTAGCCGGGTTTTTTTCACTGCAAATTGTTGCCATGTGTATGACTTTAAGTTTAACCCTCTGAGGCGAGTCCAAGGGAAGTTTCACAGAACTCCTACTCAAAAAGCGATATAACAAAATTTCATTTTAGACATTTATTTACTATTTCTTTCATATATTACGCTACTTTTCTGAACCCAAGGTCCCAGGTCTAAGGCAGCTCCAGATTCCTGTGTGTTTTTGCAAGCCATGGCTCAATGCAATGTAGGTGTGGTGCAATGGATGATATGCAATTATGATTAGTTATATAAAAACATCAGTTATGTGTACGTCTGCCAAAGGAGTGGCTGCAGTGTGTACTTAATGTACTGAACAAGTACAGAGACAACAAACAAATTTTCTAAGAAACGGCATATATCAACAGAAATATCAACAGTGTCCTCGGACAGAGATCTCTACTTTTATTGAATTTTGGTTGTTTTATTAAATTTTTAAGCATTTTAATAAATAATTGAAATGTTTTGAAACGGTATGCCGACGTATATACCCTTCTGTGATTATCCTTCTTTTAATATTAGTCTAAATAATTCATAATCTCTTTTTTTTAACTCAAGAATTAGGTATAATTTCCGATAAATGAGGTTTATTGATCATGAATTTCAAAAATAATTGTAAAACTAGTAATACATTGGTGTTAGTGGTGTTTATACATGGTAGTAAAAGCATTTAACCTCAAAAAATGCGCCAAAAACATTGAAAAAAGAGACAAAAACAGAAGTCAAGAAGACACCATACAGACAGCTAGGGCAACAAATAAGCTTTCTCAATAAGCCATGCAGAGCTACAGGAAGCAGCAAGCCATTAGCACAGTTACACATTAACAGTATCCCCATTCAGTACAGGAAGCCATGCAAGCATCAAAACACAGCCAAGCATCACAGACCCGAGCCATCTTCTTGCACCGTAATAAAAGGATGAAATCACTCATGAGGGAGGCGTTAATACAGCACAGGTTATGTTGACAATCTGGTCCGTGCAGGATTTGTTCCTTCCTGTTGGCCTCTCATCTTTTGATCCACATTTCTTCCATCCTTCCCAACAAAGGTTTTCAAGTAATTTCTTATAAAATGCACAACTATCACAAAAGCAGTCGCTGTCAATGACAATCTTGGACCTCGCACCCCCTCCAACAATGCTAATTAAATATATATAAACAGAGGAAATAACCAAAATGCAAAAAGAATCTATCTAAAACATAAAATAGACCTATAACATCATAAAAGTGAAAGCCCAATTACTTTGAATACCAAATGATGGAAACTATGAACATTGTAACAAAATTAGTGACTGGAATATATTAACGGGCAAGCCCCACATTTAAACTTTGCTACAAAATGTGATTGCTGTTGCAGAATAAATGTAATGTGTTCTTGGTGACAGGGTTTAAATGAGTTTATAACTTTTTTTGTATACCCCCTCTTCCAGTCTTCTTAGATCATTTTGATTGTCTATACCAGGGGTCTTCAACGTTTTTAAGCCAAGGACCCCTTATCTGAGAGAGGGACGGAGCGTGGAGCCGCTACTCCATATTTTATAAAATGAAGTTGCATATTAAACTGGCAGAGATGGGAAGTAACGAAGTACAAATACTTCGTTACTGTACTTAAGTAGATTTTTGGGATATTTCTACTTTACTTTACTATTTTTTTTGTGGCGACCTTTTACTTTTACTCCTTACATTTTAACACGAATATCGGTACTTTCTACTCCTTACATTTTAAAAATTGGCTCGTTACTTTAGTTTTGTACAAGAGGTCGTAATGTCGGAGAATAGCGCGGACACGCGCCTCACACCGCGAGCGGGCGCGTGCGCCACACAGAAAAAAAAGTGAGAAAAAAGAAAGAGAGACTGCTGTCCGGAGGATAATCAGTTGAGATGGTGTGTGTGCGTCCTTGAGAACTGTAAGTCGTATAACTTATGTTGTCAGTTCATTTAAGCCTGTTGTTGTATTGGTCTATAGTTCCTGCACAGTTAAAGTAGGTTAGCTAGTGATTTAGTTGTTTGTGTTCTTCACCTGTTAGCTAGGTTTCACGTTGCTACACGCAACGTCATTCCCAAGCATCAAAAGAGAGAAGTTGTCCGTGTTTTTACAGACACACCTGGGGGGGGGGGGGGCGAAGTTTGAAACCAGCATCAGCTTTAAATACGGTCCTAATCTAGTCCTCACTAGCAAGTTTCAAATAATTTCACTGGAGTTACCGTTATTATTTTTCACGTGATCAATACCGAATTCAATCTAATTGGATGGGAATATACTGTAGGCTACGTTGCATGTAACGCACCACTACAAGACGACTCGACAGATTCGGCCGCATTCTGCATTCATTTGCGGCAAATAATTGCAGCTTGATGGTGGTAACGTTAGCACTAGTAGTATGGACGGCGACATGATTGAAAATGAAGAAAACAGAGATCCCAGAGATTAGGCAGACAAGCAGCAAGACATTCCCAAAAATCCCTGGCCTTATCTGAGAGAGATGTTTGAGAAGCTAGGTAGGCATCAAGTATGACTCCTGGCCAATGTGCTGTGTAACTCTAAAAGTATGGGGAACTTCTTAATTAATCTATGTTTAGTAATTCATATTGTATCCTTTATTTTATTTCTATATTTGAGCACACACACATGCATGTCGATTCCTTTAAATGTTAAGGGGACGATTAAAAAAGAGAAACTGGATCATTGAATTCATATCTTGCTACTCACATCTCATATCTTGTAACGTGTGTGGTCCAGGTAGCTTTGCATAAAAAGTGGTTGTCATTCGCAAGGCTACTTTTACTTTTATACTTTAAGTACATTTCAAAGCCTGTACTTTGTTACTTTTACTTAAGTAAAGAAGTTAAATCAGTACTTCTACTTTTACCAGAGTATTTTTTAACACAAGTATCTGTACTTCTACTTAAGTACGGGAAGTGAGTACTTTTGCCATCTCTGTAAACTGGGCCTACAATACAATACAAGCCTAAAGCCCTTATACATACATTTTTAGTGCATAGAAAACTAAGCTATAAAAAGACTACTAGAAAACTTTTTAGGGGCCCCACACCCCCTGTTGAAGATATCTGGTCTATGCTATAATTTATCATGTTGGTCTATTCTGTACACAGAACATCTTTTATATCTGTCCTGGAAGAAGGAAGACTCCCTTTTTTTCCCCCCGTTAAAGGAGTTTTGGGGGTTGAGGGGAGTTTTTTCTGAAGCGAGGGTCAAAGGACAGAGGGTGTTGTATGCTATGCTGTACAGATTGGGGGAAAAAAAGCCCCCTGAAGCTGATTTTTGATATTGGGCTATATAAATAGAATGTACTTGACTTATCAGAGGAAAGATGCAAACAGAGCAGGGTCTGGCTAGAAAAACAATGAACATGTTATGAAAATGGGACTAAAATGATACACACAAGGCATCAAATATATATTTTTTTAATTCAAAGAAATGATCTGGCCATGACACATATGGGGTTTGGGCTTATTGTATGTAGTAGCAGCAGTTTTGATACTTGAAACCACACACACACACACACACACACACACACACACACACACACACACACACACACACACACACACACACACAAATAGGAATAAAAACCTATATACTTTCAGGATAAATGCTCCATGAATAGTACAACTATAAAAATGTCCCATTGTGATGCCTTTATGAACAGGTCACGTGTCCTGAACATGTGCTCCTGCAATTAAAATTGTTGCTAACCATAAAATAAACAATACATTGCACTGTCAAATTTGCATGTAATGTCACTCGACAAGTCACACATCTCTATTAACCACTGACGCAACTATACAAAACTTTGCATGCAATAATTAGTCGGACAGAAATGGAGTGGCACTATCCTTAGTCTGGGAGGGCTTATATAATTACTATCCTTAGTATTAATCAGTCATGTAAGGTGAGTCCTACCATATAAATAGAGCAGAAGACAGGGAGCAAAAGACAAACTCAAGGAGAGGAGAGACACAGCAAGATACGCCAAGGAAACAGAATCAATTCACTTTGCCTGACTTCACTACAACAGCCAAGTAAGATAATTTAAAATCACTTTGGTTTCTGAAACCTCAAAGTCTTATCTGCTTGAATGTCTTATTTTTATCATTTGCAGCAGTTATATTGGCATTGTTTCTGAAAATAAACCTGAAGGAGAGATGATCATATGCCTCTCTCTCTCTCTCTCTCTCTCTCTCTCTCTCTCTCTCTCTCTCCCTCTCCATCATTTGTGAATTTGCCCAAGGGTTCCAGTGGCTCCGTTATCCATTTGACTGAATTGAAATTAATAGAATTATTTGTATTACAATTTGTAAGCTTTAAAAATACATAAATTTGGATTTTTGGAGAACAAACGTTTTGCTTTAGTTTTGTAACTCAATTATTAGTGTGGTAAAGAAAATCCACGATTATTTGTTTTCTGCCATTTCAACTAGCATGTTGTGAGTTTTACTATCTTTTTTATGGTAGATTATCGTAACTTCATTGCTTGTTCTGTTTAAGAACATAATAACAATAATAATAATGACATTTGTTGGCTCTAGCTTTTCTGATGTGAGGATTTGCTGCCAGTGTTTTTGACTGTTGGGACTGAAAAGAAATTGAAGGCATTACTTTGGCCTCTGAGCATGTTTGTCAATCATGACTTTAAACAGATTGTATGCACATTTTTTTCACATCACAAGTGGTTCACAGTCATGCCGACTCAGCCAGAGGGCTGTCTAACTGCTCCTTACATATTTGGTTGAATATTTATCAGATCAGAGGGAACTGACAAAATGTCGGAATATGTTGCCATTGTGTTGGAAGTTGTCCATCTCTTGTGCATTTGAATTCTTAGAGCAAAGTTGTGGTGTGCTCCCCATCAATCACTCAATGCTGTCTGTGTACAGAGCAACAAAATGCTGATGAGACTTTTGAGGATTTCTCAGAGCTTTTTCAGGAATGTATGCTGCTGTTTTAGTACTAACGTCATATGAATTCATAGCAACAGTCATATAAGGGAAGGTCGTTCTAATTGTAATTGATTATATCTTCTTTTTTTGTGTTGGGTGTAGCTGCAGTTACAGTTTGAACTATTAGACGCTCCCACCAGAAGTACTAATGTAAACCACAGCTACTCACAAGAAACAGGCTTTTATCTTGAAATTTGGAATACCACTTTAATTTCTATCTGCAAAAAAAAACTTTTTATACATTTACATTTGATACAAAAAGGAAATAGTGGAAAACCATCAACAGCTTTTTCTTTAATTAAATGAACTAGATATGACCCCTTCTTATAATTCTCAAGAGAATCCCAAATACAATTATTTTCCCCATGTATTCCCAGTGGGGGAAGGACACTTGGGAAGATCCAAGCTCCCCCATTCAAAAGCCTGCCAAATTTCCCAAAATGTGGGAAGGCTAGACCTCGACATTTGGCAAGCTTTTAAATGGGACGTTTGGTCTTCCAAAGTGTTATGACCCATAGGGCAAAATTCTCAAATTTTGTTCCCATTTTGAGGTCCTTGGCATGGATCCGGGACCACCAAAATTGAATCACACATTATACAGAACATCATTTTTGATACTGAACAGGTTCTTCAAGTCTAGGTTCATTTCAAAAGATCATCAAGCCAGATTTTCACTTACACTTAGCCTACTGATCTGTGCACTCTGAGGCACATACATGCATCCCAGCCACCCCCCTGGTATTCTCAGTTGGGGAAGGACATTTGGGACTACTCTTGCAGTTTGGGTCAGGAAACTTGAGTAGACCCAGCCCCTTATTTAAAAGCTGGCCGAATGTCCCTATGCATGTAGAGATTAAAAATCTCCTTTTTACTAATTTTCCTTATCTTTCAGGAGGTTCATCTGAAATTCTGGAAGAGAAAGTGGAGGAGAAAAGAAACAGTTCACAATGATCATCAAGACGTTTATCGTTGTCCTTACACTTCTTGGTAAGTGATAAAAAGTAATATAGTAATTGGAAACCACAACTAAATGTGACAATGTGTGACTGAATTCTAACCAAACTCTTAACTTAAAACAGCATTCAACAGTCAGCCTGCTGAAGGAAGCCTGAGACAGAAATGTCCCACAGGAAACACCACTATGGCCCCAACAACAACACCATCACACGCAGAAATTGCAGCAACTGCAGCAATAGCAAGTGCGAAAGCAGCAGCAACAGCGGCATCAATAGCAGCAGCAGCAGCGGCAACAGCAGCAACAGCAGCAGCAACCACTTCTGGACCCACCGCTGTAGCAGCAGCAGCTGCTGCAGAAGCTGCAGCTCAAGCCGCACAGGGCGCAGCAGTAGCTTCTTCACTCGTCATAAATGGAACACTATCACCAATAGCGGCAGCAGAACTGGCAAACCAAGCAACAGAAGAAGCTAAAATAGCATTAACTGCAGCAAAAAATGCTATTGAAGCATCACCAACAACAACAGCAGAAGTAGCACGAAAGATTGCAGAGGCGTCCGGGAATGCATCAGCAGCAGCAGATGAAGCAGCACAGGCAGCAGATAAGGCTGCATCTGCGGTGACAGCAGGAACTGCAGCGGAAGCTACAGCAGCTGCAACACAGGCAGCAGCAGACGCAACCAAAGCTCTAGCAGCACTACTAGCAGCACTAACCGAAGCTAAAGACCAAACCACTGGACCAAGCAGCGAAACAGCAATAATCCAACAATCAATTGCAGCCATAGAAGCAGCAGCAGCTGCCGCAAACGCAACAACCCAAGGAAAAGCAGTTGGAAATGCAACAGAAGCAGCTAAAATAGCTAAAGAAGCAGCCACAGCTGTGTCCAACGTTGTAGCAACACCATCAGCAGTAGCAGCAACTGCAGCAGCTGCAAGTGCGAAAGCAGCATCAACAGCAGCATCAATAGCAGCAGCAGCAGCGGCAACAGCAGCAACAGCAGCAGCAACCACTTCTGGAACCACCGCTGTAGCAGCAGCAGCTGCTGCAAAAGCTGCAGCTCAAGCCGCACAGGACGCAGCAGTAGCTTCTTCACTCGTCATAAATGGAACACTATCACCAATAGCGGCGTCAGCACTGGCAAACCAAGCAACAGCAGAAGCTACAATAGCATTAACTGCAGCAACAAAAGCAATTGAGGCATCAACAACAACAACAGCAGAAGTAGCATTAAAGATTGCAGAGGCGTCCAGGAATGCAGCAGCAGCAGCAGATGAAGCAGCACAGGCAGCAATAAGGCTGCATCTGCGGTGACAGCAGGAACTGCAGCGGAAGCTACAGCAGCTGCAACACAGGCAGCAGGAGACGCAACCAAAGCTCTAGCAGCACTACTAGCAGCACTAACAGAAGCTGAAGACCAAACCACTGGACCAGCCAACCAAACAGCAATAATCCAACAATCAATTGCAGCCGTAAAAGCAGCAGTAACTGCCACAAACGCAAAAACCCAAGGAACAGCTGTTGCAAAGGCAACAGAAGCAGCTAAAATAGCTAAAGAAGCAGTCGCGGCTGTGCCCGACTTTGTAGCAACACCACCAGCAGCAGCAGCAACTGCAGCAGATGCAAGTGCGAAAGCAGCATCAACAGCAGCATCGATAGCAGCAGCAGCAGCGGCAACAGCAGCAACAGCAGCAGCAACCACTTCTGGACCCACCGCTGTAGCAGCAGCAGCTGCTGCAAAAGCTGCAGCTCAAGCCGCACAGGACGCAGCAGTAGCTTCTTCACTCGTCATAAATGGAACACTATCACCAATAGCGGCAGCAGAACTGGCAAACCAAGCAACAGAAGAAGCTAAAATAGCATTAACTGCAGCAAAAAATGCTATTGAAGCATCACCAACAACAACAGCAGAAGTAGCACGAAAGATTGCAGAGGCGTCCGGGAATGCATCAGCAGCAGCAGATGAAGCAGCACAGGCAGCAGATAAGGCTGCATCTGCGGTGACAGCAGGAACTGCAGCGGAAGCTACAGCAGCTGCAACACAGGCAGCAGGAGACGCAACCAAAGCTCTAGCAGCACTACTAGCAGCACTAACAGAAGCTAAAGACCAAACCACTGGACCAAGCAGCGAAACAGCAATAATCCAACAATCAATTGCAGCCGTAGAAGCAGCAGCAGCTTCTGCAAATGCAACAACCCAAGGAACAGCAGTTGCAAAGGCAACAGAAGCAGCTAAAATAGCTAAACAAGTAGCTGCGGCAGCTGTGGCAGCATCGCCAACACCAATCTCCATAACATTGACTCCAACAGCAGCAGCTACAGTGACAGCGGCAGCAGCTTCTGCAGCAGCAGCAGCAGCTTCCACAGCAGCGGCAGCAGCAGCAGCAGCTTCGACAGTTGCCGGAGCAACATCATCCCCAGCTGCAGCAAAAGCAATTGCAGCTGCAGTAGACGCAGCCAGATATGCTACATTAGTGGCAACAGGACAAGCACCCCCGACATTGGCTGCAAGGGCAGCAACGTTAGCTGCCAAGGCTGCCATATCAGCAGCGGCAGCAGCAGCACAAGAAGCAACAACAGCCCCTGCATCGAAAGCACAAGCAGTTGCCCAACTATCAATGGTATCATTAAAAGCATCAAAGGCTGCTGAAAAAGCAGCAAAAGCAGCAACATCGGCAGCACTGGGCAATACAGCAGCGATCGCCCAAGCTACAGAAGCTTCAAAAGCAGTGGCTAACATATCAATAGAAGCAGCTGAAACATTACAATCAGAATTATCATCCGCCAGTGGGGCAGCAGCAATATCAATCTCAGCAGCGCTAACGGTGGCAGAAATAGCAGAAGCAACAGCATTGACAGCATCAACAGCAACTGGAACAGCAAAAACAGAGGACATTGCAGAAATATTGGTATCAGCAGCAAAGGCAGCAGCAAAAGGCGCAGAAGCAACAGCAACAGCTGCATTAGCCGCACTCCCAACTGCAGCCACCAATCCACCCACAGATGCATCACCGCCAGCAACAACTGTGGCACCACCACCCACAGAGAGACAAATCACAGCAGTGTCAATGTCAACAGCCACAGCAGCAGCAGCAACCGCATTGGCAGCCTCAACGGCAGCAGCCGCTGGAGCACCAGCATCCAAAGTAGAAGATGCAGTAATAGCTGCACAACGTGCAGCCAGAGCTGCCACATTGGTAGCAGCAGGACAAGCCCCGGTAGCACTGGGAGTACAAGCAGCCAGAAATGCAGCACAAGCAGCAGAAGCAGTAGCACAAGCTGCAATACAAGCACAATCGCCATCTGCGCCATCAGAAACAGCAAAGGCGGCATTAAAAGTAGCAATGGCGGCAAGCAAAGCAGCAAACGCAACAGCGATGGCAGCTTCGGAAACAGCGGGAGCAATTACAGCTGTAGCAGAAGCTGCGAAAACAGTGTCGACAGAAGCAGAAGGAGCATTAACAGCATTATCAGCAATCACAGGGCTAGAAGCAGCAAAACTGACCGGGACAGAACGTTCGGCAATAGACACAGCAAAAACAGTGGCAGATATAACCGTAGCAACAGCAATAACAGCAGAAACACTAGCAGAAGCTGCAGCAGCAAACAACACCGCAACAATTGCATCAGCAGCACAAGCGGGAGCAAGAGCTGCAACAGCAGCAGCAAATGCAGCAAATGCCACAAATGCCGCAAATGCAGTACTGCAAACGGAATGCCAAGTGACAGCACCAGCTGCAGGCGTACCTGGAACAACCGCAGCGACATCACAAGGAACAGCTGAAGCAAAGCAAGCAGCAGTGGCAGGGTGTACGGCGTCGGCAGCAGCAGCAGCGGCGGCAGCCTCTGCTGCCGCAGCGGCTGCTGGCCCAGCAGCCAAAGTAGCAGCAGAAAATGCAGCAAACGCTTCAAAATTGGCAGCAAGTGCAGCCACGTTACTTGCACAAGGGGCAATAACAGTGGAGGTGGCAGCTGATGCAGCAAAAAATGCGGCAGAAGCGGCAAACACAGCAGCCCTAGCAGCAATACAAGCAGCATCAGCAGCACAACCAGGATCGGCGGCACTGAAAACAGCCCAAATAGCAGCAGCAGCGCTAAAAGCAGCAGGAGCAGCAGAAACGGCAGCAAATGCAGCAAAGTTGGCAGCGGCTTCCAATTCAACACCGGAAATACTCGCAGAAGTTACAGCAGCCGCCAAATCAGTGGTCACGGAAACGGGAGACGCAGCAGGAGACTTGGCGGCACTATTATCAGACCCCACAGGGTTGACAGCAGCACAGCGTGCATCAGTACAAGACGCACAGTCGGTGGCACAGATAGCGCAAGCAGCAGCAATGGCAACGGCAACAGCAGTAGAGGCAGCAACAACGCGAACTGCAGCCGACCTAGCAGCAGCACTGACTTCAAGCACCCATGCGGCGGCAACAGCAGCAGCAGCGGCAACAGCGGCGGCAACGGCAGCAAGTGGGATGGTATCAAGAGTTTCCTCTAGCAACGCAGCAGCATTAACAACAGCAGCAGCAACAACAACAGCCAAACCCGGAGCAGGAGCAGTAGCTGGATCAGGAGGAACATTTCAATTTGAAGCAGGAACAGGAGCCCATGCAGCTGCAATCAACAACCAACTCAGTCTCATTTCTGTCACAGTGGCTGTAATAGCTGCCGTGCTTCTATAAAGAGCGAAGTGATACAGCTACATAAGGATACAGGATTGATGGACTCATAGTTTACCTGTTGGATACAAATATGTAGTTATTATTTAGGTGTATATTTTACTTATTCAATTTATCACTGTTTAGCACTAAATTATGACTCTTCAATAATGTTGTATAAAAGGCAGAGAAGGCAGATGATCAAAGACAGGAGAGGAAGGTTCAGTCCTTACTCTGGGTACAGTGATCAAAGTTTGAATAATTACTTTCACATGTTTGCCACTGTCACTTTAGTAATACTGGCCAACATGGCTGATAGTTCATCCTTTGAATAGGTGTAAATTGTTCTATTTATTATACTATTTATTGTGTGCATGTGTGCATTAGAGTGTACATTAGGTGTATAACTGAAAGTGATCTCTAGAGTCATTTCAGGTCAAGATATAGCACTGTCTTTGTATTTGTGATTATATGAAATTATGTAAATATCTTATTCTGTAGTTTATTGTAATTATTATTTTGAATTGTGAGCGCTTGTGAATGTAAACAGCTGCACTTAACCCAACTCATTAAGGATATGCTATCTTCTTAATCAATGGGCTAATTTATTCATTAATAAATTAATGATAACTGAATTTTTTTTTTGCCTCATTCTGTTTCATTCAACCCCTTAACGAACAGATCAAACTTAACTTTATTTAAAATTCTAGTAGAGATTCTAAAGTTTTCAAAGCTAAATTAAATACATTTTGGGGAGTCTTGGAATATGATTATTTGAATATTCCACGCATATAAACATCATATAGCTTCGATGAAGAGCTGAGACACGATGATACAGATTATATGATGTGACAGCCGACATTCGGGGATAAGATGGTTTCTCCTAATTTAAAGTGTTATGGTAAATATTAACCCTTTAATGGTCCCACCCAGCAAAAAAACTAAATCTGTTTTTGCATTTGCATTTCTTAGTTCCCTTGGGCACTAAAAACGAAGTGTTCTATGAGGAGGAGGTAAAATGGTTGACAAATTGGACTTCATAGCACATACGTATATAAACACTTCATATGTCCTGATATCTGATATTAATAACTCCCAGTGCCTGAATTGGTCCTAAAAAGGTGCCAGTACCCAAATTGAGCCGTTGCATGACATGATCATTGCATGTGTTTTTGATATATTTATATTCATTTGTATATCAGTCCACATTTCAATCTAAATGTAAATGGACTGCATTTATATAGTGCTTTTCTGGTCTTAATGACTCAGGGTTCAGTGTCTTACCCAAGGACACTTCAACATGGGACTGCAGGGCCAGGGATTGAACCACCAACCTTCCAACTCGCAAGCAACCGCTCTACCAGCCACCTCTAAGGAGCCTGATTATACTACCAATCTCACAGTTGAGTCGTCAAAGTGTCTGAAAATGTGGTTATGAAACAAATAAACATTCCATTCGGCCTATATGGGGGGCTGAATATCTGATTTTAAATAGATTTACTTGTTTTTCTCCCATAAATCATTATATATATATATATATATATATATATATATATATATATCCCATTTTGGTATAAATATCAGCCTTGGCCACCTGGGTAGCTAACCTGGTAGAGTGCACGCCCATAACACGGCCAGTTGTTCAAAGGTAATCTGATCGGATTTTAGTTATCGGATTGGATCAAATCTTGAAAATGGGTTGTTCAAAAGGGAAAGAAGGTTTCTGAAATCCGATTAGATTAGTGAATCCAATCCTAGTTTTAATCGGGATCAAACCTTCAGTTTGTTTTGTTCAAAACTTGTCAGTAGGATTTGGATAACTTTGATCCAAAAAAACAGGATTATCCTGATCCCAACAGGGGGTAGGATTTCAAGGTGGATTCCAGGAAGAAAATGTAGTAAAACTTTAAAATTGGTCAAATAATACATTTGTATCATGTAGTGTATATACTTTTATTTATATTTTGCACTTGACTTGTGTAACCGTTGTAACAGTGATAAAGTAGATGAAGTAGACATAGGCTACCAATTAAGCTATTCAGTATAGTAAAGTAAAAATAAAATAAAAATAGAAATGATTTTGTGTAAAAGTGAAGTGAAAGAGCAGAAGCACAGATACTCCTGGCAGAGGAACTAATCAAGCTGACCAAACTGCACCAAGAAGAACCCTGAACGTTCTTTATTTTTTTAACTATTGGACATTTAGCCTTTTGTTTTGTTTTTAAGACATTTTCAAAATATCCACAATATATTTGTTAATGTATATTTGTTTTTATTTGTTGTAACTCAGATGAGGGGTCATCAAAGAAATTATGAATGGAAGTGGATGGTTATGTTATTTTTGTGTTTTGTCTCAAAATAAGAAACACTTACAGTGACCCCATGTTGGCTCTCCTACCTGTTCTTTACATAGCTGGTAGCCCACATTTTGATATGTTGTCCCATTTAGAGCACTGGTAATCCGGATTTGGTAATCTTGAAAACTGTCTATCTGGATCAGGGTGATCCAATCCAATGTTGCTTTGAAAAACCGGCATAAAAGTAAGACGGATTACCTGATCCTGGATAGCTAAAAATGGGATTTCAAAATCCGGATATTTTTTATCCAGATTAAATGTTTTGAACAACTGGCCCTAGAGGTTTACTCCTCGACGAGGGGGCCGCAGGTTCAACTCCGACCTGTGGCCCTTTACTGCATGTTATTCCCCCTTGTCTCTCCCCTTTCATGTCTTCAGCTGTCCCATAAATATAAAGGCCTAATCTTTAAAAAAAAAAAATATCAGCCTATTAATAATACTGTTCATAAAAATTAGAAGTAAGGGTACTCATGTGGACAAAAATCAGAAGTGCCGGTACACGGTATACTGGTGGGTGCTGGCACATTTCAGGCACTGAAAGCAGCTTTATATTCTGTCATAAAGCATATTATGTAGAAAATAATATTCTTTTGAAAGTTTCTTATTTAAAAAATTACAATAAGTCTGAAAAATATACATTACTATGAATTCAAAATTTTAATAGCAAAGATAAATTGGACTATTTGTGAAAAAAAAGTTATTTACACATAAGGCTTACTATAGGTATGTAGGTAGCCAATATAGTTAAGCTTAAGGAGTCACTGTTCCTTCCAGATGGATGTTTACCTTAAAACATGATGCATAAATAATATCCATTTTACATCCATTCTGCCCTGTTTAATATGCAACTCAATTGTGTACAATATATGCGGTAGGGGGTCCCTACTCGCTCTCTCTTTCAGCTTAGGGGGCCATGGCCTAAAAGACGTTGAAGACCTCTGTTTTAGGGGGCTTCAGTGGGTCCCCAGTACAACAGAGAATAATTTATTTTCAATTTAATTTCACCCATAAGTAACACAATGACAAAATGTAGGCCTGTGACTAATTTGGTCATGGGGTTTCATACACTTTCTGTAATAAAACATCTAGAAGCAAAAATCCTATCAGATGGGGGGGGGGGACCCTGGGACAAACTCTTATCAAATGGGGGTCCATGGTCTATATTTGTATCAGTTCATTGGTCTTTGAAGTGAAAACATTTGGGAACCACTGAGCTACTCTATATGGATGTATTAGTACTTTATGTACTTTAAATAGGTGTCCTTGTCACGTCAAGTCAAGTGAACTTTATTGTCAATTCTGCAATATGTGCCAGACATACAGAGCAATTAAAAAAAACGTTTCTCTCTGACCCACGGTGCAACAAGGACAGGTATAATAAGTATAATATAAAAGATAAGTAATATATACCAGGGGTCTTTAATGTTTTTAAGCCAAGGACCCCTTATCTAAAAGTGAGATGGAGCAGGGACCCCCTACTACATATATTGTATAAAATGAAGTTGCATATTAAACTTGGCCTACAATAACGTGTAGGGCGGCCTAAAGCCTTTAAACATACAATTTTAGCATATAATACTAAGATATTAAAATAATAAAAGTAGGCATGATTGTATAAATCATGTTTTAATGTTAAACATACTGTACATGTGGCACAGTGAATCCTCAGGATGAACTGTATCTGTGGATGGCTACCTTAGTTACTACCTTACCTATAAGCCAGTGGGCCTGTCCTCAGTGGCTTTGGCGAATTGCCAAGATACTGCACCCTCCATTCCAGTTGGTGAGGTGATGCCTGTTTGTTGTCAAGTGGCAAAAATAGAAAACAAGAAGAAGCATAATAACTGTCATGGAAGCACCTGCTGCAGGCTCTCATGGTAACAGACGATGTCCACCCCGACGACAGTGGCGATGAAGATAACGTTACGCACCTAAAGTTCATAATCAAAGTTTTTTTTTTACTTTTACTTCTAATACTTAAGTACATTTAATATAAGAACATTACTTTTGATACTTTAAGTACAGTAAATATCAGATACTTTAAGACTTTGACTCCAGTAATATTCTAAAAGGTGACTTTAACTTCTACCAAAGTCCTTTTCTGGTAAGATACTCGTACTTTTACTCAAGTATTGCTTTCAAGTACTTTATACAAGACTGTGTATACTAGTATCCCTGTACGGATCTGATAGGATTGCTATCATTGTTGTACGTTCTGGCTCAGGTCAAACGTTTTGGGAAACATGAACTATTACAGACCATAAACGCCATAGAACTTTCTTTTTATTATCTGCTTTGACAGTGAGTCGTAACAAAATAAGAGCATACATAAACTACTTTAAAGTACATTTTCTTCAGGGCTAAATTAGGTGGCATTGGATCGTTGCATAAACTCCAGCGTAAGTTAAATGGAAAATGAGTTCCTGGCTCACTCCCATAACATTCTTCCGAAGTGGTTAAACGAACAATGTCAGGCTGGTACACCGCGAGGCGTGGTGCAGGCAGTTACATGTTGGAAGGTTAATACCAATCAATTTGTACATTCCTAACACATGTTATGAAAAGGACACCCATTACAACACACCCCACACTCCCTGAAACCTAAATAAAAAATTATATGTTTTCATCACCACTCATTAGAACTGGAACAATTGTTTAAGATGTACCTCTGTTGTTGGAGAATAATGGTGGGCAGAAGGCAAGGCGAGCTTATTTGAGAAACACCTTCCAAACATAAAAGCACTTCAGAAGGGCATATTTAAAACCCAATTACACTATGACTATATATTATAGAGTGACTCAGAGGGATGAACGTTTCTGTAATTTCATGTAATAACTGTAATAACAGAAATCTTTTTTGTTTTTGTATTTCATCGCTAAGCACGTTATGTTTTCAGTTTGGTTCGGTTAGAGTTGAGGGCAGGACAGCAGAGCAAGCTTAGATGAGAAAGACCTTTCAAACACAAAGGCAATTTCAGAGGGGCGTAATTAAAACACAACGAGACAGACAATATTAGAAATTGACTCAGAGGAATTAAGGGTTCAGTGTAATTACAGAAATCTGGACCTAGATTCCTAGAAGAGCACCTTGCCACCCGTTCTCACGCCGAACTCATAAAATACGGACGTTTGGGCAAAAAGCGCCCTTCAGTGTGTTTGTAGAACGCACTGGGGAGAGCAGCAGCTACACAGGGTTTGAAGATGACGTAGCACTAAGAGCGACTACGATAGCGAGTAGTATGAAAGGCCGAAAATACGCATAGCGAGGTTGGTTGGGGTCGTGGATGGGTCAAACACAGGATTTTCACCCAGGAAACCAGGGATGGTGTCCCGTGTGTCATGTTTCCTAAACCCAACTGTCCCGTTCTTCTTTTCCTGAACCCAACTGTCCCATTCTTCTTTGCCTAAACCCAACCGTCCAGTTCTTCTTTTCCTAAACCCAACTGTCCCATTCTTCTTTTCCTAAACCCAACTGTCCCGTTCTTCTTTTCCTAAACCCAACTGTTCTTCCCGGTGTGTCTTGGAAACGTAAGCCCTACCATGACCTTTTCCTTAACCTAACTGCATCAAAAGTGACGCCAATAGTCCCAACCCAGCGCCTTTAGATATGGCGCTAAAGGAGACTTTTAGGGTCAATGGCACCTGACCAAGCGTCCGTATTTTACGCGATGGGAGTGAGAATGTGTTGCCCGTAGTGTGGACCATACGGGGACTTGAAACAGCGACCCTCCGGTTCCCAACCCAACCCCCTACGGACTGAGTTACTGCCACCCCTTTAAATGGCCTTAAAGAAGTGGTTCCAAAGTACCATGTAGCATTTTCAATTTCTATTTATTTTATTTTTGTGGCTTTCATTGCCTTTACGTATAGGACAGATTAAGACAGGGAAGTGGGAGAGAGAGAGAGGGGGAGTGACATGCAGCAAAGGGCCCGCAGGTCGGAACCGAAGCGGTGGCCGCTGCGACAAGGACTGAGTCTCCGTACATGGGGCGCACGATCAACCACGTGAGCTAACCAGGCGCCCCAATTTCTTTTTCTTTCTTCTTTTTTGGACAAAGAAAGCAAAAGGCATGTTGACATAGCTACCCGGCTGCCTGCTGTTATATGTAGATTGTGTTGTCTGTATTTGATGTCTTGTTGTTGTGCTGTTTTAGCCTGTGGCGTGATGCGTGTTTTACTAGACGACCCAAATGTGAATAAGCCTTTGGACTTTATTGTGTTTTTATCCTTTGAGATTTTTTTTATGTCGGCCTATGTAATTACTGCTGTGCGGTAGGGGTGGGAATCGCCAGAGGCCCCACGATACGATATGATCACAATACGATGTTCTAGAGATTTTAATTTTATTGCAATATTCTTCAATATGTTACAATTATTACCCGTTTTCCAACTTCAAATTATGTCCCCAAAGGAAAACTTTGTCAACATCAGTTTTATCTAAAAAAATATACATTTCTCTGTGGCTTAATCTATAATAATACAACATCATTTATTAGTTGATGTATATTTTGTATTAATAATCTGAAAAAAAGTAACTAAAGCTGTCAAAAAATTTTTTGTGAAAAGAACAATATTGGCTTCCAAAATGTTGTGGAGTAGAAGTATGAAGTAGCATAAAATGGAAATACTCAAGTAAAGTACAAATACCGGAACATTGTAGCATATCACTATCTATCTATCTATCTATCTATCTATCTATCTATCTATCTATCTATCTATCTATCTATCTATCTATCTATCTATCTATCTATCTATCTATCTATCTATCTATCTATCTATCTATCTATCTATCTATCCTGTTGTTGTTATACACCGACTGGCCGCTGGGGGCCACTGTAGCTAAGAAGGGGGCGATGCGTTCGCCAAGCAGCGCCGGGGAAAAGGCGAGTTGTTCCGGGGAGAAGAAGAAGAAAGATGTCCACCGTAGCTAACGTTAGCTAGCATCTGGGGCTCGAAAAATGATGCGCCGTTCATCATTTTGTCGTTTTTTCTCTTCGAGCGAGCCACAGCCATAACTAAAACATCCCTCCGTCGACTGTATAAGAACATAACTACGGGAGTGTGTTATTAGAGTGATTCATAACGTAGTTTTTGGGAGGCTGTGTGTGTGTTTGTGCAGGGGGGGGGGTGGGGGTCTCGTCAGGTCAGCTGTCCGTCAGTTAAACGTCAGGTGAGTTTACAGTTTGATTTTCTGCTTTTCCTACTCTCTAATTTCACGTATCCATCGAGGAATAGGAAGATGTTAATGTTTATTTGTAAACCATGCACACATATACAACTTTGCAAACTTGTTTATTGATTGTAACCGTGATGAAGAATCACCGTTTTGTCCCTGTGGCAAGTTTGCTGTTCAGTGTGTCAGCGGGTCTCAGTGGTGTGTTTTATTTTTGTCACAACGATATGATATCAATATAACATCATTGTGTTAATGTAACTTCGCTCTGTTGTTAATGTAGTTTTACTCTAAATGTCTTAATTTTCCTCATGAATTCACTGTAGTTCACAACACAATTCATTTATTCACAAATACCACTTGAAACATTACAATAATACAGTTGGGGGTACAAGATTAATTGGGTAAGTGAATGGGTCCCCAAAAAGCTAGAAAAGCTTATAGGTGGGGGCCCATGATTCAATATAAAGTAGTGGAACAAAGTATAGAATACACAATTTCCACAAATGATGATGACTAGATGCACTAGGCTCTAGTACATACATGACACTACATATACATACAATCATACATACATCCCAGTAGTCCATGAAAAAATAGTTTTAAATTAGATATAGGTTAATAAGAAATATTTTTTAGTTGTCTTTTAAAGTTGATATTCATATAGAGAATGTATCCTCATGTGCAGTGGCTTGCATAAGTTTACACACCCATGCTAAAGTTGTCTTAAAAAGAGGAAAAAAAAACCCCATCTTTTGGAAATTGATCTTAATGCCTTAATTAAAAAAATTAGGAAAAATCCAACCTTTTAAGGACACCAATTTTCTTTGTGAATGAATAATGTTTCGTAAATAAATAAATGTTCTTCCTTAAAGTACAGGGGGCATAAGTATACACACCCCTATGTTAAATTCCCATAGAGGCAGGCAGATTATTATCTTTAAAGGCCAGTTATTTCATGGATCCAGGATACTATGCATCCTGATAAAGTTCCCTTGGCCTTTGGAATTAAAATAGCCCACACACATCGTCAGGTACCCTTCACCATACCTAGAGATTGGCATGGAGTACTTTCCATAAAATCATCTCTCAGTGCAAATCACACCAGCTATTAGGCTAACTGAAATAAAACCATGCCAATCTCTAGGTATGGTGAAGAGTATACGATGATGTGGGGCTATTTTGGATTCTTCAGCATAAACCAAGAACAACAAAAAAATGAACCATGAAATAAAATACAATAATCAGAGGAAATAGTGCATTTTTTGGGGACTATTTTCAGCGGTGGAGTAATCCAAGTTTGGTGCTTAAGTGAGTATTTGTGGCAGCAGGACGGTGTATGTGGGATTGAGTCATAATAAACAGCTGTGTGTGTGTGTGTGTGTGTGTGTGTGTGTGTGTGTGTGTGTGTGTGTGTGTGTGTGTGTGTGTGTGTGTGTGTGTGTGTGTGTGTGTGTGTGTGTGTGTGTGTGTGTGTGTGTGTGTGTGTTCAGTTTGGCTCACTGATGTGTTTTTATGATACATCAGGCTTGTTAGTAGATACATTCACTGTTGGTTTGAGTCTGGAAAAATTTGTGTGGTGTGTTGCTTGGGACTAAGGGCCCTGACAGGTACAGGTGTATAGTTTTTTTTATATATATGTGTGTGTGTGTGTGTGTTCTCTTTCTCTCTCTCTCGGTCCAGTGAGAACCAGTCGTCATGGCGGCTCCGGTAAACATCCAGACTCCCAGTAAGACCTGGGAGCTGAGTCTGTATGAGCTTCACAGGAGCCCTCAGGTAAACCTGTGTGTGTGTGTGTGTGTGTGTGTGTGTGTGTGTGTGTGTGTGTGTGTGTGTGTGTGTGTGTGTGTGTGTGTGTGTGTGTGTGTGTGTGTGTGTGTGTGTGTGTGTTCTGATGTTTCATTTTTTCAATTGTCATATGCTGGTTTTGTTGGTTAATGTAGAAGATGTTGGAGAACTACTGAAGAAGCCTCCATATTAGCACTTTAACATAAAAAAAAAACAGGACATATGGTCCACACTACAGGAAAAATGTGGAAAAGGTACAAAATGAAAGAAGACAACGCAAAATAAAAATACATTTGACTCCTGGGACAGAATAAATGTACACTCTTCCACCATGAAAACCAGCTAAATATGATTTTTAGGATCCTCCTTTAACAAAAATGGGCCCAAAAATGAATGTGTGTCTCTCTGTCTGTCTGTGTGTCTCTGTTTGTCTGTTTAGGAGGCGATCATGGATGGGACGGAGGTGGCGGTGTCTCCCCGCTCTCTGCACAGCGAGCTGATGTGTCCCATCTGTCTGGACATGCTGAAGAACACCATGACAACCAAAGAGTGTCTGCACCGCTTCTGCTCTGACTGTATCGTCACCGCGCTGCGATCCGGGTGAGCGCAATACAACCGCGACTCCTCGCTATTGGTTCTTTTGGATGAATCGACTGTTGGTCTCGCGTTGCCAGACCTTCCTCCACAGCGCTGCGAAGGAAGGTCTGGGTAGTCTTTGTAAATTACAGAGTGTGGTCTAGACCTACTCTATCTGTAAAGTGTCTTGAGATAAGTCTTGTTATGATTTGATACTATAAATACAATTTGAATTGAATAGTCCACACAGCATTCCTGGATAGGAAAAAAAACTCACTGGGTTGTTTGCATTTCTTTAAACCAATCAGAATGGTCTTTGGTGGCGCCAAGCTCCGGACGCAGCGACGGTAGCTCTGCTAAATAGTCTCTGGAAGGAACTTGTTTTGGTGGAACATTTGCACATTGTAAAAGATAACGCCCCATACAATATTAAATGAAGTGAACTGTTGACACAATACAGTAACGTGATCTATTTAAATTAGCTGATACATGGTTAAACCTCATTGGCTCTTACCAGTGTATCTCCGTGTGTACTTCGTCCACAGCAATCCCACCAATCACTCCCAAAACGTCCCAGTTAGAGGAAATGCCCTAAACATATTCTTTGTAAATCACTACGATCATTCCCTAAAAGAACCGAGCAGGTCTGCCTTGTTGCAACATCCAAATTTTCCTTAAAGTGCTCATATTACGCTTTTTGGCTTTTTCCCTTTCCTTTATTGTGTCTTTTTTTTGTGCACGTTATAGGTTTACAAAGTGAAAAAGCCCAAAGTCCCCCCCCCCCCAAAGGGACTTACCATCTCCAACAGAAAACACTGTTCACCAACTGCTCCAAACAGCTCTATTGTAGTCCAGCCTTTACTTCAGAGACAAACGAGGTCACTTTGTAACACATGTTATAATGCTCGCCTAGCAGCTAGCGTTGCACGCCCTCATACTCTGCTTCTGGCTGGCTAGTAGTCCTTCCGTAGCTACTGTCAGGGCATGCCCTCATACTCTGCTTCTGACTGGCTAGTAGTCCTTACCTAGGTACTGTCAGGGCATGCCCTCATACTCTGCTTCTGACTGGCTAGTAGTCCTTACCTAGCTACTGTCAGGGCACGCCCTCATACTCTGCTTCTGACTGGCTAGTAGTCCTTACCTAGCTACTGTCAGGGCACGCCCTCATACTCTGCTTCTGACTGGCTAGTAGTCCTTCCGTAGCTACTGTCAGGGCATGCCCTCATACTCTGCTTCTGACTGGCTAGTAGTCCTTACCTAGCTACTGTCAGGGCACGCCCTCATACTCTGCTTCTGACTGGCTAGTAGTCCTTACCTAGCTGCTGTCAGGGCATGCCCTCATACTCTGCTTCTGACTCGCTAGTAGTCCTTACCTAGTTACTGAGGCTGTGCGACTCCCAACAAAGATGGAACAGAAGTGCGATGCCTCATTCTAAAACAGAGAGCTCAACACACAGGGTGAAAAGAGGAGCTGCAGCAATGTGCAGTACAACAAAAATATGGTGTTTTTTGAAAATGAAAACCATGTAAACCTATTCTGATATAACCTCTAAATACAATTATGAACCTGAAAATGAGCATAATATGGGCACTTTAAAGCTTGCCATTTTCAGACCTGCCAACCTGTACGCATGTTGTGTAGTAGATACGCATTTTGACATCAAAATACGGTGATAGGATTTGTCACTTTAAACTACGCGAAAATCAGTTGACTGTTTTGAGTTCACTCGTTGACGTGCAGCCGTCTCAGTCTAACTCTTGATGATAGTAGGCAGCTAAAACTTATGGCTAAAACAGCGTAGCAGCCACGAGCATGCTGGAAAAAAAACTAAAGAAGAAGAGTTTGACCAATCACACCTTCGGGTCCCTTCCTCTAATGTCAAGTGGGGATATCGGCTACTGATAGTAAAACGAAAGCATCAAATGCAAGTGTTATTCATTCCTCTCTCATTCCCGTTTAGTTTCCCCAAGTTAAACACAAAAGGTTAAAACTGAGCGGAGGATGTGCGGAATGTGTCGGTATCTGTCGGACTTTGGCTGGCCGTTCGGCGCCTTCAGACAAAGCTCAAGCTAACAGGCTAAAGGCTTATTAGCTAGCCAAACACCGAGCGGTAACCTCGGCAAAGATTGGCTCTGTGGGCGCATCAATCTGCTCGGTGTGCGTAACAGAGCGAGCAGCCGCCGGACTCTAACACCTGTTGATCCGCGCAGGACTTCACTGTGAGCGGACTGTTTAGAGACGATGTGACCGGCAGGTAACGTTAAAGGTTATCTGCTACTGTAGCAGAGCTGCAAGTAAACGCTGAACTGAGCTGTGTGTTTTCAGTGTTAACCCTTGTGGTCCTTCGGGTCCCAGTGACCCGAAGGACCACACAAGGATTATGTACTTCCGTTTACTTTGTTGAGAATTGCTCTCTAAACCCTGTTTCTTGTAAAGTAAGTAAGTAAAGTTTATTTCTAGAACACATTTAAACACAGTTTAAGCTGACCAAAATGCTGTACAAACAAGAACTAAGGTGCTGTATTAACCCTTGTTTAGAGAGCAATTCTCAACAAAGTAAAGGGAAGTACATAATCCTTGTGTTGTCCTTCGGGTCACTGGGACCCGAAGGACAACACAAGGGTTAAACACTGCTGCAGGTGTTCATGCACGACTGTTGTTGGTGATTTTCCAGAGGAGGAAGACTTACTCACATCATGTATTGCAGTAAAAGTAGAAAAAACAGTGTTGTAGATTTACAAATGACTTGTCCGTTACAAGTCCTGCATTCAACATCTTCCCTAATATGTAATAGTACAAAAGTATTATCAAAATATACTTAAAGTACCAAAAGTGAAAGTGCTCATTATGCAGTGTAATTTATTTTATTGGATTATATTATGGTCAAATTAATTCTATTAAATATGACTGATGATTTAAATAAAATGTTTTATTTAATTCAAGTAGCCTACTTGAACATAATTATTTTCTAGGGTTTAAAATGTATACAGATTTGAGATTTAATGGCACATTTTTTCCACGTGCGTGCCGCCATGTTCATGAACCAGAACTTCGACAATAAATCAGTAAGTTGCTACTCTCAAAAAAGTTTTTCAAGGTTGGCAGGTCTGCATTTTCAGCCTGCAACGTTGTTTCGAGGTTCCGGTTAATGTGGCTTGATGCCACCGGAGTTTGAAGTTAACTAAAAGAAAGTCTAAAGTGAGGGACATCCGGCGAAATTTTTGACGGCGCCGGAACTATCCCGTAAATATAGACTAATCTCCTAGACTAATACGTTTCTGTCAATGCTTTTTAAAGGCACATATTTTGACTGGAATGCCGTGCAGATACTTTTACCGTCTCCTCCTACCGCAGGAACAAAGAGTGTCCGACCTGCAGGAAGAAGCTGGTCTCCAGGCGTTCGCTGCGCCGAGACTCCAACTTTGACGCGCTGATCTCCAAGATCTACCCGAGCCGCGATGAGTACGAGGCCCACCAGCGCCGCGTCCTCGAGAGACTCAACAGGCTGCACAACAAGGAGGCGCTGAGCTCCAGCATCGAGGAGGGGCTCCGACAGCAGGCCCGCTACAGGTCCGAGAGGTGTTGGAATTGCAATAAAAGTATTTTTTTCTTAAAAGAGTCTACCGAACGAACGCTGGAGATCAGTGAACACGGTGACATCCGCAAAAAAACATGTCTGATAGGCAAACGTATCCAAGCAGATTATCCAGAATATTGTGTATCCCCTCCGCCCTGCAGGAACCACCGGGTGAAGAAGCCGACTCAGGAGAGCGACAACACCACCTTCAGTGGCGGGGAAGACAACGGCGACGCCCGCTCCCACCTGTCCCATGACTCGGCGCCCTCGCACACCCCTCTACCCGCCGGTCAGACCCCGTCGGAGGCCGGCCCGAGCCGCAAGCGGCCGCGGGCGTCCGAAGACGGCTCGGGGCCCGAGGCGGACAGCGGCAGCCCCACGCCTCCGCTGAGGCGCCACAAAGAGGGGCCGGCCTCGGAGATCGAGCTGGTGTTCAGACCCCACCCGGAGCTGGTCCACGCCGAGGACTACAACCAGACCAGGTGAGGCCGACGCATTTGTAACATATGTCAGTTAAAGGTGCGGTAAGCGATGCAAAGATGGTTGATATTTGAACTCAACTGCCAAACAAATGCATTTGTGTTGTAGCTTTTGCGTTCGTGTTGTGGATCACCAGAGTCATATAAGCAACAAATAAGCAACTCAAATAATATTGTTCATGTCCAAAATCAATCTTCATTTATATAGCACCTTTCCAACGTGACAATATGCAATTCAAAGTTATTGAAAAACATCAGATAAGATAAGAAAAATTATACATAAATGGGTTTAGAAACCAATGCACACTAAAATAAAAAAAAATAAAAAAAATGAATAAAATATATTTAAAAAACATTGAAATGTTTAAAATAATAAAATGATAAGACACTACTTGAAAGCCAGACTGAATAAGTAGGTTTTTAGTCTCCGTTTAAAGGTATTTATATTACCGTTCCCTCTCAGAGGAGCTGGAATTTAAGAGGGAGAACCTCCCCCCTTCTTAATTTTCATTATTCATAATAGAAATTGATTTGGCATCCATCAGTGTCCATGTTCAACTCAGTCGGTTTGAACAAATCCACTCCTAATATCCCCCACAGGCCGTGGATTTCTTGCCTTTCGGCATTCTTGGCTTCCGCGATGCGTCTTCGCCATAGCTGAGCACAAATGCCCCCGGTTACGTATATTTCAAATGATAAACGCAGCTCTTTCAGCAGCCTACCCCTGGCATTACGCCACATGACCGCCCCTTCCCTCATATCTCATCAACTGTGCTATCCCTTTGACCAGATACGTGAAGACGACCGCCAACGCCACGGTGGACCATCTGTCGAAATACCTTGCTCTGCGCATCGCTCTGGAGGACAGACGGACCAACGGAGAGACAGAGGACAGAGGACGAGAGGAGGGAGGAGGAGGAGGCGGAGGAGAGGAAACAGGAGGAGCAGCAGCAGGTGGAGAGGGGTCGAGTCTGAGCGCCATCAGTGAGAAACAGTACACCATCTACATCATGACGAGAGGAGGACAGATCTCTGTGAGTAATGTCAATTTTATTTCTATTGCACCATTGTAAATAGTCTGTATTCATGTTTACTCTTAACGAATGATCAAAGCGCTTTTACATAGTACGGGAACCATTCAGCATTCGCACACATTTATACGCTCAATGGTGTTTTAAGGCCCCAATGTCGACTTCAAGGCACCTAACCCTAGTGCTTTTCCAGGCAGCGCTGCCTGGAAGACGACGTAGGGGGCTTAAACCGCCCATTTATACACCGTGGCCGAGGCTGCCGTGCAAGACCTCGTCAGATAAACATTCGCACACATTTACACTCTGATGGCGCTGACAGTAAATATAATAATAAAAAAAATGTTACACCAAAACATTCAACTAAATATTGCACATTCGATTAATAATATCGATCGCATTCTTTCAAGTCTCGATTTCGATTTGAAAGCGATTAATCGTTCAGCCCTAATTATAACCCTGCTATTTACTGACAATTGTTCTTCTAATAACTGTTTTGTGGATTTGAACGCAACTTTATAATCACTTCGGTTTCTCTGTTATTTTTCCTTTATTCAACAACCCTCTCTCCATTCTTTCCTTCCTTCCCACCCTTCTATCCCACCCTCTATCCCTCCCTTCTTTCCCTCCCTCCCTCCCTTCTTTCATTCCCTCCTTCCCTCCCTTATATCCCACCCTCCCTTCTTTCCTTCCCACCCTCCCTTCTATCCCTCCCTTCTTTTTCCTTCTTTCCCTCCCTCCCTCCCTTCTGTCCTTGCCTCCCTCCCTGCCTTCTGTCCTTGCCTCCCTCCTTCCCTTCTGTCCTTGCCTCCCTCCCTCCCTCCCTTCTTCCCCTCCCTCCCTTCTGTCCTTGCCTCCCTCCCTCCCTTCTGTCCCTCCCTTCTTCCCCTCCTTCCCTCCCTTCCGTCCTTGCCTCCCTCCCTCCTTCCCTTCTGTCCTTGCCTCCCTCCCTGCCTTCTGTTCTTGCCTCCCTCCTTTCCCTTCTGTCCTTGCCTCCCTCCCTCCCTCCCTCCCTTCTTCCCCGCCTTCCCTCCCTTCTTCCCCGCCTTCCCTCCCTTCTGTCCTTGCCTCCCTCCCTTCTGTCCCTCCCTTCTTCCCCTCCTTCCCTCCCTTCCGTCCATGCCTCCCTCCCTCCCTCCTGTCCCTTCTTCCCCTCCTTCCCCTCCCTTCTTCCCCTCCTTCCCCTCCCTCCCTCCCTTGTGTCCTTGCCTCCCTCCTTCCCTCCCTCTCAGACTCTGAACGGCTCTCTGACTCTGGAGTTGGTCAACGAGAAATACTGGAAGGTGAGGAAGCCTCTGGAGCTTTACTACGCTCCCACCAAGGACCAGCCACCGCCGCCGCCACCACCACAGCAACCGCAGCAGAAGTCCCCTCCCCCACAGAGGGAGGGATGAGGGGGAGCGCTGTCCTGCTTTTCTCTCCAACCGCACGTCTTCTTCTGAAGGTGGAAGTTCAGTCTGCAAAATAGAGCTCAACAGCACCCGCCAATTTGTTTTTTTTTTTAACGGCTCAGGTTCCCGGAAGTGTTTATCCCCGTTCGATTGTTCCATTGACGTTTTTCAAAAATAATTGCGGGTTGTATAAAGAATTTTACGTCTGGAACCGAGCCAACCAGAAAGGGAGGAATCATCACCATGACACATTTGATTCAGCACGAAAACCCCCCAAAAACATTTTGAAAACGTAAAAAAAAAAAAGGCAAAGGTACAAGACTGTGTGTACAGAAACGATCATAGACTTCTATAGAGAGCCGAAGTCACGCCCCGTCCGGTTGGACCTCATGGGACCTTAACTCGGAAAAAATATAAACGGGGAGAGGCAGATTATTTTTTGATCCCGTTATGAATTGAGCCGTGGATTACAAATGTGATGTTCGTCAATTTAAAAGAAATTAAAGTCCCGTGGACCGGAAGTAGAAGGAGCGTGACTTCGGCTCTCTATTGCAGAAGCTCGCTCTAGCGGTTTGCGGGTACGGTGACCGTTTCCATGGTAACAGCGGGTTGGACCAATGGAGACGTAGCCGTTACGCTTAGGATTGTGGTATTTCTCCACAAGATCGGGAACAAAACATGTTTTTCTTAAAACCAGGTTGATTTCATACGGCAGGGGTCTTCAACGTTTTTTTAAGCCAAGGGACCCCCTTAACTATTCCTGCGGCGTCGCTGTGACGACCAGCCACGCATGAGGCGGTACTATAGCTCACGAAAAAGGAGGACAGGGCACCGCGGTCGAGCAGAGCTGGTACTAGCAGTGGGTAAGCGCCATTAGTGACTGCCTTACCTATGTAGGCCGGTAATTCTATTATTTTCACAAATTGCAAAGCTGATTTATATTTGCAAATAATTTATAATATTAAGATATTAAAATTTTCTTGGAAACTTTCAAAATAAAATGAACAATAATTTGGCAGCGGCCCTGCAGTAACTCTGAGGACCCCACCTAGGGGTCCCGGACTCCCCTGTTGAAGATCCCTGTCATACGGACTCCACAACCTCGGAGCTCAGGGTCAGTCTACCTCGGATATTTAAGACATTATATATATCTCAATTATAGAGAAAATCAATGGGATTTATTTTTTTTTTTCTTCCTTCTGGAACCACACTGTTGAGCTCTATTTCACAGCTTATTATCATCTTATCTTTTTTTGAACAAAATGTACTGGCATTAAGGTTTTTGAAGGAAGATTTATCAAGAAGAAGAGACTACTAAATAACAGCTGGTAAATCTTTGCTTTTGTGTACAAAAAAAAAGCCTTCATTTGAAGATAATGTTCTGACAGTTTATTGGTAATTTGTTCCAGTCGTCAGGGGAGATTTGGGATTATAAACTCCCTTTTTTTTTTTTATATGAAGCTCCTGCAACTCGTTAGCTTTCTGTTTTGAATATCTTATTACTTACAAAACTCAATAACTGCGCACACTTAGAGACAAAAGCTATGGGGAGATCCTTAGGCTTACCAAGCCACCTTCCATCTGAAGCGTTTAAAGACTCTATTTGTCCATTGTTTATTTCTAAAGAAACACGACAATGTATAAAAGGCTCCATTACCTTGTATCTCACGTTATGGCACCGTAGCAGCTGTTTTTGTAAAAATAGGCTAACGATTGTGTCATAAGCACACGACTTTCTGTCACACTGTAATTGCCATATAATCAGGAGAAGCTCGCAGGCAATAGGTCTCCACTTCTCCTCCGGTAAGACCCGAGAGAAAATAGAACAACAATCAAAGACGGTTCTTGGTTGTAAAAACTAGAATAAATTAAATAAATTGTTTCTTAGAGTAATTTGATCTGAATTTAATGTCTGAATGAATCTATTTATGGAATATTTTGTATAATTTAATTTCTAAGAACATGACTGAAGCTCTTTCGCTACTTTCTGCTCTCACGTGGGACGTGTTGCGTCGCTGATGGGAGCTTTTTCTGCAGTTGGATCTAAACTCAAACTTTTAGTGCCGTTTGGATTAAAGACCCACCGCTGTTAACGTAAATGAGCTTAAAGACGCACACGTTCAGTCCTTCCCGTTTCCTGCAAATGCATCCATTGATTTTCTTCTGAACTGCTTATCCTGTCAAGGGCTGGAGCCTATCCCAGCATGCAGTGGGGTGGGACAGGGTGACTACACATTTTAGGGAGCAATGTTGGATAGATGTCAGGGTAATTTCGTTTTTTTTCCCCAACCTGGACCGTATTTTCCGATGTTTTTGTGTGTAACTGACAATAATAGGAACGACAGTCTTTGACATTGGTCTAGTATTGAGCGTGAACGCTGTAACCGGCAGCCACAGGCCGGGCTGCAATGTAACTCTATGGGGCAAATGTGCATCGTCAATTTGCATTATTTTGACACTGACAAGCTCAGATTAATATTCTAAGTGTCTGACGACATTACGGGAAGGATGCCTCCAGAGATAGACCTTTAAAACCTCTTTGAGACCTTTCTGTTTAACCAGAACCAGCTCTGAAGTCGCTAGCGCTAAAACCCACCAGACTCCATTTAAAAAAAAAAAAAAAAAAAGCCAACATATTTTCACATGTAAATCGGTAAACTGTGTGTTTATTTCAACCAAAACTAGAGTTGTGATGGTTGGAAAAGTGGAAAGACAACCCAAAACGTCTTTTCACAGTTTTATTTTGTTTCTGTCAGCTTTGAATGAAGTGTGTTTTACGATGCTAAAATTAGTGTTTATTTACATGGAGTCTGGTGGGTCTAGCGAACGCAATTTCGCGGCTGTTTTTACGTTTAAAAAAAGGATCTTACTCTTTTACAGGAAGGTCGACCTCCTTAGAAATCCTTTCCATAATGTTGTCAGACACTTAGAATATTAATCTTAGTCTGTCAGCGGCAAAACAAGCACTTTTGTGAAGGTAAATCCAAGCTGCGCAATCGCCCTATTAACTTACATTGTAGCTTGTTTCGCCGCTGCCGACTGCAGCGATCTCGCTTAATACTGGACCGATGTCAGAGATCGTTGTTCCCATCAGTCACTCAGACACAAACACATCAGGAAATAAGGTCCAGGTTGAAAAAAAAAAATGGTAGTTACCCTTTAAAGACACAAGCGTTTCCTGCGAATGCATCCATCGATTTTCTAAACTGCTTATCCTGTCAAGGGCTGGAGCCTATCCCAGCATGCACTGGGGTAGGACAGGGTGGCTACACATTTTTGGGAGCAATATTTGAGTTGGTGTAGAGATGTCAGGTAGTAAACCTCGTTATGAAGAGGATGTGTGCAGGTCCTTTGCTGGTTTTATTTCTAAATGTCCTGTAATGTGTAACTTAAAAGAGCTATAAAAATGTGTACAGGTACCTTACACCTGTCTGCTATATTTTACTATGACGTACACCGTTTTCTCATGTTCCACCTTTTAAAGATGTAGCTATAACACCCACCTTACCTCCTGTTTATTTTTTTTCCCGCTGCGAACACACCAAGATTTTGTTTCCTATAGAAAAGTATTTGGTCGACAAGTTTGCATGAAAATGTCACTTCAAACTCACCCTTTAACTCTTCAAAAGCCATAAGCCTCGGTTGGAGTTATTCACCCTCTAGACTCTTCATTTTTGTCTTTATGCACTTTATATTTCCTGCAGCCATATACGTTTTCCTAGCTTACCTCAGTTTTTATGGAATATTTGTATATTATGATTAATGCAATATTTCCTTTTGTTTCTGTTGTATGATTCTCAGTACTTCTGTCAGCAATGCAGCACAATAAACCAAACAAATAACCCATTCTGTGTGAAATGTGATTCGTTTTAAACGGATGCTCTGATTAAAAATTTACTGCAAAATGTTACACGGCTAACGGAGCGGATCAGTGTATTTATAGGTTCTCTTTATCATTTCATTATTGGCACGTGCTATTAAAGGGTAACTACCGTTTACCGTTCAACCTGGACCTTATTTCCCGATGTGTTTGTGTGACTGATGGGAACAACAATCTCTGACATCGGTCCAGTGTTAAGCGAGATCGCTGCAGTCGGCAGCGGCGAAACAAGCTACAATGTAAGCTAATAGGGCAATTGTCCAGCTTTTACCTTCAAAAAGTGCTCAGACAGACTCAGATTAATATTCTGAAAAAGTTATGGAAATGATTTCTAAGGAGGTCAACCTTTCTGTTAAAGAGTAAGATTATTTTTTTAAACATAAAAACATCCGCGAAATTGTGTTCGCTAAACCCACCAGACTCCATGTAAATAAACAGTAATTTAAACCTTGTAAAACACACTTCATTCAAAGTCGAGAGAAACAAAATAAAACTGTGAAAAGCCGTTTTGGGTCGTCTCTCCACTTTTCCAACCATCACAACTCTAGTTTTGGTTGAAATAAACACACCGTTTACCGATTTACATGTGACAATGTGTTAGCTCTATGCACGCTAAAAGTATTGCTTTTTTAAATGGAGTCTGGTGGGTTTAGTGCTAGCGACTTCAGAGCTGTTAAAGGTCTCAAAGAGGTTTTAAAGGTCTTTCTCCTTTAAGGCCAGACATTACAGGCCAAAGCATTGGGCTATTTTGCTTTCATAAGTTTTAACAATACATATCTGTAAAGGTCATTTTCTCAAAATGAGTTCTCAGACTGATCCAGAAATCTCTTAGCCCGGATGCCAGACGAACTTAGCCCTGCCCACAACATTTGACGTCGGGAAGTTCGGTCTGGACTTGATCCGTTGTGGAGCAGCTACGCTCGAGCCAGAGCTGTTCGGACCAATCAAATCGCTAGGGCGGGCTTTATACGACGATGGACAGATGATCAACGGTAACGTAATCAACCAAAGAGCGCTCAAGGAAAATTCGTTTACGACAAAGGTGGCTTCCACAGGAGAATTGAGATGTGTAGATTCCGCCATCGCGTCTGTTATAGAAGATATCGACAGCGCGTTCATTTTAAAAGAGTAACAGAGAACTTGCGATCGAGGCATTTGTCGATTGGAAAGATGTTTTTGCCGTCCTTCCTACGGGATTCGGCAAAAGTTTAATTCAGCTGGCCCCGATGGTCGCTAAGAAGATGGGGCGCGCAATGAAACATACGTCACATACTCCGTTGCTCTGATTGGTTGTAGGTCTATCCGTTGCTCTGATTGGTTGTAGGTCTATCAAATTGAGAGCATAGGCATTTTCTTTCCTGGTTGGGTTGAAACACGCCCCATAATCACAGCCCACCGGAGCAGCATCAGACTCATATTCTGACTAGAATCGGAGTAGGACCACGTCAGGCTAGAAATCTGTCCCGACATACACCAAACTTTTCCACTTTTCATTCCCATCTACAGTACCAGTCAAAGGTTTGGAAACACTTTCTCATTGGGAAAGTCGTGTCCAAACAGCCTGATTTATACATGTAATAGTTCATTAAAACCTGGCTATCCATTTTCTTAGAGCTGTTGACAGTATTTTCTGATTCATGGAGTGATGAAATGAAATCCAAAGGTCCCTCTGAATACAGCTTTTATTGAAACATTCACATTTCTGTTCTGAAAATGTATGTACATTAGCATATTTTAAACAAAGTTTAAAAAACCTTGTCATTAAAAAATAAATGTCTTAATCTCAAATATGTTATTTAATTTTACTTTATTCACCTGTTGTGTTCTGCATTAGCAGAGTTCTCCTGACTGGATTTCTATCTGGTAAGTCAACATTTTATACAAGATTTGTTTCAGTAGGACAGGAAATGAGGAGTGTGTGTGTTCAGGTGCACAGCTGTGACAACAGGATTGTTTGAAGGATATGGTCTTGCTTCAATTTTGACATTTGTCTTTTGAGCCCCTAAACTTAATGGAAGTAACCGTTTCTGCACATTTCACCAAGTCAAATTTAAGACTAAGTCCATTATGAATGATATTTAAGACCTTTATCACAACATCAACTGAGCCCTAAATTCAGTTTTTTTTTTCTTCAAGCCAAGTATCTCTAAACTTGTACTTCCCCAAAAGCTGAAGAACGAATTCAGTTTTATGTCTGTGGTACAATCTGAAAGACGTGCGCCAATCACACGAAAGCTGATTGGCTGCAATAGAAGTTGCACCTTGGTCTCGTTTGTAGTCGTAATGCAGCAAAGTTCCATTTGGACTAGCGACAGAAGGAACTACAACACCACGGAATAGAAGAATAAAAAATAAAATAATGAAGATCCATTTAAATACCTATAACAATAGTATTGTGCAATACGTACAGGGATGTTCCAATTAGAAACTGCCACTGAAAGGAGTTAATATGCTTACTATATAAAGCATATAGTATGTATATGAGAGCATTGTGTTGCATGAGAGTATGTGTTGAGAGATGCTTATTTTCTGTATTTCTGTAAAGCTGCAGAACGGACAGAGTCCAAAACTAATTTCCCTTCGGGGACAATAAAGTATCTTATCACACAAGACTTTAAAAGGCCTAAAATTTTGAAATTCTAGACTTTTAAAAAGCCCCCCCAGAAACCACACGTGAACCCCTTTAACACGACTATATGAAAGTGAAATTCCCCAGAAAAAATAAAATACAAGATAGCACCAGTGTCTTGAAAACAAATGAACGAGCGCTGGGACAGAGATTTTTTTTGTCAACTGTGGCGTTTTATTGAAAACAAGGGAAGCAGGGGAGTTTACTTCTTCTTGGACACGCCGACGGTGCGACCGCGACGGCCGGTGGTCTTGGTGTGCTGACCGCGCACACGGAGACTGGAAGACAAAAAAAATAAAATAGACAAGATTGAGTTAAAACAACATTAAGAACCTCAAACGTTGTGGCTTTTTAATTCTGTGAAACGAGCCAAGACTCTGCTAGAGAAATCTAACAGTAGGTCGAGTACCACATTCATCAGATGCCACTCTCACTCATAAGTGCCGTCGACTTAAGTGAACTTTTAAACATTGCTTTATGACTATAGACCTTTTCCACACCAGACATGTTGACATGTCATAGTAGGAACAGCACAGGTGTATTCAAACCCATTACTGATGGCTGCATTCCACTTAGAGGTCCTGGTATTGTGCATGCTGACTCACTGAAATATCTTACTGGGACACTTGATGGAACTGAGCCATCGTTAAAGTTATGGTTATTAACTACAGCTGTGCTTTTCCTACTATGACAGGTCAACATGTCTGCTGTGGAAGAGTTCCATGGGCATCCGCACTTGAAATAATTCAGAAAAGTGTAGGCAGTATTGGCTCTCTGCGCCACATCTCCTTTGACCCGCCCCCCAGTTACGTCTCTCTCGAATTTCACAGACGTGAAGACCGCGCGGCTTCCCATTTCCAGAGAGAACGCACTTGAGCCCACAGAGAAGCTACGCCAACGGTCGCCAAGACCGTCATGTGTTCACGAGATGCCGTGGTCAGACTCAACGCCATTAAATTTTGCAATCTGATGATTCATCTTAAATTGCATGACAAACATTTTTTAACTGTATGAAGTCCAAATTAAAAACGTACGATATATGATTAGGGTTGGGTATCGTTTGGATTTTTACAATTCCGACGCCGAACCGGTACTTTACAAAAAAAAAAACGATTCCTAAACGTATTCTTGAAAAATGACATCAAAGACGCTTTAGGTTTACTAGCGATCCCGTGCAGTTAATATGCTTTTGAGTCAGTTTTTGGTGAGCCCAGAAGTGGAAAATATGGCATTTTGAAAGTAGCCTACATTTACGTTAGCTAGCTAACTGTAGAATACAGAGAAAGTGGGATATTTTTACATCCGTTTTGGAGCAACAGAGGGAAAATATTTCAGTCGACATTAAGTGGAACCGAAACGTGCGTTCTAATTCGGTCCGATTCCTACCGCTTACGTAGGAACCGGTTCCATAGTGGAACGGGTTTCGGTACCCAACCCTATATATGTGATGCAACAGTGCACTCTCCGGCAGATGGGTGCAGAGACTTGACGTTTGTCTAACTTTGGACTGAAACCCCTAAAAGCGTGTCCCAACTCGGGATCGGATCGGCTCCCTTACCCCCAGAAGTGCCTGAGACCACGGTGAGCCCGGATCTTCTTCAGCCTCTCCAGATCTTCTCTCAGCTTGTTGTCCAGACCGTTGGCGAGGACCTGAGACGAGAACAACAGTCAGGTTCCACAATTCACACCACAGAACACAAGTGGAGCGTGAAGAAAAGTATGCCCTGGAACCACATTCCTGCGGCGACTTTCACACCCGCGGCTCCGTATCGACACGCCCTAGGCGTTAGGTTGGCACGCCGCTCGCCACTGGGACATGCAATGGCAATTAAAAAAAGTTAGCCAACTCACTCAGGCGTTTGACTGACGTGCAAGTAAAAAGTGACCTGCCAAAATCTGCAGTCAGAAGGCTCAACACGCGATAACTGAGTGACACGTGTATGTTTTTTCAATCATTATTCAGTCCTACACCTGCTCATGTAACTTTAGACTTTAAAAGATTTTTTTTGGGTGGATTTTTAGGCCTTTATTCGACAGGACAGCAGAAGACCTATGAGAAAGAGAGAGATGCAGCAAAGGGCCACAGGTCGGAGTCAAACCCAGGCCCGCTGCGTCGAGGAGTTTGCATCTACATACGGGCGCCCGCTCTACCAACTGAGCTATCCGGGCGCCCATAACTTCAGACTTAACGTGCGATACGACACTATCCTAAAGACCCGGGGGAAATGACTTTACGACATTTTCACGGGATCGTGGTTCTGGGCTCGGCGCCACCTACTTGGCTGTATTTGCCATCCTTGACGTCCTTCTGTCTGTTGAGGAACCAGTCTGGGATTTTGTACTGGCGAGGATTCTGCATGATGGTCACCACCCGCTCAACCTGGAGGAAAAAAAAATAAAAAATACAAACAAAACAAATACAGCCGTTACCTCACAGGAAAATTAATTGCGTGTGCCAAAATTCTAACTTGGGAGGCACAATCGGACGATTACTTCCCTCGGCGATAAGTCTGTCACAGAGGAGTGAAGAAACTAGAAAATACATTTAACAAGCTGGAAATAGAATTTTTACAGATTACCAAATAGACCCGGCGATTAATTTAATAGTTGACAACTAATTGATTAAATCTTTGCGGCTCTAAATCCGAGCACAACAGATCATTTCCACAGACAACAGTCAACGCACTGTAGTATCTACAGACGCACGAGTCTCTGCATACAAAAATACAACGCCAGAAAAACAGTAACATACAACACAGACCGAAGCATTCATACTGGAGGCTTTAACCTGTGCAGTAGTTTCATTTATTTATGACATATTCTTAGGCCTTTTAGGGAAGTACAACATACTCATTTTTACTTTATTCTATTTTTGATGTGTATATGTTATGTCTTACATATAATAGTGCTGTAGATGTCTGGTTCAATGTTTGTGTTGTAGATTATCTGTCAGTATGCCTGTACTGCACGACAAATTGCCTTTCGGGGACATTCAAGTTCGCCAAGTCTAAGTAACCTTTTAAAAAACAACAACACACAAATGGACATGGACTCACCTCATCATCAGTCAGCTCTCCGGCCCTCTTGCTGAGGTCGATGTCGGCCTTCCTCAGGACGACGTGAGCGTAACGTCTGCCAACACCCTGAGACCGAGACAGGCAACGTTAAGGGTCACTGCACACCCGACGACACAGGGAGGATGTCTGACGTAGGGCTCGGATACGGTGCTACAAAGACTAGATCTGTCTCATATTTTGGATCTTGACATCGTAAATGCCTCCAGTGTTGTCTTTTCCTGGTTATCGAGGCTGCGTTACAGTTAAGTGATGTCATTTTCTGAACTTACCGGACTAAACTAGCTGTTCTACCATTTGCCTTGGCCCACTTCGTCATTATATCCACATTACTGACATTTATCTAAAAAACAAAACAAATCTAGGCTAATCGTGGAGCTTTTGTTAAAAAGCACCAATTTGTCAAGGCTACAATATTATCGCAATATCGCCATCAGGGTATTTGATCAAGAATATTGCGATATCCGATTATCTCAATGTCGCTCAGCCCTAGTTTTATGTGCAAAATAACCTAAAAGAAAATTAAAAATAAGAGACCCAGAACAGACAAATTGCACAAATAAGCTGCTACAACACATGTGTGCTTAAATACTACAAATTTGAGAATGATCAAGCTGGTCTCATACCGACACGCAAGTATAAAGAATGACGCTCTGAGTTCACGCGAAACCATCCCACAAAGCACTGTACACATTTCAGGAGGAGACCTCACCTTGATGGCAGTGATGGCGAAGGCGATTTTCCTCCGACCATCGATGTTCGTGTTGAGAACACGGAGAATGTGCTGGAACTTCTCAGGAATGACCAGAGACTGAAAACACACAGAGCAGACAGGCGATCAGGGAGGAGGCACGAATCTCACCATCAGCTAGTGAACATTAAATATTGAGCACTTGGGACAACCGTCGATACCAGCACGCTGTGCCCCTTTGGGTGCCCTGGTCGGCCGACTTAACAATATTTCTATCCATCAGTCGGATTTGATCAAATCTAACATTGGCCTTAAAACAAATCCATGAAACGCACTACTGAGGTAAACCCACCAGACTCCCATGTAAATAAAAAGTTATTTAAGCATCGTAAAATACACTTAATTCAAAGTCAACAGAAACAAAATAAGTTTATGAAAAGCCGTTTTGGGTCGTCTTTCCACGTTTCCCCAACCATCACGTCTAGTTTTAGTTGAAATAAACAGTTTATCGATTTACATGTGAAAATATGTTGCTTTTTTTAAATGGAGTCTGGTGGGTTTAGCGCTAGCGACTGCAGAGCTGTTAAAAAGGTCTCAAAAGGCTTACTGCTCAACCACCAGAGTAGAGCCAAAATAAAATGCTCACATGAATACCTTGTAAAGCGGTTATTTCATATTCAACCATGTACCTTACAAGGAGTTTTTGGGTCTAATCAGAAGTGAATGTGGGCCAAATACTGCCGCTAACATTTTTTTGGCTCCAGCTAGCATTGCGAACGGTACAAGAGCGTTTGCTGCTCTAACTACCGACTTGTGTGCATCTCCAGACCTTTCAAAGTGACTCAGACCCATGGAGCTCACTCAGTAAGCAGCAATCCAAAAGCAACTCCAACTGATCCGGCTGCATGTGCATTCACACCGGTGTAACATGCACGCTGCCCCTCAGTCTGATGATACCAACATGCTAACACCTTGCCATTGGAGAGTATGAAGCTTTAGCTCTAACAGCTAGCCGCCTTCAATTGTAAGTGGTTCTTCAACTTTAACAACACCGGTTACGTGAGATGCTTTGTCTGGTTACAGCTTTGCTTAAACAGAGACTACACCGAACAAATGAAATGTTAAGTATAAGCCACAAGCAGAAAACACTTAACAATTCGCGCTAGCTTGTTTGCTGCAGTCAGTCCATACACCTCAGCTCAGCGTTGACAGTAAACTGCGTTAATATGTCAATTTCTGCGACTAATATGCCAACCATTTAACATCTGTCCGGTCGCACAAACTGTACGCGACTCATTAAAACGTCTAAATGGGATAAACGAGTGAGATTAAAGATAGATGATTACGGATTTCAAAACTATACCAGGTTGACAGAAAATGTACTCACCATCTTGGAAGTAGGTTCCGTGCGAAGAGGAAGCCGTTAGGATCTCGCGAGAGTTTGACACTGCCGGCGAACGGAAGTCGGTCCATCACTTATATTCTTTCTGACAAAAAAAGTTGAACACCGGTTAAATCAAACACACAAATATGTAGCTTTGTTAACGCAGTCACACGGAATAACGTTGCATATTAATTAATTTAATGCATTTACTTATCTAGCACAGTATACAGTCGTATTTATATATCTCGTTTCGGTTCATAAACGCAACGACGCGTTTTCGTTGACGACGACCCGGAACCTTATATTGAAGTTTTCTTTTTTTAATTAAACGTTAAAATTGGCCGCAATGGCGGAGGTAGCTACTGCAGTAGTTGGAGCTGTTCCCGATGTAAACACAGCTGGAAACCCGACAGAAAACGCCATGGCGTATTTACAAGACGAGGTGACATTTGACTAACGTTACTTGTATTTGAATCTTCAGTTGTAGTCACAAATAAAACCAACGGTTGCGCTCTTACAGACCTGTAACCTGTTAGCTAGCATTCATAACAAGAAGCAATCATTATCAATAAACTGTAACGCTAACGTTTACTTTTAGCCAACTGAAGTGTGTCTTGCTTTAAAAAAAAAAAAGAAGCTGTGACAGTGAATTATATCTTTCCAAAAGTTGTATTGTGACGTAGTGTGTCCATGTCGCTTGAAGCTAATGTAGCTGTTAGCAAAAAATAAATAAAAAATGTAGCTGTTAGCTGTTAGCATCCTGTCAAAACACTGAAAGGCTCAAGGATTTTCTGAATGTAACCGGTGGCAACAGAGTTAGTCGACATTTGGTCGACAGCAATTTAATAAAGCAAAGCCTTGTTTAAAGAATATTTAGTCTATCTGGGATAATTATTAAAGATTCGACCAGCATGGAAATAGACCTAGTCAGATGTGGTCTAGGTCTGAAAAAATGCAGTGAAATATATATTTCATAAATAGAATAAAGGTTTTACAAATTGAAAAAAATGTTTTTAAAGAGTCTCTAGCTTCTTTGAGATAATCTAGTCCAGGTTTGACAAGTCTCTGTATTAGGGCTGGGCCATAATTCAATATGATAATTTACCGTCTTTCAATGGAATCATATCGGGATGAAATTATATATATCGCGATTTACAATTATGTTGTCTAAATTGATAATAACAAGCACATACTAACTACCTACATTTTCTCAGGAAATCTGTTGGGAAACATTTTTGAGGGAATATCATTTCACTTTTTTTAACATCACACTATTTTTGTGCATGCATGTAAACATAGTCAGCATGTAACTGGAAAAAAAGATTTTTTTTTCACTTTATTTATTTAAAATGTCATTGTAAAAAAATATTTTGTAAAAGCACCAATTGTCAACCCTACAATATCATCGCAATGTTGACATCGATGTATTTGGTCAAGAATATTGTGATATCTGATTTTCTCCGTATTGCCCAGCCCTACTCTGTATAGTGGGGTTTGACCTGCTCTAGATGTGAAAAAGGCAGTGATATCTCCCAATTTTTGCATTTTCACAAATAGAATAAAGGTTTTACAAATTAAAAAAGTGGGTTTTAACGAATGTATAAAACTCTGGGATAATCTGGTCCATTTGACAAGTTTTGGTAGCCTACAGTGTTTTTTTTTTTAATTTTTTATCTGGACCCAGGGAACAAATTAGCACCACTTAACTGCCAAATGCTGTGGCTGGTAGATTTGCTTCACTCACCAGCCCAAAAGACAATTGTAATCTATTGGTTGGCGTCACTAGCCATTTGGCTGATGGACAAATAAGTTAATTTTGCACCCTGTGTCTGGACCTGGTCCAATGTGCTCTACATGTGAAAAAAAACAATAAGTGTAATCTCCCTTTCCTGCATTTTCACAAATAGAATAAAGGTTTTACAAATGTGAAAGTGTGTTTCAGACAGCGTTAAGGTTTAGTCTAAAATGTAACACGCCTTCACAGCAGTAATAGCGAATCGGAAGCAAACTTCAGCATAGTTCTGGGAACTTGTGACTAGGGCTGGGCATCGATCAAAAATGATACTGGTACCGACAACAAAACTGCGACTTCGATACAGGTTCCTAAACAATACCTTTTTCGATGCATTTTTTTAATAAAATAAACAGAAATTACAACATTACAGCGCACTTGTTTTTATTTATTTTTCAGCTCCTACTACGTGAGTCCGTCTCTGTGTAACGTCGAGTTTTTCCTGCGTGTCTCTGCGATCTGTAACGTTAGACAGCCAATCACAGACATTATTAGATCTTGGTAGAAGCACGCTGCGTGCTCATTGGCTCACTGACGCTGATGAGATTTACTCCTTAGGTGTTGAATGACGAGGCTTTTTTCAATACTCTGTACTTCAGAGGCAATTCGGTCAGTGCCTAAAAAGGTATTGAATTCGGTACCCAGCCCTACTTGTGATGGATGTGTCTCCCTATTTACTGAGCCTTCATTGACTAAACAAGTCATTGATGAATCTGTCGATCACAACGATAATCGTTCGGATTTGTGGTGATCCTTAACTTACAGGCGTTAAAGACAGACGTGCCACCACAAACAAATTAGTTGTGCAATAATAATAATATCATTTTTGTTTAAACAATTATTTGTGTGACTGTCTGTCTGTTTTTCTCTAGAAGACTGATGAAGACATCGCAAACCTCAACCTGGGAGAACTGGACATCACCACCGATGAGTTTATCTTGGATGAAGTGGACAGTAAGGCAACATTTATCATTGATATTTCTCATATTGGGATCGGGATACAAAAGAGAACAACACACATGAATGGAGCTACCATGTTGGCCTGCCGCAATCAGTATTATTATTTTAAGTGCTCATATTATGCTCATTTTCAGGTTCATAATTGTATTTAGAGGTTATATGAGAATAGGTTTACATGGTTTAATTTTCAGAAAACACCATATTTTTGTGTGAGGCATCGCACTTCTGTTCAATCTTTGTTGGGAGTCGCACATGCTCATAAGTACTGCTAGCCAGTCAGAAGCGGAGTATGAGGGCGTTCCCTGACAGTAGCTAGGTAAGGACTACTAGCCAGTCATAAGCAGAGTATGAGGGCGTGCCCTGACAGTACCTAGGTAAGGACTACTAGCCAGTCAGAAGCAGAGTATGAGGGCGTTCCCTGACAGTACCTAGGTAAGGACTACTAGCCAGTCAGAAGCAGAGTATGAGGCGTGCCCTGACAGTACCTAGGTAAGGACTACTAGCCAGTCAGAAGAATATGAGTATAGTTCTGCCTGACAGTACCTAGGTAAGGACTACTAGCCAGTCAGAAGCAGAGTATGAGGGCGTTCCCTGACAGTACCTAGGTAAGGACTACTAGCCAGTCAGAAGCAGAGTATGAGGGCGTGCCCTGACAGTACCTAGGTAAGGACTACTAGCCAGTCAGAAGCAGAGTATGAGGGCGTGCCCTGACAGTACCTAGGTAAGGACTACTAGCCAGTCAGAAGCAGAGTATGAGGGCGTGCCCTGACAGTAGCTAGGTAAGGACTACTAGCCAGTCAGAAGCAGAGTATGCGGGCATGCCCTGACAGTACCTAGGTAAGGACTACTAGCCAATCAGAAGCAGAGTATGAGGGCGTGCCATGCTAGCAGCTAGGCGAGCATTATAACATGTGTTATAAAGTGACCCATGTCTGTCTCTGAAGTAAAGGCTGGACTACAATAGAGCTGTTTGGAGCAGTTGGTGAACAGTGTTTTCTGTTGGAGATGGTAAGTCCCTTTGGGGGGGGCTTTGGGCTTTTTCACTTTGTAAACCTATAACGTGCACCAAAAAAGATATATAACCCAATAAAGGAAAGGGAAAAAGCATAAAATGAGCACTTTAAATAATACGATTTCTGTGTCTTTTAGGGTTAAAAACACATCATCAGTACTGTGACTTAGTAAAGATTCAGTTGCCACATGAAGGTATTGAAAGAATATCCCATTTCTAACGGTTTTACAACCTGCAGCAGCTCCTTGCATTTTGGTAAAGCTGGATCCAGCTCTTCTAAAACCTCTTGCATGAAGGGAACTATCAGTTTACATTCATAACGATGCTTCTGAGCAGGGGTTGACCCATACGTTTTTTTCATGGCCGATAACGATACTGATTATTAGTAGTTATTAAAACCCATAACAGATATTTGTAACCGATATGCATTTACAGTAAAAAGGAAAATCTTTTAGTCAGAATTAAGATTTTTTGGACTGTGTTACGTCCCAAAGTGCTAGGGGTATTGGGGCTATCAGGACATAAACATAAACCAGATGTAATTGGTATTTTGAAAGGATATCTATTTTGAACAAGGCAAACAGAACTCACAACGGAAAGAAATGGGCCAATGGGTGCTGTGGATATCAACAAAGGAATATAACAAAAGGAGATCCTCAAAAGGAAGACGTCTACTCAGCTACAGGAAAATAAAAGGATGAACCAAAATCCTGTCTTACTAAAAGACTTTGCAAAACAAAAACACAACGCGCACAGCACCCCTGAATCTAGTGTAGCTAGACAAGACAAACCTGTTGAGTGCAAGAGAGCGGTTTCAGTTTTGAAGCCTAAAACCCTGGCCCACTTCCTCACGCACACACATACCACAACGAGACAAGCCAATCAGGTCTGAAGGCTGCCCTGGACTACCAGCCAAGCGGGCTATTTGAGCCGGAGGCGGACTTCACCGGAGCTCCTCGATTAGGGGCAGCGGTGGCATGCCGCACCAATCGGCTAGGCGGGACTTCCTTTAGCCAACCAATCCGCAGCATGCAAAATGGCACAGCCTGCTCCGCATTTCAGATAAAACGCAATCGCAGTTAAAGACACACACGAGGGTGCCGGCGGCAGCCGTAACAACGGTTACAAACGCCAACACAAGTAGCAATGCCACAGTGTAAAAATAATCGACTACAAGTATATGTCTTGCATAAAAAAAATCTTTAATAAATGTTATTGTAACAAAAAAACTAAATGTAACTGCAGTAAACGTCAATTTCAAAATAATATCTAACTGCTGAAGTGTTAGGGGCACGTTAGGGAAGGGCACGTCGCAAATACAGATCATCTGCAAAAGTGCCAAATAACGGCCCGATGATGGGTCTGTCCCTACTTCCCAGTCCAGCTTTACCCAATCATAAAGAGGAGCTGCAGCCTGGTGAAGACCATCTGCTGTCCAGAGTTGCTGTGCGATGTTTAAATTTGTTCTAAGCGCTGCTCCTCTCTGTCTCCTGCAGTTCACATCCAGGCCAATCTGGAAGACGATCTCGTGAAGGAGGCGCTCAAAACGGTGAGAATATCCCGACGCTAAGGCCGGCTACACACTGGCTGGTCTCAGGCGCGGCACGTGCCTGCTAGAAATAGAACCGAGGCCTATTTTTCACGCGACACGCGAGCGTGTTGGAAGCGTTTCCAGGCAAAATAGAATAGGAAAAGATGTTTATACAGTACAGGCCAAAAGTTTGGACACACCTTCTCATTCAATGTGTTTCTTTATTTTCGTGACTATTTACATTGTAGATTCTCCCTGAAGACATCAAAACTATGAATGAACACATATGGAATTATGTACTTGAAATAACTGAAAACAGGTCTTATATTTTAGATTCTTCAAAGTAGCCACCCTTTGCTTTTTTTGATAACTCTGCAAACCCTTGGTGTTCTCTCAATGAGCTTCATGAGGTAGTCACCTGAAATGGTTTTACCTTCACAGGTGTGCTTTGTCAGGGTTAATTAGTGGAATTATTTCCCTTATTAAAGTGATGGTTCGGAGTAATTTCACCCTAGGGTCCTTTGCACCATGACCTCGAGCCAAACACCCCCCCAGAAGCTTTTTTCACCTGGGTCTAACATTGGGAGAGTTAGCGTAGAAATTAGTCACTGAATAGCTTAAGCGCGAAATGGATCCGAAGTGTCTCTTAACATTACCCCACTAATAATGCCCGAAATGATACCAAAGGTCTACACTAGTATATATAGGTTATGCACTCATAAAACGATGTATTGTAAAGTTTGTAAGTACACCAGAAGTTTATGTAAATAACACTTACCTGCTGGCTTCTGCTCTCTGCTGTTGTTGTTGCTGCTGTGAGACGAGTGCTTAGGGACATCTACAAATTACAACACCGAAAAGAGATGCAACAAAAATATTTTTTAATTTAACTTATTTTTTAAAGTAAGTGCTGTAGTATAACTAGCAGGAGACAAGTAATAATTGAGGTAAGTTTGGAGACATTACATTATTTAATCATTAAATTAATTAATATTTTTGTTGCATCTCTTTTCGGTGTTGTAATTTGTAGATGTCCCTAGCAGCTTTACTGCCCGGTAGTAACAGCAGCAGCAGCGCAGCAGAGAGCAGAAGCCAGCAGGCAAGGGTTATTTACATAAACTTCTGGTGTACTTACAAATTTTACAATCCATCGTTTTATGAGTGCATAACCTATTTGTACTACTGTAGACGTTTGGTATCATTTCGGGCATTATTAGTGGGGTAATGTTAAGAGACACTTCGGATCCATTAGCCTCTGCGCTAAGCTACTCAGCTGATAACGCTACGCTACGCTAACGCTCCCAATGTTCGACCCAGGTGAAAAAAGCTTCTGGGGGGGTGTTTGGCTCGAGATCATGGTGCAAAGGACCCTAGGGTGAAATTACTCCGAACCATCACTTTAATAAAAAAAGCAAAGGGTGGCTACTTTGAAGAATCTAAAATATAAGACATGTTTTCAGTTATTTCACACTTTTTTGTTAAGTACATAATTCCATATGTGTTCATTCATAGTTTTGATGCCTTCAGTGAGAATCGACAATGTAAATAGTCATGAAAATAAAAAGGAAACGCATTGAATGAGAAGGTGTGTCCAAACTTTTGGCCTGTACTGTATGTCATTTAGACAAATAAATATTAATAAATGACATCTCTGACAGTCTCTAGGTTTTGATATAAATACGGACATATAAATGTAATTTAAAAAAATCGATTTTCTAATATTGCACCTGTCAATACAGAACAAAATATTCTGGAGCCTATTTTGCCGTCAATACTGCCGACGTTGTCTTTGCTGTAATCAGATCAGTATATATTTATGTTTAACATGGTATTTCATTTTATCAGTGGGAAACATGTGTACAGACAAGGCTAGCAGCAGCAGCGCCGCGTCAGATGCGTTTCTGGTGTGTAAAGACGTAGAAAACGCCACGCAGCTGACACGCAACAGAAACGCCACGCTCACGCCGCGCAGGCAGTGTTTAACCGGCCTAATGTTTGACTAGCGCCGCGTAGCTAGACCTATCTCCACAGCGCTGTGGAGTAAGGTCTGGCTACACCTACACCACAGACGCATTCTTGGATAGGAGGGGGGAAAAAAGCATTTGTATGGCTAAACCAATCACAATCGTCTTGGACGGCGGTGGACTTTGGGCTTTTTCATTTTGTAAACCTATAACGGACACAAAAAAGATATATAACGCAATAAAGGAAAGGGGAAAGCCAAAAAGCACAATATGCGCACTTTAAAGTTGGATAAAATAACAGAACTAATCAAACAAAATAAAAGTCCTTGTTTTAATCTTACCACGTTATCATACACTTAACCGCGCTCAAAACACTGTGACCTTGCTGAGCGCAACACAGCTGAACCAGTTAGGCCACATTTAAATCAACTTTTCCCGCCCCCAGCGTCGCACGCTGGTCGCCAATGAAACGGCTCCAACAATATTGATTCTTGGGAAAAGAATCGATTTTCCAAATCGTTGCAAAAGAAATCGCGATACATATGATTTTCGATTTTGTTTCCCTCCCACCCCTACAGTGTGTGTATTATATATGTGATGACGGTGGCGTTTCCTCCTGTGTGTATGTGTGTGTGTTCTCAGGGCGTTGACCTCCGTCAGTACTCCAAACAGGTGGAGTCGGAGCTGCAGAGGATCGAACAGGCCTCCATCAAAGACTGTATCCTTTTACATTACATGTCATTTAGCTGACACTTTTATCCAAAGTGACTTACAATTGCTATATCAGAGGTTGGACGCCTCTGGAGCAACTAGGGGTTAAGTGTCTTGCTCAGGGACACATTGGTTGATGTATTGCAGTGGGAATCGAACCCAGATCTCCCACATCAAAGGCATGGGTTATATCCACTGCGCCATCACCACCCATTGAATGAATGAATAAATGAATGTTTTTATTTTTGTGTCTTGCCGCTTTCACGACCCGTCCGTTACACGAGCTAGAGACGTGAAACTTGTCACCGTAACTCGACGGTGATGCGATCGTGGGTTGGATTGAAAGTCCGTCGTTTCGCTTTCCTGAGCGTTCACCTGTCAGACATCAAGGAGAGTCAGAACATCGCTCTCCTGCACAACCAGATCACCGCCTGTGACTCCATACTGGAGGTAAGACGAGATCCCACAATCCACTGCACGCCCAGGTCAGCGTGAGAATAAGGGACAGTGGACGGCTGCGTTTTATGTGGCACAAAATTGAGGCCCGCTCAGATAACGGACCAATCAGTGAGCCCTAGATGCTGTAAATATAAAAAAGCCTAGCCTAGCTTAGCACAGATCCTGGAGGTAACCTGCTCCATCTAGCCTACTGCTCCAATAAGTGACAAAATAACGCAGACATTTTCCTATTTACATGTTGAGATTTGTATAGTCACAGTGTCTTCTAACCGTATACATACTGGGAACTATATTCTCAGAAAGGCGAAGCACTGCTACTCTGCTACTTGGGCGGAGTGATTTGCTCGCAGCACCTGAGAAGCCCCGTGGTGAGGAGCAGAGAGGAACAACGGTGCTTTTCAGGTGTTGCGCTAATCACTCCGCCCAAGTAGCAGAGAGTAGCAGTGCTTCGCCTTCTGAGAATATAGTTCCCAGTATGTATACAGTTAGAAAATGGCTGTGTCTCATGAGACCTTGTTGTTTGTACACGCTGTGACTATACAAATGATGGAGCCGGTTACCTCCAGGATCTGTGCTAAGCTAGGCTAGATGGAGCCGGTTACCTCCAGGATCTGTGCTAAGCTAGGCTAGATGGAGCCGGTTACCTCCAGGATCCGTGCTAAGCTAGGCTAGATGGAGCCGGTTACCTCCAGGATCTGTGCTAAGCTAGGCCAGATGGAGCCGGTTACCTCCAGGATCCGTGCTAAGCTAGGCTAGCGGTGGAGGCGTATAGGGTATGTATGGACTTATCTAACTCTGGGGGAGATACGGTGAATAAGCTAAAATGTTAAACTAAGTACAGTGTTTTCTCTAGGTTTGTGGAAGACTTTTAGGTGCATGTATTTGACAGGGGGGTGTTTAGGGTTCCTCCCTCTAGAAAACGTTACGTTTTTCACAGAAAAAAATATGCCATTTGACATCATTTTGGACCATTACTATCACCATGTTTGTGTGTAAAACGTTGGAAAAGCTAGAGCAGATTATAAATAAGTAACGCTCAAAAAGCTTAAAGACAAAACTTGCTAAAGAAGTCCGACTACAATCTTTAGATCTAAGAAAAGTCATTTAGTTAGTATAGGTTTAGGTAAGTAGGTTTAGGTGCTGCCCAAAACGGCTTGGGCGCTGCACCTTAACCTCATAAACGGTAGCGAAAACCCTGGATAAGATAGACCTTTCGATTTTGAGTTTGACAGCAGCTGTTCTCTGTCTGATTCCATTGGTTGTGTCAGCGCATGGAGGGCATGCTGAGCGGCTTCCAGAGCGACCTGTCCTCCATCAGCAGCGAGATCCAGACCCTGCAGCAGCAGTCGGTGAGCATGAACGTCCGGCTGAAGAACAGGCAGGCGGTGCGCAGCCACCTCAGCCAGCTGGTGGACGAGCTGGTGGTGCCCGGAGTCATGATCTCGTAAGTGGGGGCAGAGTATCGATTTCATCCTTTACATTCTTTTGCCCTCTCTGCCTGTAGCCAAGTAGCCCACATGTCAATAAAATAGTATAAATCTACATCCCTAGATGCTATTATTCTTTATATATAGCCTGCCTATCAATTGGTTTTAAGCGCAATAAACACAAAAATATTTGACCTGAACTTTTTCCATTTGACTGGTAAAATTAAACCTTACTAAAAGAAATTGTGTCCAACAGACTAAAGAAAAACATCTGTGTTTGGTACAGATCCTCGCAAAAATCACACTATAATCATTTTAATATTTGTCAATGCAAAGGAGAATAACGATACAAAAAAAATGTCATTCCCTCCAATATATAGTGAATCATATCGCAATTTAAGTCAAAATCGCAATTGGATATTTTCCTCGCATCGTGCAGCCCTCATAGAAAGTATTTCTATATTTATTTCAAAATAAGGCGTGTCTTGAAGATGACCATATGTGTGGATATTTAGTTTATTGTTTATAAAGGTTCATATGCTCCTGCAGCTAAATTTAAAAACCCGTAAGTGTGAAAAAGTAGAGTAGTGTTGGCCTGCCGTTGCCCCGTGTCGTCGCAGCACCCATAGATATGATTTTTATACATATATATAAAATGTTTTCTGTCTATGGCAGCACCATCCTGGACAGCCCTGTGACGGAGCAGGAGTTTCTGGAGCAGCTCCACGAGCTCAACAACAAGATCAACTTCGCCAAGGAGCTGAGCTTCAGAGAGACGCTGGCCTGCTCCGACATCCAGGACATCGTCGACCGCCTCAAACTCAAGGTGGGAAACAGAGAGAGGAGGGGGGGGCAGGGGGGGGGCAGTTTATAACAAACTCCTCACCAGTGGATATGTTGCTCCTAGAGGTGTGACGAGATCAAGGCAACGAGGCAACTTGGTCATGCCTAAAACAAGATGAATTCAGAACCCAGCCCTTACTGAGACATTAGATCACAATATCCTACAGCCTAAAGTGACTTCATCAGATCTCTGTTGTCAGCCCAACCCCCTCCAACCCCCCCCAAAAAAAATTCAATTAACTACAATGTAAGACCAAGAAAAGCCAATTCTCACATTCGAGAACTTGTAACTAACTTACCCTTAACAGCTTGAACAGGAAATTGAAAATTAAAATAGTTGGATATACATTTCTTTTAATCTGTTAATCTGACTAATTGTTGCAACTTTAAAGATAACCGTTGGATGAAAAGCCACCAGTAATGCAAAAACACATGACATTGTACAAATATTTAGTGCAGCACAAACATTCTGTAGAGTCATTGTTGTCTCTTTTATTTGAAGAAACTGGTTCCCCCCTGATTTTCTATTTATCCTTATTCTTCTGTAAAGTTACTCTGTTAATTGTATATGTATACTAGCTCAGATTACTAGCACAATTGTGGGGAAACCCCCAAAACACCTGACCCAAATATACACTGACAGAATGAGGAAGAAAGTTAGGAAAATAAGTGCAGATAGTACACACCCTCTTTCCAGCCAGTTTGATTTCCTGAAGTCTGGGAGTGCCTCTGGCAAAAAGTGTTTTTAAAAAAAAATACTTTATTCCAAATGTTCAGTACCCTCAACCAAACCAAGTGATCAAACTGAGCCGCTATTTTAATGTATTTAAGCATATTTATTTATTCTTTTTTAATCCTGATATTTTTCATTTCATCTTTTTTTATACTCCACTTACTATGTGTGAGATGTCTGTATGTTTATCTGTCTTGTATGTCTGGTGAGCCAAATAAAAATGTCAACCCTGGTGGAGAATAAAGATTTAGTCTGTTCTTTTCTATTAATAACCTGAAACTAAAATGAATATTTCTTTCTCACTTCAGGCGGTGTCAAAGATCCGAGAGTTCATTCTTCAGAAGATCTACTCGTTCAGGAAGCCGATGACAAACTACCAGATCCCGCAGAACACTCTGCTGAAGTACCGGTGAGCACAGCGCCACCTGCCGCGTCTCGCTTCCCGTTCTTACAGACAGTTTCGGCTCCTCTGCTTTATTTGGTTCTTTACTGGAGGTTTGATTGTGTAAAAAAAAAAACAACAAGAAAAGTGAAACATTTTATGACTTGTCAGTTTAAATGGACTTTGAGTCTAGGCCTTCACGATTTAATCTAATGGCAATCGGGATGGGACTCGGCAGTGTTTGTAGTCCAGACCACCTAAACCGAGACCAGGTCATTACCAGGACCGGAGTGTATCGAGACTTTGAGACTGAAACAAGACCAGGGGCCCTATTTTGCAAAGCCCGACACGAGTTGTCCAGCGCCCACGTCGTTTAAATGGCAAATTAAAAAAAATGCGCGCACACTATGCTTGTTAAGCACACAGGGACGCACGTGCAGCAGCGCGCACACACACGCATTCAGAAGATTGAAGATAAAAACGCACGAGCAGATCAGTTTCTTCTCCTGAAAATCCCTCCTTCCTGCTCAGCAAATCCTCCATCATAACCGCAATGCGCCGAGGTCCAAACGCGCCTGGCTTTTAAGGGGAATGGGAGATGATCTCTGATTGGTTTATTGCATGTTACGCCCAAAACACACCTCTGAATTAATGAAGACACTAAGTACGATTCGGACACGCCCTAAACGCACCTGCGCCAGGCATTTCACGCCGTGTGCTTGGATCGGTAAAATAGGGCCCCAAGACTTTGAGGGGTCGAGACCGAGTGAAAACCAGACTAGACCACACAACTTAAAGAAACGGTCCATACACAACTAGCTAATATGTAAAGCTAATATTCGCTAAATCCCTTTGGGTGAAGAGATTTATGGAGAGTTTTGGTACAGAGGCAGATTGATAACTTTGGCTAGCTAGCTTCGCTAGCGTCACTTACACCGATCGGATATCTGCTCAGCAATTCGTCCTGATGGAGTCCTGTGTGGCGCCGACGCCCGCCGACGCAATCTGAAACCGTGTCAACGGGAACACGTGCAGCTCCAGGCGCGCCTCACATACCGACCTCAAGAACACCCGGATCTAGTGTCTGCTCAGCAATTAGTCCTGAGGGAGTCTCGTTCGGCGCCAACACAAACTGAAACTGTGTCAACTGGTTTTCATACAACACGTTTAGCTCCTTGACTTCCTGCTGCAGGTTTCTCCTCCAAACCGTCTCTGAAGAGCAGGAACACCATCTTCACTCTGGGCCAGAGGGGGGCATCCTGAGTCCCGTGGAGCTGGAGGGGCCCATACTGGTCCCACATACAACCTCTATATATGGGCACCCGCTCTACCAACTGAGCTATCTGGGCGCCCTCAAGAATTTTTTTTTTTAACTACAGTTAAAGGTGCAGTAGGTAGGATTGTGAAGATCCAGGACTTAGCCCAAATATTTGAACATCGACAACTTCTCAGTCCCCCCCCCTTCCGCTAAAGCCCAAAATGGTCTCCTAAGCCCATGTGTGCATGTGCATGGGCAGTGATAGACACGAAGTTAGACACACCCCGGCCCTGATTGGTGCATCTAAACAGGGAGCGGTGGATCTTTGCAAATCGCACTACAGGCTGTAGGTGGTGCCAGAGGAGCCATATTTTTATTTAAATGACCTGCTTTGTGTAGTTCTTTGCTGAATAAAACTGACAGAAAGTTAGTTTTATGAGGCTTACCTACTGCACCTTTTAATGTACGAAGTCTGTCTTACAGCTTTGTTAAATTTAGAGATGCACCGATTGCCACTTTCTGAGGAAAGCGTTTTTAAACAGTAACGTTAATACAGCGTGTCGGAGGAATACAGCGTCTCTTTTATTTTTTATTTTTTTGTCTCTTGCAGCCGGACGTCAGAGGCAGAGGGAACGTCACCGCAGCGTTAGCTAACGTTAGCTTCTTGTCTCATCTGGGGTCTGATCAACAGTAAATTCATCAAAGTCAGGGTGCCCAACGCTATTTTCCGATAAACTGTAGCTGTCATATTTCACGGGACCCGCGGTTTTCATGTTCCTCAGCCTCAGAGGGGAGAGAGAGCGAGATCAGTAGAGCAGACGGCTCTGCAGAGCCGTGTAGAATAACAACTTCATAACATTTCATAAACAGCTGATTGAGCGGCGGTGCGCGATGTTAATCACACGGCGCCCGAGTGCATTTGACCGGCATAAAATCGGCATATGTCAGACTGACCTGCCGGTCGCCGGTCATGGCCGGGCACGTGAAAATCGGCCAATTCCGGTCACTGGCCGGTCAATCGGTGCATCTCTAGTTAAATTCTCAATTTTACGATTCCATCCATGATACATTTAAACTTCCGCCCTTTTTGACTCTGTGCTTTGTTTCGTCTCGCTGTAGATTTTTCTACCAGTTCCTTTTGGCCAATGAGAGAACGGTTGCAAAGGAGATCAGAGACGAGTACGTGGACACGATGAGCAAGATTTACTACAGTTACTTCAAGTCGTACAGCAGCCGGCTGCTCAAAGTGCAGGTCGGTGGATTCTGTTTCATCAAACTCACACACGTGCAGTTTTAGGGATCCTTACAACAAGAAGACTCAGCCTCGTCTGGTCTCCTGTGCTTTATTTTAGACACAGCTTTGTTAGTATACAGATTAGGGCTTCTTTTATATATTCCTTTAACACAAGCTTACTAATCAAAATGTAGTTTTCTAGACAGATGTAGCATATGTTGCCTCATAGGGCTGGGCAGTATGACAGTGTATAGTGTAAACAATATCAAAGTGTTTAGCTTATATATTTTTCCATATTGTTTCTATCGCGATGTTGAAAAACCAGTGGCCGAACTGCGTTACGGCAATATTTACGTCCATACAGTGAATATGAGATAACATAACCTGTATCTGGATAGAATATTTTGGCCATATCTCCCATATCTGATCAAATAAATAGATATCCGAATTTGAGCCGCAAAGATTAATCGATAAATCATTTAGTTGTCAACGATTAGTTCATCGCCAACTGTTTTTATAATCAATTAAAATCACTTTGAGTCATCTTTTGAGAAAAAAAAAAAGCTTGTTAAGTGTGAACATTTTCTAGTTTCTTCACTCGTGTGTGACAGTTAACTGAATATGTTTGAGATGTGGACAAAACAAGACATTTGAGGACGTCATCTTGGGCTTTTGGGAAACACTGATCCACATTTTCCCCATTTCCTGACATTTTATAGACCAGACAACTCATCCATTCATCAAGAAAATAATTGTTAGTTGCAGCCCTGATCAGAATACACTGTAAAACAGAAACATGTTGAATTCAATCAAATAAATATAATAAATTCAATCAAATAAAGCTGAAAAAGAAGAGATTATTTCGGTAAGTCGGGCAGGAATGTTGTATCAGCAGCTACGCGTTTTCAGTATTTGTGACGTGATGTTTCTGTGTCCCGTCGGCAGTACGAGGAGGTCGCAGACAAAGATGACCTGATGGGAGTAGAAGACACAGCCAAGAAAAATATCCTTTTTACGGAGTAATGTGCCACAAAAACGGGGGGAGAAGAAGACTGCTAGCTAGTAAACAGTGATTGATATTTATATACCTATGGTGAACATTGTTATGGGAAAACTCTGAAGTTCCTGTCTTCCTGAAGGTGTGTTTAAACTCCTGCTGGATGGGTTTAGTTTAGCTGGACCTTTTTAGATAAACAAAGAGATTGCAGGCGCCATAAACTAGATGCACCAAATCCAGATTTTTGGGGTTCGGCCGAATATCGAATCCACTGGTTAAGATTCTGCCGAAACCGAATACTGAGTCCTCCTCCCATCCTCAGTCCATTAACACAGTAAACGCATCAATGAAGTAAACAACATCCACAGCAGTGTATTTTTCATTTAATTTCATTTTAACTGTAAAAAAAACAAAGATTTTTTTGTCTATTTATTTATTTTTTATGCGCTTTGACGTTTTTTTCCCCCCACGTTTTTGAATCTTTTCCGACATTTTTGTCACTTTTTTCAACGTTCTTTTATCGTTTCCCCCTCCCCCCCCAAATGCTATAAAATTGAAAAAATTAAAATTCAATGAAATTAGTGAACTGATCATTTATTTTAGTTGTGAAGAGTAACAGTTGTAGGGAAGCATCCAAATAAAAAAAACTGACAGTTTGGTTGAAAGAAAACCCAAATTTCTGATATAGAAGCTTTTTGAAAATGGGTCAAATTTGACCCGAGGACAACAGGAGGGTTAAAAAATTATCATTCCAATGGAATAGTTTTTTTTTTTTTCTTCTTTTGGGAACCCAAATTTAACACGCACAAGTTTTGGTTTCCGTAGCAGCAAACATCCTTCCAGGCTTGTTGCGTTGCAGCCATGGAGCGCAGGAAGTGGCTTTATTTTACTTTGAAAAAGTCCGCTAAAACTGTAAACCACAATCGAAATCAAAATAAAGCGTTCCTCTCATCTGTGAAAATAGGCATGTGACCGGAGACCGGAAGAGCAGGAACTCCATGTGAATGTAAATCACCGAGGCAAACTGCAAGGCATTAGCCCAGTGGTTCCCAAATGTTTCCATAAACTGACACAAATTAGACCACTGACCCCCATTTGATGAGATTTTGTCCCAGGGGAACCCCCTTAAGAATCTCACTTTAGGACAGGGGTCTTCAACATTTTTTAATCCAAGGACCCCTTATCTAAAAGTGAGATGTCCTGTAGCTAGGGGTATCAGGACATAAACATAAAACCGGATGTAATCGGTAATGGAAAGGATATTTATTGTAGAATCAGGCAAATTAACAAAAGAATGGGCCGGTGGGTGCTGTGGAAATAAACAACAGAATAGAACAAAAAGAGATCCTCAAAAGGAAGACTATTTCTACACTAAAAAGTTCAACAAAAATCCTCTCTAGCTAAAGGTACTTTACAAAACAAAACACAATACTCCCAGCACCCCTAAACCTAATGTGACTAAACTACAAACCTGTTAAATGCAAAGATGGAATCAGTATTTCAAACTCAAGCCTTGGCCCCCTTCCTCACTCAAGCAAACATTTGCACAAACGGTCTGGTCTGGCAGCTGCCCTCAGCTGCAATCAATCAGGCCCTTTTACTTGGAGGCAGCCTTCCTCAATTGGCCGGTCAGTGGTGGCATGGCTCATCAATCAGCTTCCTCCTCCAGGAACTGGGCGGGACATCCTCTGTCCATCCAATCCTCAGCATGTGATGGCACAGCCTGCTTTGCATCTCGCATATTACACTCAACTAAACATACACGTGAGGGTGCCGACGGCAGCCGTAACACAGGCGAAGTGTTAGAACACGTGGCACTGAAACAACAGTGGCTGGCTGCTTTCCAAGAATAATGACGACAAGAGCTGGCAGATAATAGAGGAAGGAGGTTTGAAATTAGGCCTACACAGTTGCACAGTTCAGTGTTTGTAATATATATGCTGACCTAATTACCCAGGCGTGCCTCACATACCGACCTCAAGAACACCCGGATGTAATATCTGCTCAGCAATTAGTCCTGAGGGAGTCTCGTTTGGCGCAAACGCCCGCCGTACAACACGTGCATCTCCTCCACGTTTCTTCTCCAAGCCGTCTCTGAAGAGCAGGAACTCCATCTGAGTGTAAATCACCGAGGCAAACTGCAAGGCATTAGCCCAGTGGTTCCCAAACGTTTCCATAAACTGACACAAATTAGACCACTGACCCCCATTTGATGAGATTTTGTCCCAGGGGAACCCCCTCAAGGACCCCAGAATCTCACTTTAGGACAGGGGTCTTCAATGTTTTTTGACCCCTTGGAGCAGAGACCCCCTACTACATATATTGTATAAAATGAAGTTGCATATTAAACTGGGCCTACAGTAACGTGTAGGGCAGCCTAAAGCCTTCACACATACTATTTTTGCATAGAATACTAAGCTATTCAAATAGCCTACTAATTGTTGGCATGATTTCATAAATCATGTTTTAATGTTAAACATACATGTGGCACAGTGAATCCTCAGGATGAACTGTATCTGTGGATCTTAGTGACTACCTTACCTATAGGCCAGTAAGCAGAGGGGATTTATATTTGCTAGGGGGTCCCGGAAGCCCCTGTTGACGATCCCTGCTTTAGGAACCCCTGCATTAGGCCGAGTCCTCCTAAAGGATATTTACCTAACCCTGACAGGCCATATCATTGAATCCAGTTAATATATACGTTGATCTGGTTATGATCGTCAGCGATGATAGGTCGGACCTGCGTCTTTTGGTCACGCTTCGTGTGCAGCAGCTGTCTTGGAGGGGCTTTAGTTGAGCTGCAACGTCATGAGTCATAGAGCCACGTTCTGTTTGGAGACCGATAACAAGCAAGCAAACGCACACAGATAGGATGAGTTATAGGCTGAGGTCCGATTTGTTTTCATTACAGTGTGAACAGCCCAAGTCACAAGGCATCCCATCTTTTCTAGTTGTGATTTGGGCCACTTTCATATGTGGTCCAAATCCATTACAGGTCAGATTCTTTTTTTATTTATTTTTTAAATGCGAGCTCAGTCTAGACCGTCAGATCATGCCCAGTTGAGTCTGATGCGGGCCACATTTTAATAAAAAATAACGTCAGTCCAAAAAAAAAATCGTAATTGAGCATTACGGCCTGCAGTCTGAACGTAGCCATAGTGGGACTAACATGTTACTAACGTAACATTTGAATGCAGTCACAAGGCCGTAATTTTTTATATATTTTTTAATAGTTTCCTTGACACAGGCGAAGTGTTAGAACACGTGGCACTGAAACAACAGTGGCTGGCTGCTTTCCAAGAATAATGACAACAAGAGCTGGCAGATAATAGAGGAAGGATGTTTGAAATTAGGCCTACACAGTGGCACAGTTCAGTGTTTGTAATATATATGCTGACCTAATTACCCAGGCGTGCCTCAAATACCGACCTCAAGAACACCCGGATGTAATATCTGCTCAGCAATTAGTCCTGAGGGAGTCTCGTTTGGTGCAACCGCCCGCCGTACAACACGTGCATCTCCTCCATGTTTCTTCTCCAAGCCGTCTCTGAAGAGCAGGAACTCCATCTGAGTGTAAATCACCGAGGCAAACTGCAAGGCATTAGCCCAGTGGTTCCCAAACGTTTCCATAAACTGACACAAATTAGACCACTGACCCCCATTTAATGAGATTTTGTCCCAGGGGAACCCCCTCAAGGACCCCAGAATCTCACTTTAGGACAGGGGTATTCAATGTTTTTTGACCCCTTGGAGCAGAGACCCCCTACTACATATATTGTACAAAATGAAGTTGCATATTAAACTGGGCCTACAGTAACGTGTAGGGCAGCCTAAAGCCTTCACACATACTATTTTTGCATAGAATACTAAGCTATTCAAATAGCCTACTAATTGTTGGCATGATTTCATAAATCATGTTTTAATGTTAAACATACATGTGGCACAGTGAATCCTCAGGATGAACTGTATCTGTGGATCTTAGTGACTACCTTACCTATAGGCCAGTAAGCAGAGGGGATTTATATTTGCTAGGGGGTCCCGGAAGTCCCTGTTGACAATCCCTGCTTTAGGAACCCCTGCATTAGGCCGAGTCCTCCTAAAGGATATTTACCTAACCCTGACAGGCCATATCATTGAATCCAGTTAATATATACGTTGATCTGGTTATGATCGTCAGCGATGATAGGTCGGACCTGCGTCTTTTGGTAACGCTTCGTGTGCAGCAGCTGTCTTGGAGGGGCTTTAGTTGAGCTGCAACGTCATGAGTCATAGAGCCACGTTCTGTTTGGAGACCGATAACAAGCAAGCAAACGCACACAGATAGGATGAGTTATAGGCTGAGGTCCGATTTGTTTTCATTACAGTGTGAACAGCCCAAGTCACAAGGCATCCCATCTTTTCTAGTTGTGATTTGGGCCACTTTCATATGTGGTCCAAATCCATTACAGGTCAGATTCTTTTTTTATTTATTTTTTTTAAATGCGAGCTCAGTCTAGACCGTCAGATCATGCCCAGTTGAGTCTGATGCGGGCCACATAAAAAAAAAATATAATAACGTCAGTCAAAAACAAAACAAAAAATCGGATCTGGCAATAAATCGGAATTGAGCTCTACGGCCTGCAATCTGAACGTAGCCATAGTAGGACTAACATGTTACTAACCTAACATTTGAATGCAGTCACAAGGCTGTAACTTTTTTTTTAATAGTTTCCTTGACACAGACGAAGTGTTAGAACACGTGGCACTGAAACAACAGTGGCTGGCTGCTTTCCAAGAATAATGACGACAAGAGCTGGCAGATAATAGAGGAAGGAGGTTTGAAATTAGGCCTACACAGTGGCTGTGTGTGCACGTGTTTGTAATGTTTATGCTCAACTAGTTACCCAGGCGGCGCCTCACATGGTCGGTATGTGAAAGAACACCCGGATCTAGTGTCTGCTCAGCAATTAGTCCTGAGGGAGTCTCGTTCGGCGCCAACACAAACTGAAACTGTGTCAACTGGTTTTCGTACAACATGTGCAGCTCCTTGACTTCCCGCTGCAGGTTTCTTCTCCAAACCGTCTCTGAAGAGCAGGAACACCATCTTCACTCTGGGCCAGAGGGGGGGCATCCTGAGTCCCGCGGAGCTGGAGGGGCCCATCCTGGTCCCACATACCGCTCAGAGAGGAGACAGCAGGGTGAGACGCCACAACACATTTTCACCCCGTTCTGCTGAGTAGGAGTTAGAATTAGGGTCCCTTTTTTAAGTCCTCACCGTTAGCTGGATAACTGCTTATTCTTTTCTTTTCAATAATTATCCATCACAAATTACAACAATTAGTTTACAAATTGGATTGCAGGGATGAGTCATAGTGGTGGTCTGATTTTTTTTATTTATTTATTTTTTTTCAAAGGAACTGGCAAATAATCGAGGAAAGGTTTGAAATTATGCAAAAAGACACGCCTCAGGTACATGCTCACCTAATTACCCAGGCGTGTCTCACATACCAAACAAGACCAATCAAACCGTCAATCAAGATTTATTTATATAGCACTTTGCAGCAACCAGCAGGTATCTGCTTCACAGCAGTAACAAGAATAAAACAACATATCATTCATCCAAAGGACTGAAACGTAGAAAACAGTAAAACCAGAAAAGGTGACATAGAAACAGGAGGAGGAGAGGGAAATTGTCACACCACTACTACGTATTAAAAGCCATTCAAATACATTCACAAATAGGTTTTGAGTTTGGACCTTTAAAAGAGCTACATCCGAAATAGTGCGAATATCAGGCGGTAACTTGTTCCGGAGTCTCGGGGCAGCAACTGACAACCTTGATAAACCTACCAAACATAAGAACCCCCAGATCTAATATCTGCTCAGTAATTAGTCCTGAGGGAGTCAGATACCCGTTTCAATACCTGAGCTTGCCTATTGGCCGATATTGAGTACCAATCCGATTCCAGTGCGTTTAATATATATTACATCTATGTTATTAATATTTTGTACTAATATGTTTTTGTATACTACTATCCCCGTGGGCCTGGCTCGGGTTAAACCCTTTGTAAAACATTGACAAATGCATACCCTGAATGCATTTCATAGAACTCTCTTTTATCATCTAGTTTGACAGTCTGACTGAAAAATAACATAAACTACGTACTTTAAAGTTTTTTCCAGTTAAATTACATGGTGTAGGATCGGTGCATAGACCGTACCGTACTTACCGATACGTATAGCATTTATTGTGTCGAGATGCATCTCAAAGTGCATCACAAAACAGGATGGAAGGACATTTTCATGTTCATGCCGCTCAGGAACAAAACTCTTTGTACGGCTGGCAAACACACAATAAATGACAATTAAATGTTCAACAACAAAGACCCTAAACCTTAAGAACAATAACCGATAAATAGGAATACATTTTTTATTAATTAATAGCAGAAAAATATAAAACCCAACCCCAAATCGGAGGTAGTAGGACTATCCAAATTTCCAAATGAAAAAGTTGACTTTAGTTTCTTAAATTTCCGAGATTCAAGAGGAGGCTCAGTTTAGGGCCATAAAAACCGAACATCAGAAACATGACGGGAGAAGAAGTGAAACTAAACTGTTGATCAGCACTGACATCTTGTGGCATCTTATACAATATGTTTTTGGAAATTCAGAATGAAAGGTTTTAAAATTAGGGCTGCCCCCCTCCATTATTACTCTAATCGCTCGTTTTGGTCTTTGGTCGACTGAGATTTCATTTTTTTAATAGTTTTTTTTTCTCTGTTGAATGGCTTTTTTTTTTTTTTTTTAACTGATCTGTCGATTTAATCAATTAGTGGACAAAATCATGGGAGTGTTATGTGAGTCAACTAAGAATTGATTTAGTCGAGGACAGTCTTACTAATCAGTAGGGGTGTAAGAAAAAATCGATACACTTGAATATCGCGATATTTTATTTTGCAATACTGTATCGATTTTCAAAAAGGCAATATTGTTTTTGTTTTTTGTTTTCGTTCAAAAATATTCACGTAAGACATTGGTTCACGTTTATGATGGCTCTGCTGAGAAGCCCCACTAGTGTCCTTGCCTAACAGTGCCTAACAGTGTCTGACTTTTTGCTAGAAGCTAACAACGTAGCTATGGCTAAACTTTGGCCTACTTCAGCAAATGCATATTAGCTCACTAAGAACCTGGGAACCACAATCCCAAACTGGCAGTTTGATTTTCTGTGTACTGAATTGTTTACCTTAATTAATCTTCTTTGACTTTTATGCACATCATGTCTTTTTTTTAAATATTAGTTTTTCTAAAATTATACTTAAAAAAAAATCTCAATATATCGCCTTACGCACAGTATCGAAATATATTGCAATATATTGAATCGTGACCCGTGCATCGTGATATGTTTCGTATCGCCAGATTCTTGCCAATACACAGCCCTACTACTCAGGGAGTGACATTAAATGAATTTCAGTGTAAACTGACAATAAAGTTGTATCGTATCATTACAGAAGATCATGTAAATAAACGGTATATGGAATGCTGATCTTTCTCCTCCAGTATCCCTACGAGACGCTGTTCCGCAGCCAGCACTACGCTCTGCTGGACAACGGCTGCAGGGAGTACCTCTTCCTCTCCGACTTCTTCATGGTGACGGGGAACTCCGCCCTCGACCTCTTCAACAGCATCATGGGGAAGACTCTCAGCATGTTCCTGGTACCGACGACGCACCTTTTTGGTCTCGTTCGAGCCTCAAGTTCAGGACTTTTGAAATGTTTTTTAATGCCGCATGGAGACAACAATGGCGCCATGTTGTATAACTCATGTCCTGTTCTCTGTGTCTGCTCCGTCTCTGCAGAAGAGTATGTCCACGTACGTGTCCGACTGCTACGACAGCATCGCCGTCTTCCTCTGCATCCACATCATCCTCCGGTTCCGAGCCATCACCGCCAAGAGGACCATCCCCGCTCTCGACAAGTCAGTGTCCCATTTGTGGCTAAAAGAGTGTGCTTGAAATTCAGTTATTGTTAGTCTGTTTTAGGGCCTCAAAGGTATTGTAACTCACTCCGCATGTTCCAACCAGCAGCAGTAAGATGTATCTTTTTAACCTTTTAAAGCTACAGTGCGTAGTTTCTGTCGCCCCCATGAGGAATTCTAAGTAATGACAACACTGTCGGCGCGTCCACATGATACAAGCCTTCCTTGGCCGCGCACCTTTTGAACGTACACGTTCCATCAAAAACAAGTTCCTTCCCGAGGCTATTTTCCAGCGCCACCAGGGCTCCGTGCGGCTATAGCGCCGTCCAAGACGACTGTGATTGGTTTAAAGAAATGCCAATAAACCAGAGCAAGTTTTTCCTCCCATCCCGGAATGCTGTGTGGACTTGCCAGACCCTCCTCCACCGTGCTGTGGAGGAAGGTCTGGCAAAGCGAGACTACCCTAGGCCGTATTGGAGAAAGGGAGTGAAAACGTGTATAGAAAGAGGCGCATACTTAGTGTTTTCGACCATTTAGACAAAAGGTAGATAAAATCATCCTGAAAAAGATTAATGAAATCGCTCCTAAATCACAATCCTAGCTTGAGCGCTGCTTACAGTTTTAAACCTATATCAAGCTGTGTGTGTGTGTGTGTGTGTGTGTGTGTGTGTGTGTGTGTGTGTGTGTGTGTGTGTGTGTGTGTGTGTGTGTGTGTGTGTGTGTGTGTGTGTGTGTGTGTGTGTGTGTGTGTGTGTGTGTGTGTGTGTGTCTGTCAGGTACTGGGAGGCCGTGTTGGAGCTGCTCTGGCCAAGGTTCGAACTGATTCTGGAGATGAACATCCACAGCATCAGAAACACAGACCCTCAGAAACTAGGAGTACTGGACACCAGACCCCACTATGTAGGTCTACACACACACTCACATACTAGGGCTGGGCAATATATCAATATTGTGATATGAGACTAGATACCGTCTTAGATTTTGGATATCGTAATATTGTGATATGACATGAGTGTTGTCTTTTCCTGGTTTTAAAGGCTGCATTACAGTAAAGTGATGTACTTTTCTGAACTTACCAGACTGTTCTAGCTGTTCTATTATTTGCCTTTTCCCCACTTAGACATTATGTCCACATTACTGATGGATTATTTATCTAAAATCTAAGTGTGAAGATATTTTGTTAAAGCACCAGTTGTCAACCCTAGAATATCACCGCAATATCGGTATTGAGATATTTGGTCAAGAATATCGTGATATCTGATTTTCTCCATATCGCCCAGCCCTAACACACACACACACACACACACACACACACACACACACACACACACACAGACCCTGCATGTGTTTGATCACACATGTATCACCACATACATCAGTGTGAAAGGGTTGAAGGAAACTGAGACACTCGGAGGGTAAAGTTTAGAACTTGCCCTGATGAAACCCTAAATGGCTGAAACGTGTTGTCGTGTTTTAATGATTACGCTAGAAATATATTGAATATTTGATGATTTAAAAATCATATATATATATATATATTTATTTATTTATTTTTTTTTTAATCCAGAAATTCGTAACTTAAAGGAACACACCAACTTATTGGGAATTTAGCTTATTCACCGTAACCCCCAGAGTTAGACAAGTCGATACATACCCTTCTCATCTCCTTGCGTAGTTGTAAAGCTGTCTGATCGGCTCCAGCGGCATCAGCCCATAACAGAACAGGCAGGTGAATGGTTCCAGAAATCCTACTGCTCGAAATAAGTGAAAAAACGCCCATTTACATGTTGTGATTTGTAGAGTCACAGCGTGTACAAAAACAACGTAACATGAGACACCGCCATCTTCTAACCGTAAACAAACCGGAACTATATTCTCGGGCGGAAGAATATAGTTATCGGCGGAGTGATATGCCTCGAGCAAGCCTGTCTGGTGCTCTTTACGTTGTTTTTTACACGCTTGTGACTCTGACAAATCACAACATGTAAATAGGAACATGTTGGCGTTATTTTGTCACTTTTGTCACAATTCGGAGCAGTAGACTAGTTGGAACCAGTTACCTGCAGGATCTGTGCTGGGCTAAGCTAATGCTGGAGACGTCAGACAGCGTTACAGCACGCACAGAGATGAGAAGGGTATGTATGGACTTGTCTAACTCTGGGGGTTACGGTGAATAAGCTAAATTCCCAATAAGTCGGCGTGTTCCTTTTAAGATATGAAACTGTGTTGCCAACAGTGACGTTGTAGAGCACCCTCTGGTGGAAAAACTATGCAACGCCAACACTCAAACATGGTTGAAGGGGGTTTCGTCTGTTTTTATTTAATTTTTTTAATATTCAATTATCAGAATCATTTTTCATTTGTCATAAATGATTCTGATGAATGAATATAAAAAAATATATATATCAGCCATTATAAATGCCAATACCGATAGTTTGGAAAGTATATGTGCGCCCATATCTGCCCACTGACCCAACCCGGCCATGAATTTGAAGGAGTGGAAACCCTGAATATTACGCTTTACTATAAGGAAGCCACTATTAGGTTCATAATCAAAGTTTTTACTTTTACTTCTAAAAAATTACGTACATTTTATAACAGAAAATTACTTTTCATACTTAAGCACAGCAAATATCCTATACTTTTAAGACTTTTACTCCAGTGATATCCTAAAAGGCGACTCTTAACTTCTACCAAAGTCATTTTCTGGTAAGATACTTGTACTTTTACTCACGTATTGCTTTCAAGTACCTTATACAATAGACTGGTGCAGACTGCATCGCGGCATATGCCAGTGTGTTTGAGTGTGTATTTTTTTCATTTCAGATCACTCGTCGCTACGCGGAGTTCTCGTCAGCTATCGTCAGCATCAATCAGACATTTCCCAATGAGAGAACCCACACTCTGCTGGGGCAGCTGCAGGTATAACACACACACACACACACACTCACACAAACGCACTTTAATATAACTAAGTAAATGGATAACAACAGATTTACATAACAAATCAAGTAGCTAGAACAGCAGTAACGTTTTACAAAGTATGATAATAACAATTAATTATGTAACCAAAACATAATTAAGTATATAATTCAGTAAGTAACAAAGCAGTTAAGGTTCGGCAGAAACCGATCCCCGTCAAAAAGCCCAATATTCGGCCGAATCCGAAGCCGAATCCTGGATTCGGTGCATCCCTAGAAAGAAATAATCTGCATGATCGACAGGATAGCTTTCTAGTCAAATAATGTGGGAATTGTGTAGAAGTGCACACATTCAGAGTCACTCCAGTGTCCCCTGCACTCATGTTCCTCTTACTGTTGTAAGATAGATAGATAGATAGATAGATAGATAGATAGATAGATAGATAGATAGATAGATAGATAGATTACCAAAAATGGTAAATTACAGTGTTACAGCAGCAAAATATCAGATACACAGCACACATACAGAATATACATGAAATAATAGGATACAATATACATGAAATAATAAATAGGATAGAATACAAGAACAAATATTTAAAATATATACAAGTTGGGAATAAAACTGTAACAGTAAGTTTTTGATCATGAAGGGTTTTGCAGGTTAACCGTTTTTCTGGATTTTAACCAGTTTTTAGTTATCTATTTCAAAGCTATTCCATTTAAGTACACTGTAAAGCAAAGTATTGACCCATTTTAATGTCAAAATAAAAGCTCTGAGAGATCACAGTGTCCTGAAGTGAAATAAATGGTAGATTTTATTTTATGACTCTCCTCCACAAACTGAGTGGGTCACGTATGGTTTAAAAAAACATGACTTATTTGTTTTGCAGGTCGAGGTGGAAAACTTTGTGCTAAAGATGGCGGCGGAGTTCCCCTCCCGACGAGACCAGCTCATCTTCCTCATCAACAACTACGACATGCTGCTCAGCGTCCTCATGGTGAGCTGGGTTGGCCTGCGTCTTCACCGCACCTCCTTCTCATCCTTACAGTGCGTTCCATTTACCTCGGAACTCGGAAGCCGAAGCTGGGAATGATGTCACACCCTAGTTGAATGCAGGTTTTTTTTATCGTGGGGTTGTTATTGTTACCAATACCAGTTGATTCCTTTTTTTTCTTTTTTTTTTTGTGTGCATACAAATATACTTAACAACATGTCCACAGATAGAAGTTGGACAGGACTGTGTGTACGGCTGATTTAGAGAGACACAAGGAAGACCGAAGTGCTGATAAACTGTACGCTACTACAGCTTTCACTACTGTTGATGCAGAAAGCAGCCATGTTGTTTTTTAGTTTTAGTTTTGGAAAGATAATTTTTTGGGGGGCATTTTTAGGCCTTTATTGACAGGACAGCTGAAGAAATGAAAGGGGAGAGAGAGGGGTGAATGACACGCAGCAAAGGGCCGCAGGTCGGAGTCGAAACCGGGGCCTGCTGCGTCGAGGAGTAAACCCTCTATATATGGGCGCCCCGCTCTACCAACTGAGCTATCCGGGCCCCCGCCATGTTGGTTTTGGAGCTCGTGGTACGGTCAGTACACGATCCGTGCCGCCTGCACGATCCGTTCTGCGCATGCGCAAAATGTTTGCGCATGCGCTGTTGTACGAGGATTTACGACACTGCACGATCTGTTCCACGCTTCTGGTCGACAGCCTCCACAGGCAAGCTAACGTTAGTTTAGCTAACGGCTAATTCGGCTAACCGCTAGCTGATTGTAGCGGTCTGCCGTTAGCCTCTACAGGCAAGCTAACGTTAGCTTAGCTAACGGCTAATTCGGCTAACCGCTAGCTGAGACAGCATGTAATAACTTTAAAAGACCCTCAAAATAAAACTTGAAAATAAACGTTAACCTATATAACAGCTGTTACGTCAGTTCTACTTTACTTGTGCTCATTTAAAATACAATCACCCAATACTTGTCTTTATTGTTATTACTGTAAAGTCTTAATTTAGCTGTAGCCTGCTTTTCCCATTAAGTTTGACTCAATGTTATTTTAGACTGTCAGCTAGCGGTTAGCCGAATTAGCTGTTAGCTAATCTAACGTTAGCTTCCCAGTGGAGGCTAGCGTGGAACAGATCGTGCAGTGTCGTATCCTCTGTAAAACAGTCTTGCGCATGCGCAGAACGGATCGTGCAGGCAGCACGGATCGTGTACCGACAGGTACTGCGAGGTTGTCCGACTTCCCAACTCGGAAATCCGGGTTCAGGGGGACTGTTTCCGACTTTGACCTCGGAAATTCCGACCCGTCCCCCCGCCTCAGAGTACAAATGCAATGCACTATTACACGTCAGGACTTAAAATCTCCTTGTGGTGAAATCCCTGTGTGGTGATTGCTGTTCCCTGTTTGTCCAGGAGAGGGCAGCAGACGACAGTAAAGAAGTGGAAGGTTTCCAACAGCTGCTGCTGGCCAGGACTCAGGTAAACGTCTAATTTGACAAACTACTTTTTTTTTCAGGGCCTTGCGGTCCAGGATGGTGCTGTCTCCGTACCGTACACTGATGTTCCGCGTCAATAATGCAGGAGTAGAAATTGTTCAGTATTTGAGGGGATACCCAGACTTTCCTCAGGCGCTCTGAGGTTTTACGGTCTCTGCCTTGCCTTGAGTGAAACCTTTTTTTTTTTTTTTTTGACCTAGGGGAATTTACGTTGCACAAAGAACATACCTATACAGTACATAACAGCACATAGTATAACATTAAACATAAAAAGCATGGAGATCACAAGAACATTCATTAAATAGGCAGAAATCGGGAAATGGATTAGAAAGTTCACCATTTTCAGAACATGTTTTTTTTTTTTTTTAAACTGGACCTTATTTTCCTGTGTTTTTGTGCCTGACAACTACAACAATCTTTCAAATTGCTCCAGTATTAAGCGTGAACGCTCTAACCGGCAGCCACAGACCGGGCTGAAATGTGCGATGCTGTGCATCGTCAATTGACCGTTCACAAAAGCCACGCCCCCTAGTTCTTGTTACTACGCCCGTCAAACAATTGAGAACCAAACACATAGCCATGGCTGGGTTGAGCTCCATACCTATTGGTATAAGTGATTGGTTTTGGAGTAGCAGACATATCCTCCAGGGCACGACAGAAAGGGCTGCAATATGCAGTGGAGGGATATGTTCAATGACCGTCAACCTCTTGCTAAATTATCTGTGTCGACCTCTTGCTAAATTATCTGTGTCGATAGCAACATGTGCTTGACAGGCTAACCGCTATCAGGCTGCCTGAATTTCCTACGGAATAATAAAGTATCTAATGTTCTAACTTTACTACTTTCGATAATAATGCTATATAGAACCGCAACTGTTAACTTAAGTCCAGTTTTACAGATTGTTGTTATGTACTTAGCTACTTAAACTACTTATTGATAATTGATATAAGTTAGCTCGCTAGCTTTACTTACCTTGGAGCAGACATATGTATGCTTATTAGTCTTCGAGGCATTTAGCTGTGAGTGAGGTCTCCCACACCGCTTAATCCATTGTCGGCATCTTTCCGCTTGGGTCTTGGGCTTTGGAAAGGCGAAAAAAACGACCCCTCCCTCTAAACCTTTGTGGTACCTGGTGTCAGACTTGCGGGTGCCATAGGTGCATCGTTTCCCCATCTTGCTGAAATCGCAATGTTTGACGGGGGTCCTTCTCCTTAGTTACAGTTGCTGAGCTAGGATTGGACGAGGACCGTTCGAGGGAGGGGTTTTGCGAACGGTCAATTTGGTCCACTAAAAGTGCATTTTTGCCAGATTAATATTCAAAGTGTCTGACAACATTATGGAAAGGATCCCCAGATGTGTGCCTTTTTTAAAACCTCTTTGAGACCTTTCTGTTTAACCAGAAACAGCTCTGAAGTCGCTAGCGCTAAACCCACCAGACTCCATTTAAAAAAAACAATACTTTTAGCGTGTGTAGAGCCATCATATTTTCAAATGTAAATCGGTAAACTATGTGTTTATTTCAACCAAAACGGCTTTTCATAGTTTTTGTCTACTTTGAATTAGAGATTCACCAATTACAACTAGGGCTGCTCCCTCTTAGTCGATTAGTCGATTAATCGGTCGTTTTGGTCTTAGTCAACTTAGATTTCTTTAGTCATTTAGTCATGTTTGATGCTTTTTTCATGCTGAATGACTTATTTCCGAGAAACGTACGAGCACATCTCTGGTAAACACAAGAATTAAAGTGCTTTTGCGTGACTCTTTGCGGAGAAACTCAGATTTACAGATCTGTCGATTAAATCAACTAATCGATTAGTCGGTACACCTGAATGAGTGTTAATCGACTAAGAAGTTCTTCAATCGAGCACAGCACTAATTACAACTTTCTAGGCCGATTCAGATTTTCTTTGAGTTAGACCAGCCGATACCGATTTTAGCCAATTCCAATTTAATTTTTTCTAAACACTTTACAGCACACGCAAATATTTATTTTCTATCTTTTCTTTAATAGAACATTCATCACAGAACATAGAACATTTTTGGAACAGATAATTGATCGCTATAAAATAGAACTATATAAATTACTCCTGGTTTGGGACATTCACACACATCTAAAGAGCAACGTTAGAACCATTTCCTTCTTTTCACATCTGATATCGCACTAAAGAAATGTGATTTTGGTTTTCGGTGTGGTCCCTCCACGCCCTACTTTCTCCTTGCAGGTGTTGCATTTGGCAAACTTGTTATCTTCTGCACACACGCTGAAGAATGTCCAAACAGCTGACGTGCTACAGGTTAATTCACGAGGTTCCCTACAGGTGCGAGAATAGCGCCGACACGCGCTTCACGCCGCAAGCGGGTACGCACGACAAACGGAGGAAAAGTTGAGAGAAAGGAGAAAGAGACCGTGCTGTGGCGTCCGTGTGTGCGTGCGTCCTTGAGAACTGTAACTCGTATAACTTCTTTTGACGGTTAATTGTAGCGTTGACCGGCATGAAATCGCCATATGTCAGACTGACCTGCCGGTCGCCGTTCACAGCCGAGCACGTGAAAACCGGCCAGTTCCGGTCACCGGCCGGTCTATTGTTGCATCTCTACTTTGAATGAAGTGTGTTTTACGATGCTAAAACTACTGTTTATTTACGTGGAGTCCGGAGGGTTTTGCGAACATAATTTTGCAAATGTTTTTATGTTTAATAAAGGATCTTTCTCTTCAACGGAAAGGTCGACATCCTTAGAAATCCTTTCCATAATTTCGTCAGACACGTCGAAGTGGACATCAGGGAACGTAAAGCTGTCCACCGAGGACCTGTTTATATTAAGGGGGGGGGGGGCTCATTGTATTTATTTTTTTTAAGATTCTGGCGGTTTTCACAGTACGTCACAGTCATTTTGTATTATTTTTTTTCTTGTATTTCTATGCTTTATTATAGTTATTGTTTTGGCTTTTTCTACCAACAGCATTACACAAAATATATTCAAAAAAAAAATGCCACCCACTGGTGTAATTTTTAACCTCCAGGAGTTTATCGAGGAGATTCTGTCTCCCCCCTTCGGAGGGATGATCGCCTTCGTGAAGGAGGCCGAGGCTCTGATGGAGAAAGGGCAGCTGGACCGTCTAAAGAACGATGAAGGTGAGAAGGGTCGGTTTTGTTTTGGTTTGATATTTTCTTTTATTCACAATTTTTAAAGGGATACGCCACCGTTTGTTGAAATAGTTCTTATCACGGTCTCCCCTGGCTGTAGATAGGTGGGCCAACGCATTTTTTTTTTTTCTCAGTGCAAGTAATTCGTTTTTTTTTTTTGGCTCACTTTTACTCACAACATGCTAACCGGCAACATAGGATTCCATTCACTACGCTAAGCTAACTAGCGGCGGCCCTGCCGGTGTTGCACCGGACTAAAACGATGCATGCACTGAAACTGCGTTGGCCCACCTATCTACAGCTAGGGGGGACCGTGATAAGCCCTATTTCAACAAACGGTGGCCCTTTAAGGTTAATCAAACCTTGTACTTTAAAGAAAGAAGGAGGAGAAGGAGGATATCTGGAACAAGCCAAAGTAAAAAAATAAATAATAAAAATGGCATTAAATGAACATTGTTACGGAGCCCCCCTGGTCCCACTTTGTCATAAAAAATGAATTATAACTAAAAAGAAGCTTTATCTCATGGCCACGAGATACTGTCTCGTGGCCATGAGATAATTCTTCTTCATATTTTATAGTCTATATTTATACTTTTTACATGTGTATATATGTCACAAAGTGGAGCCAGGCAGCCAGAGTTTTCTTATGTTGTATATAGTGTGGTGTTTTGGGTGTTTTTATTTTGTATATAGTGTGGTGTTTTGGGTGTTTTATTTTGTGTATAGTGTGGTGTTTTGGGTGTTTTTATTTTGTATATAGTGTGGTGTTTTGGGTGTTTTATTTTGTATATAGTGTGGTGTTTTGGGTGTTTTTATTTTGTATATAGTGTGGTGTTTCGGGTGTTTTATTTTGTATATAGTGTGGTGTTTCGGGTGTTTTATTTTGTATATAGTGTGGTGTTTCGGGTGTTTTATTTTGTATATAGTGTGGTGTTTTGGGTGTTTTATTTTGTATATAGTGTGGTGTTTTGGGTGTTTTTATTTTGTATATAGTGTGGTGTTTTGGGTGTTTTATTTTGTATATAGTGTGGTGTTTTGGTTTGCCTGGCACAGAACTGAAGACTCCTCCCAGCGCACCTGAGGCAGATCTCATCAGGAGAGATGCTGGAGGAACACGAGAATATTGTACAGAATGTGAAGTATTGCACTACACTACAGGGTCCAGTTTAATAACAAAGGGTCCATGTGTCAGACACTTTACTATCTTGAGATAGTATCTCTTGGCCACGAGATGGTATCTTGAGGCCTCAAGATACTATCTTGAGGCCACGAGATAGTCATAATTAATTTTTTTTTGACAAAGTGGGACCAGGGTGGCTCCGTACATTGTTAAATACTGCCACTGATTTAAAAACTCAGCGTCACAGAGCTGCTTCTGTTGTCAACAGACTCTTGAAATCCCCAACATCCTGACTGATGATATCACAGCGTGAGCGGCGTTCTTTCGGTTCATGCTTTGGTTTCGTTTTATAGAGTAATGACCAGCTTTCTTTCTTCAGCATTCAGCCGTCCTCTCACTTTTCTTTCTCCTCTTGTGAGTCTGAGGCTGCAGAAATTTCTGCCCCGTCTCAGACCTTTAGCTTCCCACATCCTGTTTTTTTTAACACAGTTCTTGCTCTGTTTCCTCTCACACTCGCATCTAACCCGCCCACTTTTTTGTGTGTATATACATATACATATATACATACATACATATATATATTTATATATATTTATATATATTTATATATATATATATATATATATATATATATATATATAGTTGTCTTCCCGTCAACCATGCAACTTTTGGATTTTTCTCGGTCAGAATTTCAAATGCAAACTTTTTGTCAACGTTTTGGCCTCCTTCCCAATGTTTTTGTAACTTTTCCCAATGTTTCAGTCACTTTTCTTTCCCAAATTTTGAGCTTTTCCTGACATTTCTTTGTCACTTCTGTCAACGTTATTGTCACTTTTCTGATGTCTTTAAAACTTTCCCCAATATTTTTGACATTTTTGACGCTTTTCCCGACGTTTTTGTCACGTTCTTCCAAATTCTTTTTTGTCACTTCTTCCGATGTTTCTGTCGATTTTTTTTTTTTTTTTTTCCTGCACTTTTTTTGGACTTTTTTGTTGTTTTTTCCCCACGTTTCTAAAAGCTATTTCCCAAATTGTTGTCACGTTTTTTTCAACCTTTCATAAATTTTTCTTCAAATGCTATAAAATTTAACAAAACACCCAAATTCGATGAAAGTAGTGAACTGATCATTTATTTTACTTGTGAAGAGCGTTGTATGGAACCATCCACGTTATTGACAATTTGGTTGAAAGAAACCCACATTTGTGATGTAGAAACCTTTTGGAAATGGGTCAAATGGGACCCGAGGACAACGGGAGGGTTAAATCCGTACACGCTCACAAACTTGTCAAAGTAGAAAGAAACTGTGTGATCACCTGACGTCAGAGACGGGATTCAGATCCCTTCCTGTCTGTGTGTCCCGCAGCTCGTATCACTCAGCTGGTCCGCGGCTTCTCCAGCACGTGGAAGCAGTCGGTGGAGTCCATGAGTCAGGACGTCATGAGGTCCTTCACCAACTTCAAAAATGGAACCAGCATCATACAGGTGAGGCGGCAGACAGGCGAGACAGGTCAGGCAGCAGACAGGCAAGACAGGTCAGGCAGCAGACAGGTGAGATGGCAGACAGGCGAGACAGCAGACAGAGGAGACAGGCAAGACAGGTCTGGCAGCAGACAGGTGAGACGGCAGACAGGCGAGACGGCAGACAGGCGAGACAGGTCAGGCAGCAGACAGGCGAGACGGCAGCCAGGCGAGGCGGCAGACAGGTGAGGCGGCAGACAGGCGAGACAGGTCAGGCAGCAGACAGGCGAGACAGGTCAGGCAGCAGACAGGTGAGATGGCAGACAGGCGAGACAGCAGACAGGCGAGACAGCAGACAGAGGAGACAGGCAAGACAGGTCTGGCAGCAGACAGGTGAGACGGCAGACAGGCGAGACGGCAGACAGGCGAGACAGGTGAGGCAGCAGACAGGTGAGATGGCAGACAGGTGAGACAGCAGACAGGCGAGACAGCAGACAGAGGAGACAGGCAAGACAGGTCAGGCAGCAGACAGGTGAGACGGCAGACAGGTGAGGCAGCAGCCAGGCGAGATGGCAGCCAGGCGAGGCGGTAGACAGGTGAGGCAGCAGACAGGCGAGACGGCAGCCAGGTCAGGCAGCAGACAGGTGAGATGGCAGACAGGTGAGACAGCAGACAGGCGAGACAGCAGACAGAGGAGACAGGCAAGACAGGTCAGGCAGCAGACAGGTGAGACGGCAGACAGGTGAGACGGCAGACAGGTGAGACAGCAGACAGGCGAGACAGTAGACAGAGGAGACAGGTGAGGCAGCAGACAGGCGAGACGGCAGCCAGGCGAGGCGGCAGACAGGTGAGACAGGAGACTGGTGAGACGGCACACAGATAAGACAGCAGACAGGTCAGGCAGCAGACAGGTGAGACAGGCGAGGCAGGAGACAGGCGAGGCAGCAGACAGGCGAGGCAGCAGACAGGCGAGACAGCAGAAAGGTGAGACGGCAAACAGACCCAAAGATACAACTATGGAAAGAGGCAAAACAACAACAAAAAGACCCAGAACAATTAAAAGAGGCTAAACAACTGTAGTTTGTGTCTGTCTCTTCTGTCTGTCTGTCTCTGTCTGTCTCTTGTCTGTGTCTGTCTCTCTGTCTAAGAGAAAGTGAGTGGTGTAATGAAGCAAACACTGTCCTGTCCCCGCCGTAGGGCGCTCTGACCCAGCTGATCCAGTACTACCACGGCTTCCACAAAGTCCTGAACCAGCCGACGTTCCGCAGCCTGGCCGTCCGCTCGGAGCTCATCAACCTGCACCACCTCATGGTGGAGGTGAAGAAGCACAAACCCAACTTCTGAAGGGGGGGGGGGCTCCGTCAGCGGGGAGCTCCTCCGCTAAAGGATCGACAAAACCAGACTGGCTGGCTGTTTTTGAAACATCAGCATAATACCTGAAGGTGTTGATTCCTTGCAGGTATCCCCTCTCTCCCTCCCTCCATCCCTCCCTCCCTCCCATCTGAAGAACGTGAGTCATACTGTACATTTATTTTGGGAGGCGTTAACAAAGCAGACATTTTCCACTCATCTGAAGAACAAGTCGTATCATAGATCTGCAAGTGTCTGCACAGAGACACAAGCTGGATATGAACCAAGTCATTTTCAATGTTTCTATTTTATTTCACTTTACGTCAGTCATCAAAGGTGCTGAAAAGTAGAGGGGTGGCAGGCAGATATCCATAATAATAAAAATAATCAAGCCGTAGAGCCACTGCTTGTCTGTAAAATCAGTTTTAATTTAATATTGTAAAATTGAAGTTATGATCCTGAAGATTTTAATCACGGTTTTGGGCGCCGGTGGTCTCCGGTGGTAGCTGCAGGCGTGTCGTGCTCATGGATATATTCTGAAAGACCTGGACGCAGCGTTCGAGGCGGACCCGCGTATTCCTATGAGAGTTGCTCGGTGGCGCACAAAGCCAAAAAAGTTCTACTGCAGCGTATACGATTACCCGGATGATCGGCACCGCTACCTGCGGCCCATAAAGCAGGCGCACTATAGACGTAGCGCTCCACTTACTTGAATGGGGATTCAATGATGTAATCGTGCGGCTCTTCTAGTATTTTGATCCAGTTCTATTAGTAAAACGAGTCATTTCGCGTGGAGGGTCGTGACGCTCCAAAATACGTCTCCACTGATTCACAGACGTCAATAAGTCTGTGAGGCTGATATCTGTGAGATCAAATTATCACAGAAACACTGGATTATGTTCCTATTTATGTGAGGGCAATTTGAATCCAGCACAAGAATGAAAGGCAGACCCCTCCGCCGCTAACGGTGAAAACTGCACTGCACTATATAGAGAGACAGGTATGTACGTTAAACAGCCCTGCCATAAATAGTGATTAAAATCTTAGGGATTATATCTTTAAAAAAAATGAAATGTACTGGTGTAAAATGTTCCTGTTTTTATGATGAAAATATAAAAACAAGAAGTTTAGTAAAGCAACACAAGCAACTTGTAAATCGGCCGAAAGTTAGGCCGCCTGTACGCTGGCTGCGTGGCATGAGCGTGGCGTTTCTGTTGCGTGGCGTTTTCTATGTCTTTGCACACCAGAAACGTGTTTCCCGTCGATAAAATGAAATGTTAAATATATACTGATTTGATTACAGCAAAGACAACGTCGGCAGTATTGACGGGAAAAATAGGCTGCAGGATATTTCGTTGTGTATTGACAGGTGCAATATTTGAAAAATCGATAATTATTTATTATTTTATTTAATTAAATTTATATCTGCATTTATGTCAAAACCTCGAGACTTTCAAACATCAAAATGTCATTTATTAAATGTATTTGAGTCAAAATGACATATAAACATGTTGTTCTGTTCTATTTTGCCTGGAAGCGCTTCCAACTCGCTTGCGTGTCGCGTGAAAAATAGGCCTCGGTTCTATTTCTAACAGGCACGCGTTTTTGGCGCGGCTCGAGCCGCAGCCTGAGACGGGCGTGTCACGCAGGCAGTCTGCAAGCTCTAACCTGTAAAACGGACACGCCACGCAGCTGACACGCACGCTCAACGCCACGCAGCCAGTGTGCAGGCAGGCTTATATGAGAATTTGGGACGTTGGTTACGAAACACTGAACAGATGTTTGTTTCTGTTTTTTCTTTGTCTTTTTAATTTAATCCAAAAGAAGAAATCATACGCCTATAATAAGATTTGATTTATAACATTTATAACCCTGCACTAGTGAGAGAAGCTCTTGCAAAACTTTTTTTTTTGTCCATCTGTGATGCAGCTTCAATGAACCTCAACAGGTGAGACTGAACGTTAAAGGATACAGCTGCTGATATTCTGTATTTGTCCTATTGGCTCTCAGCCTTGTTAGTGGTGTAGAAATAGAGATTTCTTTTTACTTTACCCATGGCCCCGACAACTAGCGTTATAAGCTAATTAGCGGTTTGCGCTAAAACTGGTCACATTCGATTAGCATGAAAACATATCCCAGAGAACGGTCGACTCGGTACACGTGTTATTAAGGTTCATTTTGCGCCGGATTTCTCCTTGATACTTTTAATAACGCAGCAGGTTAGAGGGAACCTTGTACACTTTTAGAATCGCTTTTCATATCCAAGCAGAATTGGTTTTGCAACTGAAATACCCAGAATGGACATTGAATCGGAAATCACCAACCCAATCGGGATCTGTGAATCGGAATTGAACCAGCCAGCCCTAGTTAGCTGTGCGTTTGCCGGGGGACTATTTTCAGCAGCGGATTAATCCACATTTGGTGCTCTAGTGACAAAACTTGTTAATAGATACAGTGCTCAGCATAACTGAACACACCCATGCTAAAGTTGACTAAAAAGAGGAATAACAAACCATGTTTTGTAAATTGATCTTAATGCCTTAATTAAAAAAATTTGGAAAAATCCAACCTTTAAGGACACCAATTTTCTTTGTGAATGAATAATGTATCGTGAATAAATAAATGTTCTTCCTTAAAATACAGGGGCATATGTATACACACCCCTATGTTAAATTCCCATAGAGGCAGGCAGATTATTATTTTTAAAGTTATTTCATGGATCCAGGATACTATGCATCCTGATCAAGTTCCCTTGGCCCTTGGAATTAAAATAGCCCCCCCACATCACATTGGGGCTATTTTAGAGATTGGCATGGTTTTATTTCAGTTAGCCTAATAGCTGGTTTGATTTGCATTGAGAGATGATCTTGTGGATTTTTTTATTCCTCTTTTTAGTCAACTTTAGCATGGGTGTATTCACTTATGCTGAGCACTGTACATTCAGTGTTGGGTTTGAGTGACTATGAGAAAAATACAGAGTACCACCAGACTTATCCTTTAAGGATTCCTCCCTCACCTTGTTATAACACACTGAGGGAGCGCATCTTGAAGTTGTTGTGTGCCTTAGCTCGTTTATGTAGCTGTGCAGAGTTCATCAAGTTGCATTCATTTTGTGTGGATCTGTATGTGAAGTCATTCCAGTGTGAACCGACCAGTCTGTGGGGTATTAACAATGAATAATGGAAATACGACATGATTTTGTTTGCTTGTTTTATTTTCATTTATCAGAGAAAAACAAATTTTAATACTGTAAACTAAATACCGTAAATATGACCAATCACATCACATCAAACAAATCACAGTTCAGTATCTACAAACAACATATATTTTTATTTGTTTACAATAATGATCATTTAGATTCTAATGGAAATGAAAAAGCAATGGCTTTCTGAAAGACAGGAAGTTAAAGGGTAACTACCGTTTTTTTTTTTTCAACCCTATGTTTCTGTGTCTGAGTGACTGATGGGAACAACAATCTCTGACATCGAGATCGCAGCAGTCGTCAGCGGAGAAACAAGCTACAATGTAAGTTAATAGGGCGATTGTCCAGCTTGTATTTACCTTCACAAAAGTGCTCGTTTTGCTGCTGACAGACTCAGATTAATATTCTAAGTGTCTGACAACGTTATGGAAAGGATTTCTAAGGAGGTCGACCTTTCTGTTAAAGAGTAAGATCCTTTTTTTAAACATAAAAATCCGCAAAATTGCGTTCTCTAAAGCCACCAGACTCCATGTAAATAAACAGAAAGGTCTCAAAGAGGTTTTAAAGGTCTATCTCTGTAGAGATCCTTTCCATAATGTTGTCAGACACTTAGAATATTAATCTGAGCTTGTCAGTGGCAAAACGAAGGTAAATGTGAAGGTAAATACAAGCTGGACAATTACTATTAACTTACATTGTAGCTTGTTTCTCTGCTGCCGACTGCTGCGATCTCGCTCTCGACCTCGTCGATCAGGTTGAAAAAATAAAAAAAGGGTAGTTACCCTTTAATCTAGTTAGTATGTAATTAGTTAAATAAATATGGTTATTGTGTGTGTGTGTGTATGTACATGCACATGTATACATACGCATGTACATACATACAAAGTCTTTTTCCAGTGTCAGATAAACCAAAAACAATTTTGTTCAAATTTTTTAACTTTTGACATCTCCAAATTATGAAATTGCACCCGTTTTGAATGTAATCCCTCCATTGAATGGGCGGTTATCAGCCTCATAGTTACTGTAAGGGTTAAAAGGGCACTGCTACACTAACTAGTGGGCTCAGAAGGCCGTTAACATCTATTCACGGGGTAGAAGGCGCCGCTAGTATGGCCAGGAACCTCTTGGCGACACTTTTTAAACACACTGGGAGTCCCAGAACTAACTAACTTACTTGGTTGGTTAGGTTTAGTAAAAGATCGTGGTTTGGGTTGAAATGCTAATGTTGGTTAGGACCGTTACATAAGGGGGAGCGTGCCTATGTTCCCACAGCCCAATGTTCCCACATTTCCAAGATTTTTTTTTTTTTTTTTTCAAAATTAGGCCCTATGTTCCCACATTTCCTTTTTCATAAATTTGTATCAGATTTTATCCCCCTAACCCTAAAAAAAAAGGATCGGGCTTAAATTGATGGGAAATGTAGGAACACAAGACCTAATTTTGAAAATGTCCTAGAAATGTGGGAACATAGGGCCTAATTTTAAGAAAAATCTTAGAAATGTGGGAACATAGAGCCTTATTTTAAGAAAAATCTTAGAAATGTGGGAACATAAGGCCTAATTTTAAGAAAAATCTTAGAAATGTGGGAACATAGGGCTGACCCCACATAAGGAAAGTTACGTAAGAAAGTTAACTGACTTAACTTAAAAAAAAAAAATGTCAACGTTCATATTTGGTTTCACACTAACACCTGTCTCCCGGGTGAAAGTCCTGTTATTGTTTAAACATTACGTGAGAAAGTTAACTTACGTAGCCTACGTAACTCCTAAAACGTCAACGTGGACTTTTTGTTTCACACGGGACACGGAACACCGGTCTAATGTAATAATATGATGTTAATACGAAGTACTTCCTAATCTAAACTAGTCGTTTTGGTGTCTAAACTTAACGCCCCACCACCCCAACCTTCCACACTTTATTCTACGTCATCTTACAGCGCCGCAGTGGAGCAGTTGCTCTGAGCGTCTAATGCTGACGCGGATGGGTTATCCAGCTTTACCAATAGATGATAACGTCCTACTGAGCAAACTAGAAGGCAGAGTAGGGCCCTAGTGCCTCATTTCTACGGTAGTGATGACTCCTATTCAATCGGCCGATGACGTTCAAAACGGGTGAAGTTGACCACTCGTAACCCTCGCGTGTTAAAATGAAATCATTGTGAAATTACAGTTGGCCCGGTCAAGAAATACTATTGCACATATTCTCCAATACAAAAAGAAAACATGTTTTTTACACTTGTATGGATTTCACAAATTGGAGCATGTTAATTAATGAGCGTTATGCCGAAAACACGCCAAGCCTCAGGCGTCCTGTGTCATGTTGACCTGTTTACAAAGAATTTCTTTCCCCGCTTGAAACGAATGAAAACGCCTCCCGGCCGCAGAAAGGTCTATTTATTGCGGTGTTTTTCGGCATTAGAAATGCTGGTTTGGTGTATTTCTGAATAGAGCCAGGCTAGCTGTTTTCCCTCTGCTTCCAGTCATTGTGCTAAGCTAGGCTAACCACGTCGGGACTCCAGCTTTATATTTAACGGACAGATATGTGAGCGATATTAAGGTTGCTTTCACACCTGCCTCGTTTGGTCGGATTGTCCGGTTGGTTTTGGGGGGCCGGTTTGAAAGCTCATCCCAACTCTGGTGCGGACCAAACAAACAAACAAACTGTGGTCCGCTTGAAAACGGGGTCACGGTTTAGCTTCCAAGTGAACTAGAATTCGCTTCACTTCAGGTGAGAACGCAATTCGACCCAAACACAGGAGAGAGCCAACAACAGAGCATTTAACTAGCTTGTAATTTCAACCTTACACACAATTTAGAGACGTATATATGATTGAAGCGATGATAACTTTTAAGATCCATAACCGGTTCTGACCCTACATCGTTGGTCATCATGTGTGACATCATGATCTTTCTCTCCTTCACTCGCTGTAATTTTGAAAAGTGTCGAGTTTCGGATATTCTGTCCAATAAACAAGCGACCGTCCCGATCGCGTGACCTGTGTCAACAGCGTTTGGCGCGATAAAAGTGCGTTGTGAACGCAAACCGAACTAAGTGGATTATGTAACAATGTTGCAACTTCGCTCGCCAAATCCCACTGAGTCCACCGAACTATAGCTGCGCAAGCACCCTGAGGGGTCTCATCAAACTCTCGAAGTTAATATATTTCCAAAAATTGCAGAATTCTTTTTAATTCCTTTTAAAACACATTTTCTTTTCAAACCGTAAATTTGTTTTAGACGTCAGCCTGTCGAACAGCAATACAAAGTTGTTGTTGTTTTTTCAATCACATCTCACACACTCTGTCACTCTACTTAAGTTACAATCAACACTCCCACCCATTAGAAATGCAATTCAAAAAGTTCAGAAACACGCTACAATATCTGACCGAAAGACGGCCTTTATATGATTTGCTGGCTACAGTGTGTTATGTAGTTGTTGTGCATCTATGTCCAGTTATTTTGCAGAGGAGATCTTCTCAGAGCAGATGAATAATTTGGAAACCCGTGACAAGAACAGACAAGATGAGGAGTGCTGAACAGCTGCTTTTGGCAGCGTCATCTGGAACACATGAGCAGACGTGGAGATGGAGGGTTTATTAATACTTTTGAAACCTCATTCCCTTCATGCGAGTTGTCTTTTTAAGTTTGCTTCATGTGCCAGAATATAAATGTGGTTTTTCTCACCTGTTGGTACTTGATTTTCCTGGGTCTGGTAGAATTTCCGAGCAGTGTACTTTTCTGTGAAACAGTGAACAAGTTGCATGTGACAATGATGCAAATCGTAATTCAAAACAGCTTGAGGTAAGATTTTATGCAAAACAACATATGGTTGTCGTTTCCAGTCTGTACACAAACCAGGGATGGACCCAAAGGCAAAACTCAGAGAGCAGTCGGGTAAAGTCAGATGTTCAGCTTTACTTGTAGTCAGAAAGCAGAAAACAGGCATGAATCGTGGTGTATATATGCTGCACGGCTTAAAGGGTAACTTTTTTTTTTTTTTTCCCCAACCTGGACCCTATTTTCCTATGATTTTGTGTCTAAGTGACTAAACTAGTCCAGTATTGAGCAAGATCACTGCAGCCGCGATACAGGCTGCAATGGAACCACTCCGGGCAAATGTGCAGCTTCAATTTAAAAAATTTTTTTTTTTATAAAAGAACGTTGAAAAAAGTGACAAAACAACGAAAAAAGTGACAAAAACGTCCGAAAAAGATGCAGGAAAAGTTGCATAGTGGGCGGGAGGACAACACGAGGATTAATACTGGACTCATTTAAAAAATTGTCATCAGACTTAAAAACCTGGGGAAACTCCAGGTCCAGGTTGGAAAATACCGAAGTTACCCTTTAATGAGGAAGCGGGAACAGGTGTGCAGGTGGGTGGGTGGGTGGGTGGGGGGGGGGGGGGCAGGCGACTGGGTATGGAGGGAATGCGGGGGTTACTGCAGGGCAGCAGGATCTGAAACGACAGGAGAGTTCATGTTTGGCAAAAGCAGAGAGCAGCTGTGGCACAAGAAAACGCCTCGTTTGAAGTCAACGAAGTGAAACGTGCAAGCTTAAACAACCGAAGAGAAGCCTTTCCAACAAAACATTTCCTGGTTCAAAGTCGGTGATTTCAATCTTTATTCACAGTGGACTGGCATTACCAGAGGACATTCCGTGATATTTACTACCCATGACTAATGGCTAATATTCTGGACAAAAGCAAAAAAACAGAGAAAAGCTGAAAATCCTCTTATTTTACAAGCTGTAATCAGAGAATATTAGGCTTTTTTTTTAAATGACTTAAATAACAAAGATTGACTAATGGATGAATTGGCCACTCACCGTTCACAGAGAGCTGCACGGTGCTGACAGCGAGGCCGTTTGCATCCAGAACTTTGTACGTCCCTTCATCCGAGCTCGCTAACTTCTTAATGGTCAGCTGCTCGTTGAGCGGATGTTTCTCCAGACGCGGAGAGTCTTCGTCCCCCCTCATCCACATGTCCGACCACTCCGAGCTGTTCCTGCGGAGCACAGAGTTCAGGACCTGTTAGTGGGCATTTTATTTCAAAATTCACGGTTTTCCGTCCGATCGTTTACAGATTTCGACGATTACACAAACTCCGGGGGGCAGTTCCGAGCTTGTGTTTGGTGTTTTAAAAACTTTCTCGTGGCAGCCATAGAGGCAGTGATGTTTCTTATTTCCTGTTTCCTGTGCCTCCAAACACACCGACAAGTCTGATCTCTGGCATAGTGTCACCCCCCCTCCCCCCTCCGAGAGTAAACTTTTAAATTAGGGTTGGGCGATACTGTATACCGCGATATTCGGTATTACCTGCGATATAGAAAACAGATGTTAAGGTGGACTCAGTTCTGCCTTTCTGCTGCTTTCAGTGTTCTGATAAAAAACAACAAATTGCTTGTTGAATTTAAAACAAATTAAAGGAAATCATTTCCAACTTTCTTTTATCGAACATGTTGAACACTGAATAAATATAAAAGGCAGCGCTTAAAGAAAATTAAGTTTTTCTACATTATTTTCTTTCAACTCTTGACAAATCGTCCTGCCAGCGTGTGCGAGCAACAGAAAGGCACCTCGGCATAATAAAAGCCTGGAGGGACTCATTCAAATTATTGTTTTACTCTGAAGTAAAAGGCTGTAAATATGACTTCCTGGTTCCTTTGTCTGCTGTGGATCTTAAAAACCCCAAAACGGTACATGTTCCAGAAAACGTCAACACAACACGTCAAGGTCAATAGATAATTAATAGGTAAAAACAAATGTAAAGGTTAAATTCCTAAATTAGATCTACCTACTTTGGAAAAGTCCCCTACGTAGATAAATGCATTTTCCAAAGCCTGCGTGATTCGGACTCTGTATTTTGTAAGCAGACCTCATCGGGTGACTCAAAACTTTCCCAGCAGCCTGTAATCGGGGTTAGTTTGATGCAAACAGCAATTATGTAGGAGGTTTAGGGGGGGGGGAATCAACCTATCTGAGTGGGTAACTTGAGTGTGGCAACAGAGACGAGACAAGTACGTAAGCGATGAGAGTGTGTGATAATTCGAAAAGAAGAAATATGAGAGCATACACGATAGGGGGTGTTGAAATTAGGGATGCACGGAATCCAGATTTTTGGGGTTCGGCTGAATACCGAATCCACTGGTTTAGATTCTGCCAAATCCGAAACCGAATACCGAATCCTACTCCCATCCCATCAAGTTTTTAGCTGTGACTGTCCTTCCTTTGCCGTACCTGAAGTTGCTGCGTTTCGCCTGCTGTCTGGAGATTCCTTCGTGCACAACTCGTATTCTTTCGGATGTTTCGTACCAAATGTTGTAACAGCGTCTATGTTGTGTGTTGTTTAGGGTCCTCGCCACCACCAGACAAATCGCCGTTGCAAATTGAACATGTAGCTGCACTTGAACGGCCTTCTTTTGACTGAAAGTACTGCCAAAGAACAACTTTTTCTGCTCACCAGTTCCATTTCCACTTCCTCGCAGCCTACTGCATTGAACGCTCCACCTACGTAAACACCTTCCCGTAATCAACGGCGCCGTCATCACGTCGGCCAGCGTTGGCGCGCGTAGTGCAATGTAGGGTTCGGTTCGGTGTACAAAAATCCTGGATTCGGTGCATCCCTGGTTGAAATGTATACTTTCTATGATGCATCGCGATGCGGACGTGGACAGAACATCATTGATTATATATGGCCAGAATGCACCCGAACACACCTCCCTGTAAGACCAGCACGCCCACGGGCGCAGGTGCATGTGCTATTTAAACGACGTGGGCGCTGGACGGGAAACTGACAACTGCGTCGGTCTTTGCGCTGCGCTGCGCCGGGTGCAAGATAGGACCCATGGAGCGTTAAGAGCAACAACGGAAGCGAGTAGCATGAAGGACCGAAATGTCCTGGTAAGGAGGTTGGTTGGGGGTCTGGGTCAAACAACACAGGACTTTCACCCAGGAGACCGGGGTGCGTGTCCGCATGTCAGTTAAACGTACATCCTGGCGCTAAAGGAGACTTTTAGCGTGAACGACAAACCCTAAAGGCACGTGACCAAGCGTCTGTATTTTTAAGCGATGGGAGTATATATGCTCAGATATATCAGATTGCTTGAATTGGTTGATGAAAACCATGTGTAGCATAATAATATAATGGTATAATAATATAATTAATAATTAGGTGACGCATCATGATATCGAACTGAATGGAATCGTTGACCGGATAATCGTAATCGAATGAGGAGACCGGTGAAGATTGACACCCCTAATACATGAGAAATTGGGAGGATGGGACAGCTCACCTGCCCTGGAAGACGACTCTCACAGAGTGCCGGGTGTACAGATCCAGGACCAAGTCCTCCCCTGGACCTCGAGACTGAAGGGATTTGTGGTCTAAAGAGAAAAAAAACGAGAGCAAAGACGTGTCAGCCAGAAGCTCCACCTCTCGTAGAGCAGCGCTGTCTAAACTCAATTTCACTGACAAAACTTTTAGAAAAAGCAACAAAACAACGAAGAAGCTCCAAAAACTAGGTGGGCCAAAATGCATTGTGAACCTCAATTGATATGCGGGCCGGATCTAAATCTGCGAGGGGCCAGATTTGGCCCGCGGGCCTCCAGTTTGACACCTGTGCTGTAGAGGATATGAGATGAAGAAAAAGGAAAGACCTGGACTAACCGAACACGGACAGCTTGACGCTCTGAATGAAGACCCTGGTCTTCACGTTCCTCCGTCCGTCCACCACCAAGAAGCTCTCGTATCGGCCCGTGTCTCCGATCTGAACGTCGCTGATGATCAGCGAACAGTCGCCGGAGCCCAGCTTCTCCTCGGAAACCTCCGCGCGGCCCTCGAACTCCTCGGCCTGCCACTTCTGCTCGCCGCGCTGCTCGAACACGGTGTCGTCCGGCGTGGCCCACTGGATGTGGCAGGAGGCCGGCGGCGCCTGCGCGCCCAGGCGCTGCTTCCAGCTGCAGGGAAGGACCGCCTGGTTCCCCACCAGGGAGGTGACCGACAGGGACTCGGGGATGGAGGAGAGGGAAGAGGAGTCTGGAAGAAGAAGAGGAGGAGGAGGAGATGAAGGAGAGTGTCCTCCCCGACATGGAGGTAGCCTACTTGAGAGGATGTGTTGTGCACGATGCAGGGTTATTCTAGTACACTATCAGGAAACTAAATACTGCGGAGCCCCCAAAAGGGGGACATGGGGGATTTTTTTTTTTGTTTTTCTGGAGCGCACGAGAGACTTTCTGGTGTGCACGAGAAACCCAATCTAACGGAGTGAGTAATACTTTCAAAACATTTCAAAATCAAACGCCTAGGTTCATGGTGATTTGGGCTGAATTTGACTTATCGCAGCGACACGCCCTTCGACCATGATGCAGCTTTTTGTTTTTCTGGGTCAAAATGTATAAAAAGATTTTTTTTCAATATTTTTCAGCACATTTTTGACGTTTTTGAAGATTTTTCCCAGCATTTTTGTCACTTTTTCCCCATGTTTTTTTTTCCACTTTTTCAAATTCAATGAAATTAGTGAACCCTAGTGTTGACTTCGGGTGAAATTGACCCGGTTTTCAATTTTAGTTTTATATCAGAAAACATGGGGCGTAGAAATGAGCGCTGAAAATGTGTAGAAGGAAAAAAAAAAATAGTGTTTTTTTCAAGGTTGACGGGAAGACAACACAAGGGTTAACTTGTGAAGAGCGTTGTATGGAACCATCCACATTACTTTGTCTTAAAATTTGGTTGATAGAAAAACCCACATTTCTGATATAGAAACTTTTTGAAAATGGGTCAGATTTGACAACAAGGGTTAAGATCTCTATCGTGAGTGATGTCGTTTATTTCATTCTTTTATTACTGCTTGTTACTACTTTGCATGATGGAAGATGAAGATGGCTCTGGTCTGTGTTGCTCGGCTGTGTGGCTTCTCGTCCTAAATGGGGGGTACTGTTAATGTGTAACTGTGCTAATGTCTTGCTGCTTCCTGTAGCTCTGCATGGCTTCTTGAGAAAGCTTATTTGTTGCTCTAGCTGTCTTCATGGTGTCTTTCTGACTTCTGTCTGTCACTTTGAACCTGTACTAATTAATGTCTTGCTGTTTCCTGTCGCTCTGCTCTCAAAACATCTTGCCAAAGGACTACAGTTCAAAATGAGTACATGTATTTAACAGCTGGAGTTACTCACGTTTATCCATAACATATACAATATAAGTTACAATATAAGGGGCAGTGGTGACCTAAAGGTTAGAGAAACCAAGTGGCCGTCGTGGGTTCAATGCCCATACCGACAGGATTAAAATCTGGGTGGTGGGAAAGTGAAAGAGGCAGCGCTTTTGTCAGCATTTCCCGTCTAACCTTGTCAGATTAATAATTGTTTAACCCTTGTGTTGTCCTTCGGGTCCCAGTGACCCGAAGGACAACACAAGGATTATGTACTTCCGTTTACTTTGTTGAGAATTGCTCTCTAAACAAGGGTTGATACAGCACCTTAGTTCTTGTTTGTACAGCATTTTGGTCAGCTTAAACTGTTTAAATGTGTTCTAGAAATAAACTTTACTTACTTACTTTACAAGAAACAGGGTTTAGAGAGCAATTCTCAACAAAGTAAACGGAAGTACATAATCCTTGTATTGTCCTTCAGGTCACTGGGACCCGAAGGACAACACAAGGGTTAAGGCCCCAAAAGGTCAATTTATTATTATTTCTTCTTTCCTCTTCCATCAATCTTCTCTGACGAGCCCTCAGCTTTATCCGGTGACCCCTTTGCGGTGGCCTGAACTGAAGTTCAGCGACCGTATCGCTGGTTGCTGAGGAGCGAATTTTAGAAGAACAACAGTGTGATTCATCATTCATCGTCCAGCTGCACTACTTTGAATGACAGTTTAAAAATGATGCTACGCATTCTCGTGAACGGGTCTGTATGATAACGGTATGATATGACAAAAAAAACGTGTGAATAACAAATTCTGGTCGCATTACAGTGACGTTTATCCAACAAAAGGTTACTGCAAGCAGGCTTCAGGCGGACGTTTCTGCAGCTGTTGACCCTGGAGGTAACCGGCTCCATCTGGCTTGGCTTTGCACAGATCCTGGAGGTAACCGGCTCCATCTGGCTTGGCTTTGCACAGATCCTGGAGGTAACCGGCTCCATCTAGCCTAGCTTAGCACAGATCCTGGAGGTAACCGGCTCCATCTAGCCTAGCTTAGCACAGATCCTGGAGGTAACCGGCTCCATCTGGCCTAGCTGACAGATCCTGGAGGTAACCGGCTCCATCTGGCCTAGCTTAGCACAGATCCTGGAGGTAACCGGCTCCATCTGGCCTAGCTTAGCACAGATCCTGGAGGTAACCGGCTCCATCTGGCCTAGTTTAGCACAGATCCTGGAGGTAACCGGCTCCATCTGGCTTGGCTTTGCACAGATCCTGGAGGTAACCGGCTCCATCTAGCCTAGCTTAGCACAGATCCTGGAGGTAACCGGCTCCATCTAGCCTAGCTTAGCACAGATCCTGGAGGTAACCGGCTCCATCTGGCCTAGCTTAGCACAGATCCTGGAGGTAACCGGCTCCAACTAGCCTAGCTTAGCACAGATCCTGGAGGTAACCGGCTCCATCTAGCCTAGCTTAGCACAGATCCTGGAGGTAACCGGCTCCATCTAGCCTAGCTTAGCACAGATCCTGGAGGTAACCGGCTCCATCTAGCCTAGTTTAGCACAGATCCTGGAGGTAACCGGCTCCATCTAGCCTACTGCTCCCAATAAGTGACAAAATAACACCAACATGTTCCTATTTCCATGTTGTGAATTGTATAGTCACAGCGTGTAGAAATAACAAGGTCACATGAGACACAGCCATCTTCTAACCGTATACATACTGGGGACTATATTCTCAGAAGGCGAAGCACTGCTACTCTCTGCTACTTGGGCGGAGTGATATGCTCACCGCACCCGAGAAGCCCCGTGGTGAGGAACAGAGAGTAGAAGTGCTTCGCCTTTACAGAGAGGGATTTATCTTTTATTTACTTTTTAATTTTTTTATTTACATGTCATTCCTTCTTTCTTCTGTATGTACCTGCATAAATATGTACATATGTGCGTACCTGTGGCCTACATATTCATCTAATTTCATAAGTGTACAAATAATTTCTGCTTTTATACTATGTGGGACTTGGGGTGGGGGTGAAATAGTAAAAACAATAATAAGCCCTTATGTTTATAGTAACATTTCCAGTGAAAATCAATAAAAACCTATTCATAAAAAGAAGAAGAAATGTGCCGTTGATACTCACCAACTAAACTGCCAATCAGGAAACAGTGTAGATGCACGAAAAACCTGAAAGAAAGACGTGATTCATGAGGAAAATGCTGCTTTATTCTTTTCATAATCTGTCAAACAAACATCACAACACATAAATAAGATTTGATACGAGTAGAAGTTAAGGAAACGACAGCAGAAGAGAAAAGAAAAGGGTGATGTTTCTCCTTCCTCCAGAGGTCACTTTATGGTTTTATTTAAAAACATTCATCATTTCATTGGACTGATTCAGAAAAGCTAACAGACCTTATGAAAAATGTCCATATTTATTCAATATGAGTGAATATCACTTCTGATGCAGGGTGGAGTCACAGCAGAATGTAAATAAAAAGAGTGATACGTCCGTATTTAACGTTTAAAAACAATGAAATAGGTTATAATATATTCATATAGAAATCCTTTTACATCATCAGCAGGGACATTATATCTTTAAAAACAGAATGCAAATTAACACCCTCAGCTGTACACTTCAGGCTATTATTTACATTTGTTTGAAAAGAGCTGACTTTGAGATTGTATTATATATATATATATATATATATATATATATATATATATATATATATATATATTATAATGTTGTAATCTGACATTTAATGAGCATCCCTGTCCATAATTAGTCAGCCTATCGCTGACTCTCACTCTAATCTCCTTCCAGTTAAGTTTCGTTTCTTTGCATGCATTTGTTTCCCCAAAAACGAAACAGCTGCTGTGTCACCAAGCGCTGAAGTGAGTCTGTATAAAAATATGCTGATGCTTTTATTTTGCACATATTGATATATCTTTTCAATCCTGCAGCCTGTAATAATCTCATTCACTGCCCTGTTTAAGTTTAGAAAGCTATTTGTGATTGTTCTGCATGAACATATGGGAAAACGGTTTCTATTTTTTAAATGCAACTAAAGATTCAGAAGTCCCTGTAGGCTAAAGGATGCTTTTAGTTTGAAAATAAAGTGAAATGTTTGTCTTACCATTGTCGCTTTGGGATAGTTTTCATTTTGTCTTCTGTTTGGAAACCTGTTCAGTCCTCTTCTCTTTGCTCCGCAGGACGCTGTCTGAGGTGTGAGTGTGTTTCTATTTACACTCCGCTGTAGATCACACTCAAATCAGCTGGCAGCTGGAAGTTTCGACTTCCGGTATGCGATGTTACAAAATAAAAGTTTTTTTTGTTTTTTTTAACCTATAGGTTTCAAGATGACGGATGAAATAATGTTCCTGTTCAGAAAATATCTTGTGTTGTGTTAGTACTCTGAGTGAAACTAAGAGGCTTTATTTCTTTAGTGTTATTTTACAGAAATGAGTTTTTATCTGCGCAACGTTTTTTAAATAAGTTTTTGTTTCTGTTGCTTTTTGTGAAGCTCCATTTAGGCTCGTTTATATATTTATTTTTATTTTTTTTTTTTTTATATTTTTTTTTTTTTTTTTTTTTTTTTTTTTTTTTTTTTTTTTTTTTTTTTTTTTGCAATTGTATGCGATGAAATTGCGGGAACTTGCAAAAATTGCGGTTTGATGAAAAAGAGAAAAAAAAAAATGATTCTATTAATGATATTAATGGACGTGAGCACGTGTGACGTCACCCATTGGCTTGTGGAGATCTGCTATGAGAGGATTTGAGACGAGAGGGAGGAGTGAGAGTAATTCCATTTTAATATAATTGTGTAGGCTATGCATTGAGGGGAATATAGTTCTAACGTCCCAGAAATGTAAAGAAAGATTTTGATATTTTGTTTCCAGGGATTTTTTTTAAACTTTTTTACTCTCCCTGTGTTGAGCCAACAAGCTCTTCTTCTTTTTCTCACGAGGTTAAAATGTTTTTATTTCTCGCCTCCTTAGAAGCACAAGGCTCTTATTTTGAAGGATTTCCCGTTAATATGACATTTACAGATACAACTTGACGGATCTCCGCAGAAACGAAACCTAAACGGCTGAAACGTGTGTGTGTGTGTGTGTGTGTGTGTGTGTGTGTGTGCGCGTGTGTGTGTGTGCGCGTGCGTGCGTGTGTTTGCAGCTCTGTGTGTGTGTGCGCGCGGGTCTGCGTCTGTATGTTTAGTGGAAAATCTTCAGTCTTCCGTTTTCTAAAGATTCTGGTGGTCTCTACTTTCTATCTGTCTGTCTTGCTGCATAATAAAGTCCCCGCTCACTTCCTCCCACTTAAATCACTGTTTGTTCACTTAGTGAAGGGTTCAGACCTCGTGCTCCTGCAGCCTGGAGAATACATTGTTTCACTAAATGATGGCAGGTGTCACACGGATCCTCACTTTCATTTGTAAGTTACTGAATTATTTCGTTTTTTATTTGATTATAATATGTGTTGATTTTAAATGCAGACAGGCAGGGCACAATGCTTCCCACGCTCACTTTGGATATTAAATTCAAGGGTGTGTCAATGACTCTCACAATGCTGTGTGCAGAAATGTAAGAGCTTTGGGGATAAGCTACATTTAGAAGAGTATTGTTTCTTTTTATCGTGTCTGGTTTGTTTATTTGTGTTTGTGGTCATGATTTGGACTCATGAATCAGGTGGTGGATGTGGTGAAGTCACTCCGTGGTAAAATAACCAAAAACTAAACTGAAAGAAAACAAAGTGGTGGGTCTGAAATGGGACATCTGGGAGCTGTGGGACTTCTTTTCTTAGTCTCTGGGTTTCAGAGGACACACCCATGTCTCTGTGCTACAGCTGGCCCCTGCAGTCCCTCTGAGGCTTTAGGCTTTTTTAGGGCTGCACAATTAATCGCAGTTTTATGGAAATGGCAATATTACATTACATTCCATTACATGTCATTTAGCTGATACGGAGCCCCCCTGGGGACAGCTGATAGAAAATTCTGTTCCCTCGGTTTTATAAACTGTACGCACTGATTCATATATATGCTCTAAACGTAAGCAAAATTAGAACGATATTCACATATTTGAACTTCTGGGATCAATTTTCTACAGTGAAATGTTACACATTATTGGGCTCTATGAGCAGCCAGCGGCGAGACTGCAGTGAGACGAGTGCTTAGGGACTGTCTACAAACTACAACACCGACACAAAACTATTAATTTAATGTTTAAATAAGGTAGTGTCTCCAAACCTACCTCAATTATAACTTGTCTCCTTGTAGTTGAACTACAGCACTTACTTTTAAAAAATAAGTTTGGAGACACTACCTTATTTAATCATTAAATTAATAAAAAAAATTTGTGTGTTGTAGTTTGTAGATGGTCCCTAAACGCGCCCGGTCTGACTGACTGCAGTCTCACCGCCGGCTGCTCATAGAGACCAATAATGTTATTTCTCCAGGTCGGAGGACGGCTCGTTTTGATGAAAATGAGTTTGTAGCTCGTTGTTTACCTTACTTTAGGAAAGATGCGTTGTTTGGGATTTATAGGTCCCATGACATGGTGCTCTTTGGACGCTTTTATATAGGCCTTAGTGGTCCCCTAATACTGTATCTGTGGCCTTGACCAACTGCCACTTTGCTTGTTTGAAAGCCATGATGTCTCTCTCTCTCTCTCATGGATGGGCCAAATTCTCTGGGCGGGCAAATCAGAGAAAGGGGAGGTAACCTTTCCTCTTATGACCTCATAAGGAGAAGATTCCTGTTTGGTCCATCTGAGCTTTCATTTTCTCAAAGGCAGAGCAGGATAACCAGGGCTCGGTTTACACCTTTCACCATTTCTAGCCACTGGGGGACTATAGGCAGGCTGGGGGAACTCATATTAATGTTAAAAAACCTCATAAAGTGAAATTTTCATGCCATGGGACCTTTTTAATAACATTTCACTATAGAGAATTGATCCCAGAAGTTCAAATCTGTGAATATCTTTCTAATTTTGCTTACGTTTATAAAACCGAGAGCACAGACTATGAATCTGTGCGCACGGTTTAGTTTTTTCTAACCCCAGGGGGGCTCCGTAAACTGACGCTTTTATCCAAAGCGACTTACAATTGCTATATCAGAGGTTGGACGCCTCCGGAGCAACTAGGGGTTAAGTGTCTTGCTCAGGGACACATTGGTTGATGTATTGCAGTGGGAATCGAACCCAGATCTCTTGTGCACACAGGGGCAAAACTAGAAAACTTTTCCCACTTCGGTCCCCCTACAGGTTGGAAGCGGAATTGTCCATCACCGCGATGAGAATCACGATTGTCAAAGTTCCTTCTAATATCGTGAATCATATCGCAATTGCAATATCAGTCAAAATAAAAACAATTAGTTTCCTCATATCGTGCAGCTAGCTGATGCAATTGAGAGGTGGAAACCTTAACGCAGTACAGAGAGTTGGCGACCCCTCCTGCTGGGGGCGGGACTTAATGCTGCTCTTTATCTATACTGTAGAAATTGTTGACTATAAACTGAAGAAGGATCCCAAGTAGGGCTGCACGATATGAGGGGAAATTGCGATACACGATAACGCTGAATACCGCGATAACGATATTACCTGTGATATAGAAACGGGTGTTAAAGTGTACGCAGTTCTGCCTTTCTGCTGCTTTTAGTGTTCCTATAAAATACAACAAATTGCTTTGTTGAATTTAAGACAAGTGGAAATAAATAAGTTGAAGAAATTGAACATTGAATTGAACATAAAGGCAGCACTTAAAAAAAGAGAATAACGGTTAAATTTTAAAGTGCAGTTTTCTACGGAGATTTCCTTTCAACTGACACCAAAGCGTCTTTCTCTCTGACCTCTCTCCTCACCTGTCCCGCTCTCCTCAGGTATCGCGGGATGTCACCTGTCGGCAGCCTCGCCCGTCCCCCGCCCCGCCCTGGTGGTCCCAGCGGGACAGAACGTCTCGCTCCCCTGCAACCTGACGTCCGAGATCACCTGGTACCACCTGCGCTCTGACCAGCTGCTGCCTCTGCTCACGGTCTCAGCATCCAAATTCGGAGAGGATGTGGTCACCCCTCACGCCGCGGACGTCGGCCGCTTCCAGAGCCTCAGCGGAGCAGGACGCGGTCTGGACATCCTGGAGGTGGGGGAGCGGGACGCCGGGCTCTACTTCTGCATCGGACGGTGCTCAGGAGCCGTTTGTCTTAACAGAGGAATCAATCTGGTGGTCGACGGTAAGAACGTCATTTATTTACTAGGGTTGGGGGTCAATACGGCAGAGTATCGCAATATTTTCTGTGGTAAGGGACCGTTCGGTATTTATGGAATGGACCACCAGAGGAAAATAGGGGAGGGTCATGTCTTTTATTCTTTGTTGAGGGGAGGGTCATCCATGTAGCCCTCAGTCTCGAACATTTCACATTTCATGTGAATACTAGTTTATTAGAGCAGTAACTCAGTATTTGAAGTAATGCAGTAATGCAGGAAGTGTGCATTTAGGATGCATCAGATGAGAAAGCAGAGGGTTAATCACGTATGTCATGGCTGTAAAAAAGCAATGGGAATCTGTATATCTTTGCCAAGCACAAACCAGTACAGAAGGTGGGGGACGCTCATCCCTTTTTTCCAAATCGTTTTGGAGGGTCATAGAAAAATTATTACTGGCGAGGGGAGGGTCATGTCTATTTTGACTAAAGGTCCCAAAATTCCTCCGGTGGCCCCTAAAATAAATAACAAACAGTCCCTAATACTGTTTGGATACACAGACGCCGAGTATCGATTAGGGCTGCATGATATGAAGAAAATAATGCAACGTGCAAAAAAAAGTCTCCCCTGTATGAATATATTTCGACTTAATATTGTGTCAAGTCTTCGCTGAAAGGTTACATGTTGTTTGAGTAAAACTCAATCAGTCCATGTTTCTGCACACTTCCCCAAAATTGAGTCTGACATATGTAGTATATGAACATGAAATAAAAGTATGTGGGTTTGAACAACAATGGAGACACATTGGTTTTGGACGAAGCCGCACACTTTAGTGTCAACTAACAAAACAAATAATCTAATTTCCTCACAGAAACTAATAATAGGTTTGAAAATAGCAACACGTTGAAGGCTGAATAAAGTGCAGCCGCTCAGCTGACCTAACGGTCGTGCAGACATTTCTGTGGAAAGCAGTGGTTTCAGTGGTGGCAGCTTGAGAGGAAATGTTCTGTTTTGTCATCAGTGGTTAGCTTGATGTTGACGCCAGTTTATGAAGTGAGCAGCACTTTATCAACCGTCTTTTCCTCTCTGCACTGGATGAGGTTTGGAATAGATTTTTTTTTTTATATCAGGGGCGATTCTAAGGATCAGAGCTTTAGGGGGTGCCTGGCGCCCTTTTTTTTTAACGAAATTCTGTTAACCCTCCTGTTGTCCTCGGGTCAAATTTGACCCATTTTCAAAAAGTCTCTATATGAAAAATGTGGGTTTCTTTCAACCAAATAGTCCCAAAAAATAAATAATGCGGATGGTTCCATACAATGTTCTTTAGTGCAAAAATAAATGATCAGTTCAATACTTTCAATTAATTTGGGTATTTTATTAGATTTTATAGCATTTGAGAAATTCTTTTTATAGAAGGTTGAAAAAAGTGACAAAAATGCTTCAAAAACATGGGAAATAAAAACAGAAAAACTCCAAATCGACAGACATCAGAAAAAGCTTAAAAAACGTGATTTAAAAAATAAATAAAAAGACGACAAAAAATGTTGTTTTACTAAAATTGCACATACTACTGTGCAATTTTTGCGATATTTATTCTCGCGACAAATGCAATATCCCCCATAGTTGTCACAGACCCATTACCCTTAGGATACTGTTTATAACCTGTATATATGTATTACTTCTACTGTACATATTGTATAAGCCCTCCAATACTCTCAATTTGCACCGCTGTACATACTGTCTAGTTATTTATTATGTATTACCATAGTCCTAGTCTGTTCATAGCCTGTACATAGCTGTAGTAATAGACACTCGTATAGACACATCTGTATACTTATATATCATTCATATCTTGCACTCCGTAAACACTGTAGCACATGCTATTTAAATATCTTATTTAATCACTGCTTAAAGCACTTCTGGTTAGACACCAACTACATTTCGTTGCTCTGTGCTTGTGACATGTGCAATGATAATAAAGTCTAATCTAATCATCTATGTTTATAGCTCCTGATTTACAGTGGTACTCTTACTCCAGTTACAGCATGTATGACTTTGGCCTGTGTTAAATGTCCAAATAGTTGAAATGTTCAGACACCACAAAGTTAAACTGAAAGATTTCAGCGCACATTAAATCTGGTTTGTTTTCAATGTCAATGAAATACACGTACGAGAGCTCCAAAAGGGATGTTGCTGGTCCCTGTTCAAGCAGCAATTAAGACTCATATTTACCTTTTTCGTAATGGGTTAAGTGCAGCGGTGGAATGTAACTAAGTACATTTACTCAAGTTCTGATGTTTGATTCTAAAGTAAACTAGCCAACAATATAACGGACTACAAGTCCAGCTGAGATGATGAGACCATTAAACACACAGCTGGTTGGGTCCTTTACACTTTCTACAATTGGAGGATTTTTATTTACTTTTAATACTTCAACTACATTTTCCTGATGATACTTACAGACTTTTACTGAAGTAACATGTTCAATACAGGACAATTTTTAACAGGGTGGTATAAGTACTTAAACTTAAGTCAAGAATCTCAATACTTCTTCCACCGCTGGTTAAGTGGCCGTAGTAGTTATGACGAGAGCCAATCAGGAAGTAATGTGACAAAGTATAAGAGTGCTGAGGCAGGTCGCGTTGGTTTATGGGTCAAATAAACACAGGACTTTGACCCAAAAGACCGGGATTTGGGTCCCGTGTGAAAACAAAAGTAAACAGCGAGGAACAAATGGAGCCACATCACGTTCATGTCTATATCTCATGGGTGACGTAGCCTATCTGGATCTGGGATTCTTTGTGCACTTATTCCAAGCGTACAGTTACAAAATATTAGAGCACAGCAGCCATGACACTGGTCAGCACGTTTTGTTTTAAACTAATGTGTTTCAATGGGAAGGATCTTTCGTGGTCACAACACGAGCAAAAGTAGCGAGTAGTATGAAATGCCGAAAATCCGCGCAGGGAGGTTGGTTGGGGGTTGCATGGGTCAAACAATACAGGACGTTCACCCAGGAGACCGCGGACCGTGTCCCGCGTGGGACGTTTCCTTTCCCCGTTCTCCCCTTCTTTTCCTAAACCCAACCTCCGTAGAGATGCTTCCCATTACGTGCTAACTAGAGTACTGAGCGGGCCGCATTTTTCAGTCCGAGCCCGGCCCGCGTCCGACAGAGCAGTAACCGAACCCGGCCCGAGCCCGACAGGCATTAAGATATTTATGTCTGAGCCCGACACAGTTAAAATCTTGTTTTATTCCCCTCATACTAATGACACGTGTACGTCTGTTTGTGTGGAAAGCCCGCTTTTATTAAAGTGATGGTTCGGAGTAATTCACCCTAGGGTCCTTTGCACCATGACGTCGAGCCAAACACCCCCCGAGAAGCTTTTTTCACCTGGGTCGAACATTGGGCGAGTTAGCGTAGCGTAGCGTTAGCCGCTGAATAGCTTAGCGCGGGGCTAATGGACCCACGTTTGTATCTCTTAAATGACCCCACTAATAATGCCCGAAATGATACCAATGGTCTACACTAGTATATATAGGTTATGCACTCATAAAACGATGGATTGGAAAGTTTGTAACTACACCAGAAGTTTATGAACACTTGCCTGCTCTCTTCAACTCTCTGTTGCTGCTGCTGCTGCTACCTGCAGTTAGACGAGTGCTTAGGGCCGTCTATAAATTACTACACCGAAAAGAGATACATCAAAAATATGTATTCATTTAATGATTAAATAAGGTAATGTCTCCAAACTTACCTCAATTATTACTTGTCTCCTGCTAGTTATATTACAGCACTTACTTTAAAAAATAAGTTACATTAAAAAATATTTTTGTTGCATCTCTTTTCGGTGTTGTAATTTGTAGACGGCCCTAAGCACTCGTCTTACAGCAGCAACAACAACAGCAGAGAGCAGAAGCCAGCAGGCAAGTGTTATTTACATAAACTTCTGGTGTACTTACAGACTTTACAATACATCGTTTTATGAGACAACTATATATACTAGTGTAGACCCTTGGTATCATTTGGAGGTCGATACGAGATACAAGCGTGGGTCCTACTCCGCTAAGCTATTCAGCGACTAGCGCTACTCGTTAACTCGGTCAATGTTAGACCAGGTGAAAAGCTTCTGGGGTGTTTGGCCTCGAGGTATGATGTGCAAAGAATAGGGTGAATTACTCGAACCATCACTTTAAGCAATAGTAGGAAGGCATTGGAAGGTCAACAGCTGAGTATATCGCCCACGGTGGCAAAGGCACGCGTTAACACAGGCGCGCACCTACATAATAAGCTGTTTAATTTAAAATGTTCAATGCCTTATCGCGCTGATGTGACCGAGCCCGACCAGAACATTACTAAATATCCATCCGACAGGCTCGGTTCGGGTAGCCATCCTCTAGTGCTGACCACCACCAAAAACGAGATAAACGTGTCCGTGTACACGAATCAATAGATTCCAAATAACGCGTCCATTTGGCGAACTGCCGTGAGACCGGGTTGTCTTAAAGCTGTGAGATTTCACATGAAAACAGTAATGAGTACTGCAGCGCTAATATTTCCAAAACTGTTACAAATCGGAGTCGTAACGGAAGACCAGAAGTGGGAAAGTCATCAGTCAGTGAACTGCTCCTGTGTTGTTGTGTTTCCAGGAGTTGACCGGGAGTCAGCCAGGCAGCCATGTTGGAGTCTGGCGATCTGCCTTCTTCCTGCTTTACTCGTCCTCTGTTTCCTCTTCATCGTTGGATTCTACCTGTGCTCAGGTGTGTGTGTGTGCGTGTGTAGGAAATATTCCTGTGTGTAATGCGCGCACCGTGTCTTGTGTGTGTGTGTATTATTATTATTATTGTGTGTGTGTGTGTATTATTGTGTGTGTGTATTGATGTCGCGTGTGTTGTATTATTGTGATGATATTGTGGTATTGTGTGTAGAATATTACGTATTGGTGTACAGCTCTGTGTGTATTATTAGAATATTCCTCTGTGTGTGTGATGATGTATTATTATTGATATTATTATTGATAGCGTCGTGTGTGTAGAATATTCCTGTGGTGTATTGCTTGCAGGCTGTGTGTGATGATATTGGGTATTCCTGTGTGTATGCTTGCAGCTCTGTGTTGTTGTGTTTTGTGTGTATTATTGTGTGTGTGTTGTTTGTAGAAATATTGTGTGTGTTGTGTATGTGTTAGTGTGATATAGCGTGGTGTTGTTGTGTAGGAAATATTCCGCTTCGTGTGCTTACAGCTCTGTGTGTATTATTATTGTAAGATATTCCTCTGTGTGTGTGTATTATTGATATTGTTGTGTGGGAGAATATTCCTCTGTATGTGTGTGATATGTGTTATTGTGTGTATTGTAGGAAATATTCCTCTGTGTGTGTGTGTGTGTGTTTGTGTGTGTGTTATTGTTTGTGTTTTGTGTAGGAAATATTCCTGTGTGTTGTTGCAGCTCTGTGTGTGTGTATGTGTGTGGGGGTATTCCTGTGTGTATGCTTGCAGCTCTGTGTGTGTTTGTGTGTGTGTGTGTTGTTTTGTAGAAATGTTAGGTATTGTGTTATTGTTGAAAATATTCCTGTGTGTGTGCTTGCAGCTCTGTGTGTTTTTGTGGGTGTGTGTGGGAAATATTCCTGTGGTATTAGTGCTTGCAGCTCTGTGTGTGTTTATTATTGTGATAGCGTGTGTGTATTAGGAAATATTCCTGTCGTGTGCTTGCAGCTCTGTGTGTGTGTGGTAGAAATATTCCTCTGTGTGTTGTGTTTGTGTGTGTTTGTTTTTGTGTAGGAGATATTCCTGTGTGTGTGCTTACAGCTCTGTGTGTGTGTGTGTGTGGGGGTATTCCTGTGTGTATGCTTGCAGCTCTGTGTGTGTTTGTGTGTGTGTGTGTAGGAAATATTCGTGTGTGTGTGTGTGTGTGTGTGTGTGTGTGTGTGTGTGTGTGTGTGTGTGTGTGTGTGTGTGTGTGTGTGTGTGTGTGTGTGGGAAATATTCCTGTGTGTGTGCTTGCAGCTCTGTGTGTGTGTGCGTGTGTGTGTGTGTGTGTAGGAAATATTCCTGTGCGTGTGCTTGCAGCTCTGTGTGTGTGTGTGTGTGTGTGTAGGAAATATTCCTGTGTGTGTGCTTGCAGCTCTGTGTGTGTGTAGGAAATATTCCTGTGTGTGTGGTGGTGTGTGTGTGTGTGTAGGAAATATTCCTGTGTGTGTGCTTGCAGCTCTGTGTGTGTGTGTGGGGGGGGGGTATTCCTGTGTGTATGCTTGCAGCTCTGTGTGTGTTTGTGTGTGTGTGTGTGTGTGTGTGTGTGTGTGTGTAGGAAATATTTGTGTGTGTGTGTGTGTGTGTGTGTGTGGGAAATATTCCTGTGTGTGTGCTTGCAGCTCTGTGTGTGTGTGTGTGTCTGCGCGTGTGTGTGTGTGTAGGAAATATTCCTGTGCGGTGCCCTGCTCTGCAGCGCGCGTGTGTGTGTGTGTGTGTGTGTGTGTAGGAAATATTCCTGTGTGTGTGCTTGCAGCTCTGTGTGTGTGTGTGTGTGTGTGTGTGTGTGTGTAGGAAATATAGTATAGTAAGGGGGTGAAAGTGAGGACAGTGTCCCCACCCAGTGGTTGTAAGTACTCAGTACATGCACTCGATACTGCACTTGAAGCACATTGTTAAGCTATTTGTTAGGTTGTCTTATTTTGCATTTGAACGCATCATGTAGAGAGCTCAACTGCTGCTCACATTTCTGTTCAATGTACACAGAAGGATTCACAGCTGCATGTTAATTTAAATTTTTTTTTATTTTCAAGTAGTTACTCAACAATGCTGTGTGTAAAACAGTTATTCTATGTTATATTTCTACTTTACCACATTAATCTGACAGCTTTTCTTACTTTGCAGAATCAAATTATTAACACAACATAACTAATTACGATGTGATATTAAGCCACCCAGCAGTTTATACAGTTACACAGTAAATCACAGTGCATGTGCTTGCAGCTCTGTGTGTGTGTGTGTGTGTGTGTGTGTGTAGGAAATATTCCTGTGTGTGTGCTTGCAGCTCTGTGTGTGTGTGGGGGAAATATTCCTGTGTATGCTTGCAGCTCTGTGTGTGTGTGTGTGTGTGTGTGTGTGTGTAGGAAATATTCCTGTGTGTGTGTGGTGTGTGGGGGATATTCCTGTGTGTGTGCTTGCAGCTCTGTGTGTGTGTGTGTGTGTGTGTGTGTGTGTGTGTGTGTGTGTGTGTGTGTGTGTGTGTGTGTGGGAAATATTCCTGTGTGTGTGTGTGTGCTTGCAGCTCTCTGTGTGTGTGTGTGTGTGTGTGTGTGTGTGTGTGTAGGAAATATTCCTGTGTGTGTGTTTGCACGTGTGTGTGTGTGTGTGTGTGTGTGTGTGTGTGTGTGTGTGTGTGTGGGAAATATTCCTGTGTGTGTGTTTGCACGTGTGTGTGTGTGTGTCCTCTACCTTTGTGAGGACCAAAAGTTTAGACAGTGAAAGTGAGGACAGTGTCCCCACCCAGTGGTTGTAAGTACTCAGTACATGCACTCGATACTGCACTTGAAGCACATTGTTAAGCTATTTGTTAGGTTGTCTTATTTTGCATTTGAACGCATCATGTAGAGAGCTCAACTGCTGCTCACATTTCTGTTCAATGTACACAGAAGGATTCACAGCTGCATGTTAATTTAAATTTTTTTTTATTTTCAAGTAGTTACTCAACAATGCTGTGTGTAAAACAGTTATTCTATGTTATATTTCTACTTTACCACATTAATCTGACAGCTTTTCTTACTTTGCAGAATCAAATTATTAACACAACATAACTAATTACGATGTGATATTAAGCCACCCAGCAGTTTATACAGTTACACAGTAAATCACAGCCGCATGTTCATTTCATTTTTATTTTTTTATTTTCAAGTAGTTACTCTCATCAATAATAACAATGCTGTATGTAAAACAAACCCGCAGAGTTAAAGTGATTTATACAGAGCTTGTTTAAAAGTAAAAAAAAAAAAAGGAAGTTTAGGGTAAGTAGGTCAGCAGGAAGTCCTTAATCCAGCAAGGCAGTGAAGTAAGGTTGCCATTTGAGAGGGGGCGGGTTGATGCAGAGACTGTATAAGTGAAGCCAAAACATCTGGATCGCCCAAAGATGGTTTCTGTCATTTCGGGGTAGTTCTGATCACACTGGTGTTAGTTCAAGTGTTAATTTTTCTGATCAGTGTTTTTTTTTTTGTTACTTAATGCTATAAAAGCAGGGTGAAACCATAGTGATTGACAGCTGGGATTGACTCGTGATTGGTCGGGCAGGTGTGTGACCGGGACTTTGATGCTGCTACATCCGTGGTTGATGCTCCACGCCCTTGACCGGCAGCTGATTGGATGAATGCGTCACGTGGGTCTGGCCGCTCGAGAATTTCAACCGAGCGTCACGGCGGCCAGTTACGAATACGATCTCGTATTTTACGAAAATAGGTCACCAGGATGTTTCTGAAAACATTTTAAGCGAGTTGTATCGTACAGTTGCTGAAATCTGTCTTCATTTCAGATCGACAAAGGTCAGTTGGAAAGATTTTCGTCTACTTCTACTGGATGGTCGCGTTTCATTTGCATAAAGATGGGCATCGGCCGGATTTTTGGACGCGCAGCAATTTTCAAATGCAGCGCCGCCTTCCCAGGATGCTTTGCGGGCGCGTTAAAGTCACTTGACGTCACCCAGAGGAATAAAGCGGAGCGACAGAAGCCTCGCACGGACAAATGGATCAGCACTGTATGGTTGAGAGGGAAAAGCAGCATTATTTTTGATCAAATGTAAGAAAAAAGGCAGTACTGGTTCGTGGGTTTTTCTTACACCCCTCTAAATCTTGATCCATGGTCCTGCGGAGGCTCCCCGCAGCCTACGTAAGTTTATACTTGGTGCGTTGGTGTGCGCGTCGATTTCTTAAAAGAAAATGTTTCAAATATTAGGGTGTAGCGTCGGTATCTCAGATCGCAGATTTAACGCCGAAGCATAAATCACGCTTTATAAACAAAAACCGCGTCAGGAGCCTTTACTTGTTCACAGTGGGAGGGTGTAAATCATTTTTTACGTGAGGTTTTATGTTGATAATTGAGAAAACTTCAGGTTGAATTAACTTCCCTGATAAATAGGGCCTGGGTATCGCCAGTGATTTCCCGAATCGATTCGATTCTGACTCTTTAATATTAACATTCATTCAATAATATTTTGAGATCTCTACTTTTGAGTAAAAATAGAAATTTTGAGCATATCAAACACTTCATTTCCTGCCTTCTGGTGAATTGTTCTGCAACAATTTGTGCCTTTTTTGCATCAAGTTATGGAGCAAATTTTTTAAATGTAAATTAAATTATAATAGGTTTTTTGGGGGGGGTTGCACCGGCCAGTTTTGATTATTAGTGGGGTTGTAACCCCCATCCCCCTTTTAATTTACTTATAATTCACCAGGTATTACATATATTAAACATATCAAAAGATCGATTTGGGGATTTTATTAACCCTTGTGTTGTCTTCTCATCCAATATGCACGTTTTTCTGCAAAAAATTTAAAATTAAAACGTTTATTTTTTCCAAGTCTTTTGTCACTTATTCTGTTTGTTGATTTTTTTTTCTGCGCTTGTTTTTTGACATTTTTGTAGTTTTTTTCCACTTTTTGAAGCTTTTTTTCCAACATTTTTATCATTTTTCTTTTTCTTCGAATACTATAAATTAAATAAAACACCCAAATTCAATAATAGTAGTGAACTGATCATTTATTTGACTTGTGAAGAGCCTTGCATAGAACCATCCATGTTATTTTTTTGGACAATTTGGTAATTGTAAAACCCAAATTTCTGATGTAGAAACTTTTTGAAAATGGGTCATATTTGACCCGAAGACAACAGGAGGGTTAATCGATAACAGATCACAGATTCAAACAAAGAAAAAAACTAATTTAATTTGAGAATGGATTATTTGAACCCAGCCCTACTGATAACAGTGTTTGGTGTCTTAAACCCCCAACGTCGCCTTCCAGGCAGCGCTGTCTGGAAGGCACAAGGATTAGGCAATGGTTAGGGGCAGGGTTAGCGTTAGGTGTGTCACTGCCCGATGCGAGTCGAGTTCCGATGTGAGTCGCGCATGCGTCACTTTGCGACAAGTAGCCGCCAAGATGCTAACGGCTTTTTGAGCTAACGCACAGTCTATGAGCTGACGTTAGCAACTGCTGCTGCTGCTGGCTACAAGTTAGCAATCAAACACAACAAAGGCTGTCACTTGAATGGCGTTTTGAGCTAACGTTAGCAATCAAACAATCATAGCTAGCTACCATGTTTTTGAAATGACTCGACTCACATCGGGCAGTGACAAGGTGTCTTGAAGTCAACGCTCGCAGCGCTGCCTTTAAGTCGACGTTGGGGGCTTAAACAAACAAAGAAAAACAAACAAAGAAAAAACAAAGAAAAAAACTAATTTCATTTGAGAATTAAATAATTTGTACCCAGCCCTACTGATAACAGTGTTTGGTGTCTTAAACCCCCAACGTCGCCTTCCAGGCAGCGCTGTCTGGAAGGCACAAGGATTAGGCAATGGTTAGGGGCAGTGTTAGCGTTAGGTGTGTCACTGCCCGATGCGAGTCGAGTTCCGATGTGAGTCGCGCATGCGTCACTTAGCGACAAGATGCTAACGGCTTTTTGAGCTAACGCACAGTCTATGAGCTGACGTTAGCAACTGCTGCTGCTGCTGTCTACACGTTTTTGAAATGATTTCCATCTTCTGCTATTGTATGTAAACGTTTATTATTTTATGGATTTCACAAATTTCAGTAAGACACGTTATGCCGTAAACCGTTTGAATCTGAGCATGCCCGACTCACATGAGCACTCGACTCACATCGGGCAGCGACAAGGTGTCTTGAAGTCAACGCTCGCAGCGCTGCCTTGAAGTCAACGCTCGCAGTGCTGCCTTTAAGTCGACGTTGGGGGCTTAAAACTCCATCGAGCGCTGATAACTCGTCCTCACACCAGCTGCAGCAGCAGCCCGTACGGTCGGATGGACTCCTGCACGATGGCTCTCGCCTGGACGTCGTTGCACTCTTTGGGGACGTAGACCAACCAGACGTCCTCCCGCTGGCACTTCACCCTCTTCGACGGGTTGATGCGGTTCTGGAGAACCACTTTGTACGTCTTCCCGTCCACTTTGGACTTGAACTGCTTGCAGTACTTCTCCGCCAGCTTGATGTCCGGCGTGGAGTACGCCCCTCGGCCCCTCGTCTCGGCGTTGACCAGCGAGGCGGCGGCGGCTTCCAGGAAGCAGGGCTCGTCGCCGGGGCTACCGCCGTGGGTCAGGATGATGCCCAGGGAGCCGTCCATGTTGTGTCCGTGGTAGGAGACGGGCCAGGCGTCCTTCCCCGTCCCGAGCCAGGTGTCCCCGTCGTACTTCCGCACGACCTGCAGCGCGGCGCGGTTCCAGCCGCAGGGACGGATGTACGGCTCGTTGCCGCGCAGGAACGTCTTGCTGCCGTCCTGGAGGGAGGGGGCGGGGGGGGGTCCAACAGGGTCAGGGGGAAACGTTAATTATGCTACATGCTTGGGGGTTACTCCCTTCCTCCATTCTTCCTTTCCTTGTCCCTTCTCGCTTCAAAAAATGCACCCCCCCACCCGGTCATTGTCCACTCCTTTACGAGGATGGTGTCAGTTTACTTAAGAGGAATTCAGACTATTTCAAACCAGTCTAACTGCCTCCATTATGTCAGTATAACCTTTAACCGCCTTATATGTCAGTGTTTTGAGTGTGTGTGTGTGTGTGTGTGTCACTATGTGTGTTATTTTGCCAGGAACAGCCATTCTTTTAAGATGACTGATCTCCACTGTACTAGTAAATATTCCTCACTCCTTTCTTCACTCACTCTATCCTTCCTTCTCTCTTTCCTTTAATCCCTCGCAATCTCCCTCCCTCCCTCCCTCCCTCACTCTCTCCTTCCGTCCCTCGATCTGTCTTTCCCTCCCTCACTCACTCACTCCTTCACTCCTCTCCCTCCTTCCCCCTTCTCTCTCTACTTTCTCTCTCTCTTTCCTTTTTCTCTCTTTTCTACTCTCTTTTTTCTTCTTTCTCTCTTTCCTTTTATCCTCTCTCTCTCATCCCCTCTCTCCTTCCCTCCTCTCTCTTTCCCTCCCTTAAACCCCTCTTTCTTTTTTTCTTTTTTTCTTCCACTAACTCTCCCCACCCTCTCTCCATCTCTCTCCTTTCTTTCTTTCCCTCTCTCCTTTACTCCCTCCCTCTCTCTCTTTCTTTCTTTTTTTTCTCTCTCTCTTTTTTTTTTTTTTCTCTCTTTCCCCCTTTTCTTCCCCCCTCTCCTTTCCCCTTTTTTTCTTTTTCTCTCTCCTCTTCTTTTCCCTCCCTCTCTTTTGTTTTACTTTTTTCCCCCCTTGCAAAAATGCATCTCTATGATCGGACGCATGATTTATTCAAAAAAGAAAAGCCGCAAGAACAAATCGCCGTCCACCTTAATGTTGGTGAAGTCGTAGTCGTACTGCGGATCGAAGAAGTCCTGCGGGTTGATCTTCACCGTGGTCCTGAGGCTGGGCTGCGGCCCGGCGGAGGACGGGCCCTCAACCAGACACGGCGGGGAGCTGTACAAATCCTCGTCCTGCAGGGACAAAGTCCCCAGGCTCGGGTACTCCAGCTGTTTGAGCCCCTCCTGCTTGTAAAACTCCTTGAGGGCCACGATGTTGACAAAGTCCTGCGGGGTGAGCTGGGAGGCCCCCGCTGTCGGCTCGACGTTACAGCCGGAGAGGGCAGACAGGGCCTCCAGACACAGCTGACGGTCTGGCATGGCTGCTGACAGGCACAGGAAGGCAGGAAACAACCTTTACTACAACTGCGTCAAGTAACTGCTCTTTTCTTAAGAGTTTGAGCTGTTTTTTGTCTTGAGGAAAAGGTAGAACGCGAAGAGGGGAAGCCACTTTGTCTGCGTCGACACAAACAGCTCGCCCAAGTTTCAATTTCATGCTTTCACTTTCAGTAGCAGAGTGTGAGTCACAGCCGGCTCGGCTCTGAGGGGCGGGGCTTAGTCATGCACACATTACTCATAGATAAGGAATGAAAGGACGGAGGAAAAGAAAGGAAGCATACGAGGAATGAAAGGACAGAAAGGACAGGGATAATCAAATAAACAAGGAAAGAAAAAAAAAAAAAAAAAAAAAAAAGAAAAGAAAGGACTGAAGGAAGGACGAAAAGAAGAAGGAAGTAAACAAGGATTGAACGGATAGAAGGAAGAAAAGAAGAAGGTTATAAACAAGGAAAGAAAGGATAGAGGAAAGGAAGCAAATAAACGAGGAATGAAAGGACGAAAGGAAGGAGGAAAAGAAGAAGGAAGTAATAAAGAGGAAAAGAAGAAGGAAATAAACAAGGATTGAACGGATGGAAGGAAGAAAAGAAGGTTATAAACAAGGAAAGAGGACAGAGGATAGAGGAAAGGAAGGAAATAAACGAAGAAAGAAAGGACTGAAGGAAGGAGGAAAAGAAGGAAACAAAGGACAGGAAGAAGGAAATAAGGGAAGAAAGGACTGAAGGAAGTAAAAAAGAGAGGAAAAGAAGAAGGAAATAAGGATTGAAAGGCCGGAAGGAAGAAAATAAGGTTATAAACAAGGAAAGAAAGGACAGAGGAAAGGAAGAAAATAAATGAGGAATGAAAGGACGAAAGGAAGGAGGAAAAGAAGGAAATAAACAAGGAATGAAAGGATGGAAGAAGGGAGACGAATGATTTCAGAATTTTCCTCAATTTTTTTTTTTATATTATATTTTGGGCTTTTCCGCCTTTAATTTTTGACAGGACAACTAGGGGAGAAAGGGGAGAGAGAGGGGGAAGACATGCAAGAAATTGTCACAAGTCAGATTTGAACCCTGGACCTCTGCGTCGAGGCATAAACCTCTCAGTATATGTGCGCCTGCTCTACCCACTGAGCCAACCCAGCCACTTCTCCTCATATTTCATCTACATTCAGAGCCAGTGAACTGTTGAATCCTAAACCAGATCCAAACAGAAGATCAGCTGTTTTTGCCGGTGTAATCTTTCCACCTTGTGCTTAACACCCCCTCTCTCTCTCTGTCTCCAGGGAAACCAGCTGTTTGCTGCTGTAATCCAATGAGAAGCAACACAAGGCAGAGCGTCACCGAGGTGTGTAGATCCTTCTGTCCTTTCATTCCTGGTTTATTTCCTTGCTTATTTCTTTCCCTCTTCCTGTCTTTCTTCCTCCCGTCCTTTTATCCTTTGTTTGTTTCCTTCTTCTTTTCCTCCATTTTGAGAAAACATGTCGTTCAACCCGGAAACCGTAGCAAAACGTTGCACACTGTTGTAAACTTGAACGTGCCACAGATTTTTCACAAGCTACTTGTTTTTAAAAATATAGATACGTTTATTGATCTTAAATAATTGATCTAATATGAATGCGAGTTTTCCTGTGTGAATGTGGAGGTTAACTAGTGTCTTGTCTCTGCAGGAAGTGTCTTTGCACTATTCCAGTCTGAAGCATGCAGACAAGCACCGCCCCTCGGGCCGAGGAGGGACAGGATTGGTCGAAGAGGACGTCACGTACTCGGCAGTGACCAGTCGCAAGAACCCAACTGGTTCCCACGGGAACAGATAAAACGACTCACTGTTGTTATTTGTGTTTTTAACAGAAGAAGAAAAATTCTCTGCTTTCAAATATGATTCATTTGAGATTTTATAAACGTGGCTTTTTATAAACAATTACTTTTTTTTTTTTTACTGTTTCTGCTCTTTAAACAAGTGGAAACTTTCCTTTTTAAATACAAGTTTCTATAACTGATCTCTCTCTAAAGCCAATTTCAAGAACTATTTTTCCCCCAAAATATGCTGGAGTAATGAAAGCACTGTCCTGTGTAAGTTTTCTTTAAACTGTGATATTTCAAGCTATTTCACTGATAAGCTTTTCACATTAAAATGCAATAGACTGTGTGAAATGTGTTCAAATGAACATCGTTTACATACACGTAAACACAACAGAAGAATGGTAAAATGTCACTGTACCACTTTAGATACATATAATGATAGAAAGTTTATTTGTACAAACCATGTATATCGGAGTAGTATGTAGCATCCACTGTGATTTGTGTGTCTGTAGCTTAGTATCTGTCAACAATTGTAATTTCCCCACTGGGGATCAATAAAAAAGTATAGTATAAGTATAGATTAAAAAGAATTAACCGTAAATACATCACTTTGTTTTTTTTAAATCATTTTTAATAAATACATTGTGATAAGAAAAGCTCCGGTCTTGTTTAATTTCTACAACCCGTCCTTTATGTACTGAGCCCCTAAAGGGACATGGGGAATTATTTACTTTTTTATTGTACTTCTCGTATGCACGAGATAATTTATGGTGCGCGCGAGAAACTTTTACGTGAGCAGGAGACGCACGCGAAAGCATCTTATGCTCACGAGATACCAATCCGAGGCTAGACGCAAAATGATGCTAACAAAGTACTGCTAACGTTATGTGGCTAGAGTTAATATTTCACATCCACAGCATAAAATTGGTTACAGGGTTTCCACCGGGTCTTAAAAATTCTTAAAAAGTCTAAAATTTCAAAATCCAAATTTGAGGCCTTAAAAAGTCTTAAATTCGCTGAAGTTTTGTGTTCTAGGCTTTCAGCTTCCATGTGATTGGCGCGAGTCTCTTTCGGATTGTACCGCAGACATAAAACTGATTTTATTCTTCAGCTTTGGGGAAGTGAAAGTTTAGTGATACTTTGCTTGAAAAAAAAATATCATTCATTATGGACTTAAAAAAGTCTAAAAAAAAGTCTTAAATTTGACTTGGTGAAACTTGCAGAAACTCTGGGTTAACAGTAACCTTATAATCTTTCGTGTGCTCACGAAAAAAGTTATCTTTGCTAACGAAAAAGTTTCTCCGACCCAGAGTGTTTTTTCCTCCTATCCCAGAATGCATCTGTGGTGTAGCCAGACCTTACACCACAACGCTGTGGAGATAGAGCTGGCAATGCGAGACTAAAACGCGTCTGACACGGACAATCTCCTGTTGTGTGCTACATGTGTGAAACGGAAACTCCGGACCTGATTCTCCGGACATTGTACGGATTTCATTTGAGAAAACGGCTCAGGTCTGGTATTAATCTTGTCATCTAACTCTTAGCAAGAAAGCAAGTAGGCTAATATCCTAAAAGGGACATGGGGAACGATTTATTTTTTCTCGTACTTCTCGTGTGCAAAAGATAATTTCTGGTGTGCACGAGAAACTTTCAAAATGATGGTAACAAAGTACTGCTAATGTGGGAGCATGCCTATGTTCCCACAGCCCTATGTTCCCACATTTCCTTTTCCATGAATTTGTATCAGATTTTATCCCCCTTTCTCCCAATCTGGTAGCCAATTACACCCAACCTATTATCCAGTAGCAATGGACTACCGATAGAATGTAGCTTTTAGCTAAATCTGGTGGAACCCTAACCCTAACCCTGGAACAAACAGTAGGGCTGTGGGTATATAGGGCCTAATTTTAAGAAAAAGCTTAGAAATGTGGGAACATAGGGCTGTTGGAACATAGGGTCTAATTTTAAGAAAAAGCTTAGAAAAGTGGGAACATAGGGATGTTGGAACATAGGGTCTAATTTTAAGAAAAAGCTTAGAAAAGTGGGAACATAGGGATGTTGGAACATAGGGTCTAATTGTCAGTGGAAAAAAAATTCTTAGAAATGTGGGAACATAGGGCTGTGGGACCATAGCTGTGGGAACATAGGGCTGACCCCGCTATTATGTGGCTAAATTAACATTTCACATCCACAGCATGACAGTAACCTTACCCCCACCCTTATAATCCTAGTTTGTTGATGACACTATCAGGTAGACATTTCGTTGTGCTTTCAGGAAGATGAATTCCTCCTCCTCGGCAGCCATCCTGACTGGTACTCTGATTGTTTTTTTCTCGTGGAATCTCCGGACATTGTACGGATTTCATCTGAGAAAAAGGCTCAGGTCTGGTATCAATCTTGTCATCTAACTCTTAGCAAGAAAGAAAGTAAGCGTATATCCTAAAAGCTCGGACAATTACCCATTTTATAAGAACCTATTTTATGTATTCATGTGTTTTTAATAGCTGTGCGAGGGAAATTTCACTTAAAGGGGCAATTGAGTAAAGTTAAAATAGGTATACACGGTACATAAATGTTTTAATCACATTGGGATACATACAGTACTGTAGGAAAGTGCATTAACATGTAGGTTAAGATGAAAAACAGCCTCTCATTGTTTCATATTTAACATTTTGTTGCTCTCCTGACTGTCAGATGGCTGCGACGGGATGCAGCAGAAAGCGTTTCTGTTGGGCAGCCGGTCTGGTGATGACCGAAGAATAGATGACGTCGTGGTGGTTCTGGTCCGGTGGAGGCCTGCTGGGTCTCTCCCTCCAGTTCTGTCGGCCCAGAGAAGCGTAATGGATCGTCTCCTCCGGCAGGGATGGACTCTCTGGAACCTCCCGCTCTGCAGAGACACCGGTGTGTACGGTATGTACGGTGAAAACTGATATGAGGATAAATGTAACGTACGGTGCAAAGGGTGGATGGTTTTACCGGTTTGCGTGTTGGACGTATTCCACGGCTGCAGCTCCGTGTCATCAAGCTTCTGGGCTGCAGACAAACAGAAGACAATGAAAGAAATGCAAAACAACCTATCCCAGAATGCATCTATTTTATTTATTTATTTATTACAGGGACAGTGCATATTAATATACATTTCTGTCAATATGCTAGAGTTAGCCAGAAGGCTATTTTTCATCTGCAGTCCCTATACAGATGGTAAAAGTCACCCTAAAAGAGAGTAAAATTACATAATTACATAACAATATAACAATACATTTGGTAAAAATTACTATTAAGCTAAAATGTACAATAGAAACATAGCAGACCAACAATCAGGCAAACATCAGACAAAGACATTAACACATGCACACACACAAGGCAAGAAGTCAGCAGGGGGCAGCGAGAGCAGTTCTAAAAGTTAATGATAATGTTGACAGCTCTGATTATCAATAAGCCATTTCTTTAACTGGATCTTGAATGTACTATATTTATTTAGATTTCTGATGGTTATGGGGGTGAGGTTCCACTCAGTAGCAGCTGGAACAGAAAAAGCAGTGTGGCCTAAATGGAATGATACAATCTCCCCTCGCTGCACCTCTGGCTCTGCTCTGATCAGATGTTCGGATGTTGACAAACTGGTAGAGAGGAGGGGATGATAAACCGGGAATCATTTTATAGACATGACATAGATTTGAATATTTGACCATGTTTTCCCAGTTGAGTAATCTGTGTTTTTGTAATATTGGACACTGATGAAAAATGCTTGGTTTCTTGTCCAGAATTTTAACAGTTTGTTTGTAAAGTGACTGCAGAGGTTTCAGAGATGTTACACTAGCTTGGGACCAAATGGGTAAACAGTAAGTGATATGTGAGAAGATCATACAGTGCATGCACGTTTTTGCTGCCTTTGTGGACATTTGATGGCGAATGTATCTAAAGTTACTAAGGTTGAATTTGATTTGATTACAGACCCTTTTTACATGTGATGTAAATGACAACTTTGAATCAATTAAAACCCCCAGATATTTGTATTCTGACACGATCTGCAGCCTTCCCACTAACACTAAAACATCCGGCTCAACGCTGAAGTTTCTGTGGGACTTGGCGAAGAACATTGCTACTGTTTTTTATGTGTTCAACTGCAGGCAGGATTGTTTCAACCAAGCTGTAATATTAACCATGTAGTTAGTGAGCTTCTCAGCCACCTGAGATATATTACTACCATGAACGTAGACTACGGTGTCATCAGCGTACATCTGCACAGAAAAATCTGAACGGATGGACGGGAGGTCATTTATGTAAAGTGAGAACAACAAGGGTCCCAAATTTGATCCTTGAGGAAGACCAGTGGACAGACTGAGGACCACTGATTTAAATGACTGGACTCTGACATGTTGGGAGCAGTCAGTGAGGTAAGACTCGCGCATCTGAGGAAAAATTTAAACTGCGTAATTTTGTCAGCAAGATTTTATGATTGACTCGTAGACAATAGTGTCTGTGGTGTAGCCAGACCTTACTCCACAGCGCTGTGGAGATAGAGCTGGCAATGCAAGACTATACGAAGGGTAAAGCATTGTGAAACGCTTTCTGTCTGTATCTTCAGATACCTGCACATCTGCGTTTCTTCTTCCTCCTGCAATTCATGCCGGTCAGTAAAACACAGACGCCGACCATGAGGAGAATCATTACCGCCAACCCCACGACCGCAACCATCAGCAGCGCTGTGAGACCACAAACACAACATCTGCTCAGCAAAACATTCAAACATCTGTAAACTTTCTGCTTGAGACAGGTGATGGTGCTGACTCACCATTCTCAGTTCTCTTCTTCTCCTCCTCCGTCTTTGTTTCAACCACATCTGATGAACACAGCAGGAAGTTTAGTTTAGCAATCAATACCCGTTTTATCAAAATAATGTCAGGTATAGACAGCAGCGGTTCTGGACCATTTCAAATTGATGGACCAGGCTGCACTGTGAGAATTATTTATTTATTTTTTTTTACGGAAAATCCAAAAACTGAGGTAAGACTCGCGCATTCTGAACATTTACAAAAAAATCCTCTGTACCTTTAAGCAGACATTTCTGTTAATCCAAAAAAATCAAAATATGGAAAAACACCTGGGGAAAATCATTACAGAAAATTCCTTCATACACAGTATATTAGCCCGTATTTCTACGGACATTTCCAACAGTGTGGGGCCTACATGTGATAAGTCTACGTGATACGCAGGTATACACAGTATACCTACCACATTACATTAGACTACACCACTGCCACCAACCCTCCATAGGTCTTCTTCTACAAAAGACAAACGATACACATATAGCAGTAGACCCAAGAATACTCATTCAGTGTTAACCTACGTTTTATTTATCACTGCACATGAATAATATCCCCTCTTTGGGGATAAAAGTGGGTTTAAAAATTTATGGAATTTTTTGCCACAGTTAGGGGGTTAGAGGGGGGTCAAGGCTTAATATTACGGGGGGCACTTGCCACCCTTCCCTCCCCCCACCCTTAGAACCGCCACTGGGTATAGATCATGGATAAATGAATTCAAACTTAGCAGAGGAACTAAATTATGTGCCCCTGAGCTGGTGTTCAGAACATCCTACCTGTGACAGCAGCTGTTGCGATCGTACCGGTGGTTTGCTCGATGCTGGTCGACTCCGGCTGCACTGATTTATCAAAAAAGATATAAAGATATATATGTGAACAAAGGACACTTTTTTGTTTGTTTGTAAATGTCAAAGTTCATCAAGAAAATACAAACAGTTTAGATCGAACGTGACGTCTCACTTACACAACAATCACTTCCGGATAAGTCTATATCAGGCGTCGGCAAACCTTAGGCACGCGTGCCACCATGGGCCCGCCGGGACCTTAACCAATGGCACGCTGGCAATATGTGTGCAAGAGAGTTATTGATGTGTTGAAATCATGGTTGAAATGCTGAAGCACTCAACCAAATTACAACGTTCACAGTTGCGCGACCTGTTATTTACAGTAGTTTGATTGACTCATATCTCTCACTGGGAACAAAACAAAGAGGATTACCAACGGACGCAGGGGCAGATGAACTAACGCTAGTCTCGTTACTGTAAGTAGGCTACGTTAAAACCTTCGTGAGTTAAAAGCCAATACTTATCAATGCACTCACCTGTGTAGACCGACATAAACACGTAGAAAGCGATATTTCAATCTGCTCTGTCTGCTCAGTTCACTCTTGTCCTCCGCGCAAACACAGCTCTACTCTGCAAATAGCAAATTTTTTACAAAACAAGCTAAAACAAAAGCTGTCGGTTTATAGTCTGTTTATCTTAGTTTGCAGGGAATCTTGAAATTTTGACAAATTCTTAGGAACTTAAGCTGGCTGAAGAAACCATCCTCTCCGATGGGGCTACTTAATATGCACGTGAATGACGCAATCGTTATGTTCCTCTACTTCATTCTTGATAATGATGCTGGTTATTGTGTTATTATTATTTTTGCCATAGCATCGTTTCATTGAAAATGAGGCATACAGGACCTGCTTATCAGTACATTCATCATTAAAGCTGGGCTTTTCCACTCAACTTTTCACTTCAGGTTCTTTGACAGTGATATTTTTGTCAGCCCATTTTCCACCAATCAGGATGCTGCATACTAAAACCATGTTTCCATAATCATAATAATAATATACAATAATAATAATTACAAGGTCCTGATTATGAGAAATAAATGTTATCAAATGTTGCTATGGAATAAAATTACAGATTCCCTGGATATTACATTTTGATGTGATGTCATAATTAAACTTAATGTTGACATGGCACACTAATAAACAAGACATTTTGAAAAGGGCACTTCATATCAAAAAGGTTGCCGACCCCTGGTCTATATCCACAACGTTCCACCTCCAGGATTGCTCCCTTGCCGACGGAAATTCCTCATTTAGGCCGGATGTACGTTACCTTCCTCTTTCTTTGTGTTGGCGTTCTAACCTCCGGTGGATTTATGAGGACTATGGTTAACTGCTCCTCAGATCTCTGCAGGGTAAATCCAGACAGCTAGCTAGACTACCTGTCCAATCTGAGTTCTCTTTTTGACCGTACTCATGTTCCACCAAAACAAGTTCCTTCCTGAGGCTATTTTGCAGAGGCACTGTGGCTCTGAAACGATTTTGGAAACATTATTTTAAGGTACAAAAGAATCTTTGGTATTGCTTTAAAAAAGAAAATGCTGTTGACTTTTATTTATACAGGACATGAACCCTGGTCTCCTGATTGAATGTTTTGTTTGATCCATCCTCCACCCCAAACTGCCTCCTTATGCAGAAATGTTTCTCTCTTATACTTTGTCACCTTACTTCCTGCTTTGCTCTCTTCATTACTACTACGGCCACTAGAGGGCGCCGCCACTAAAACATAAATACAGGTCGGAATTGTTGATGAAAAAACAACATATTGGGGTGTTTTTCAGAAGAGGATAGTCTTTTTTGGTACAAAACAAAGCATGATAACCTTTTTTCTATAATAGATTTTGTAAATTAACTTTTTTAGGAACATTTACATCAAATCAAGTAATTAAATTCCAGCTAAGAGAACCACCTGTCAGGACGGTGAGTCTGGCCAGCAGCTCTCCGTTGCACTTATACACTCCGGCGTCCTCCGGCTGCAGGTCCTCGATCTGCAGGGCATTGTTCCCGAGGCTGAGCCGCGACCTCTCTGCTCTCACCGTGCCATTTTTGAACTGGGTGAGGACGGTCACCCACCGCGCTCCTTCCCTCCGGTGGGACCACTTCTTCTGAGTTCTGGAGGAGCCGCTGCAGGGAAGCAGCAGCGTCCGGCCTGCAGACACAGCGAAGTCAAGGCCTGAGGGAGCAGACACAAAGAGGCGTAATTTACAACCCCTCCAATAATCAAAACTGGCTAGTGCAACCCACCCCAAAAACCTAATGGGCCCTATCTTGCACCCGGCGCAGCGCAGCACAAAACCCGATGCAAGTGTCTTTGCCAGTTTAAGAACGACGCAGATGTCAATGTCCCGTCCAGCGCCCGCGTCGTTTAAATAGAAATGCACCTGCGCCCATCAGTGCGCCCATGGGCATGCTGGTCTTACAGGGAGGTGGGAGGTGTGTTCACGTGCATTCTGGGAGTATTGCTATCTTGAGGCAGCGGGAAGTGATGGTGCCATTGACCAACAAAAACCTTGTCTAAAGTCAATAACGCAGCAATTCATTGTTATTTTAACAGCGCATGAGTAAAATGCGCCTAGGCTCGTGCACAGCGCGTGCACACTATGCTTGTTACACACACAGGGACGCACAGCAGCACACAAACATGCAAACGATTAAAAATAAAACATTTACAATGTGAAATAGTATTATGAAATGATCTGCTCACCTGCTTTCACTTCACGCACAAGCAGATCAGTTTCTTCTCCTGAAAATCTCTCCTTCCTGCTTAGAAAATCCCCCTTTTGAACCGTGCACCTGGTGCACCGACCCTTTTACCCGCCGTCAAACTAGCAAAAGTGGATTTGTACACGCCCTAAACGCACCTGCGCCAGGCGCTTCACGCCGTGCGCTTAGATCGTTAAAATAGGACCCAATATAATTTCCTTTACATAAATAAGGACATTTGCACATTAAATTGTTGCAGAAAAATTCCCTGGAATGCAGAAAATTAAGTGTTTGACACTCAAAAGTAGAGATCTCAACCTCCGCCCAATGTTGAACCCAAAGTTACGCCCTTGGCAGACACACAGAGGCCATTGGTACTTTACACAACTGACAGGATTTCACCTGCAGTATTTCTATGTAATCATCTGATGAACCTAAATTCTGTCTGAGTCACTGTAGACTCCTTACTTGTCTGTTGTGCATGCATCATGTTCTCACATGTTCCTTATTGGTGGTTTAAACAACAAGCCATGACAATATGCGGTTTATTCCTCCCCTCTAATTTTAATACAACCCACAGGAGTGTTTTCTGTCCTCATATTTAAAAAAAAAAATTTAATTTTTTTTTTTTAATTTTTTTATTTTTTTTTTAAAAAAATACTGTTTTTTTTTTTTTTTTTTTTTTTTTTTTTTTTTTTTTTTTTTTTTTTTTTTTTTTTTTTTTTTTTTTTTAAAATAAAATATAATAAAAAAAAAAATATATAAATTATAATATATTATTTATAATTTGAATTTGAATCATGAATTTAAAAAAAGAAAAGAAATCGGGATGTGTTTTCATCCAATTTTACTTAAATCCACACACAAAACATATTGATCCAAACGATTTCTAAATGTAAAAACACAAACAAAATACATCTTAACACTCCATAAAGTTGATTGAACTGGGTGTCAAGGCGTTTGGATAGTTTCATCTGCAATACAATGGTGTCCTGTGGGTTTGGACCGGACGTCACGTAACGTGATAGGAGCATCACGAGCGTACAAAGCAATGATGCGAAAGACAGAAGCCTTAGCTTTCTGCCGCAACAAGAATGGATGCTCTAGCTCAGTGGTTCTCAAGCTTGTTTTCAATAATGTTCCCCCTTTGAACAGTTTTTTTAAGCCATGTACCCTCTAACCAGCGCGAATAGATTTTGGTAGAAAAAAAAGTCTCTATAAAGAAGAACAATACAGCGATGTCAGCGATAGATTTACTAAACAACAGCCTTGGACCTGGAAAACATTTTTAAAAAACGACAAAACCTTGGAAATAGATGGTAGAAAGAAGGAAGTAAGGCAAGAATAGGTCAAAAATAGTAATAAAAACTTTGGAAAAAAAAAAAACAGTAGAAAGAAGGAAGGCAACACCTGGGCGAAAAAAGGGAAAAAATTCAAATAAGCGACAAATTTGAAAAAAGAGACAAATAATTCAAAGAAAAAAAGACAGTAGAAAAAAGTAAGGAAGAAAGGCAAGAAACAAGTGACAGAACATTTCAAAAAAGGTGACAAACTTCAAAAACAGCGACAAAAACTTTGAAAAAAGCGAGAAAAAACAAGACAGTAGAAGTAACTACAGCATATGAACTGAAAAAGATTTTGCAAAAAATGTTACGTACCCCCTGCAGTCCTCCAGAGTACCCTTAGGGGGACACGTACACCCTGCAGTCCTCCAAAGTAACCCTAGGGGGACACGTACACCCTGCAGTCCTCCAGAGAACCCCTAGGGGGACATTTACACCCTGCAGTCCTCCAGAGTACCCCTAGGGGGACACGTTCACCCTGTAGTCCTCCAGAGTACCCCTAGGGGGACACGTACACCCTGCAGTCCTCCAGAGTAACCCTAGGGGGACACGTACACCCTGCAGTCCTCCAGAGTAACCCTAGGGGACACGCATTACCCTGCAGTCCTCCAGAGTACCCCTAGGGGGACACGTACACCCTGCAGTCCTCCAGAGTACCCCTAGGGGGACACGTACACCCTGCAGTCCTCCAAAGTACCCCTAGGGGGACACATACCCCCATTTGAGAAACACTGCTCGAGCTGTTATAGTTTTTTATTTTAGATTGATTTAAAGAGGATCATAAACAATGACCTCCAGCGGCCACCAGCGGGGGGTCTGTTTAAACCACGTTTGTCAAACTCTAGCCAAATCCGGCCCCACGCAGATTTTGGTCAATTTAGGTTCATAATAAATTTTGGCCCTACCTAGTTTTTTTTTCGACCTTCTTTGTCGCTTTTTTCCTTGATGGCTAAGTAACTTTTTGGGAGGATTTCTGTTGCCCGAGCTGTAAGTGAGAAAACTATACCAGACATGCAATAATACAGTAAAAGATGCTTGACTTTTTCAATGAAAATAAAAGCATGTGAATAAAACTCTACATGTCTGGCCCTTGATGTGATGCTGCATTTCCCAGTGTGGCCCTTATTGAAATTAAGTTTGACACCCCTGGTTTAAACACTTTGTTACGTAATACATTCTGTATCAGAGGCAGGTTTTTAAGTCTGCCTGAAGAAATCCCGCTAAAACTGATATGATTTGAATTTGTCATGAGTCAGTTAAAGTAGGTAAAGGAGGTCAGATGCGGAAGATCCGGAAATGCATTACCAATCAGAGCAGACTGGGCATTTTCGGGAGGGGGGCTTAAAGAGACAGGCCCCAAATGAAGCTTTGCAGACAGAGGGTGAATACAGGTATATTCAGGGAGACAGTGAGAGAAATATAATGTGTTTTTTTGAACATTAAAGCATGTAAAGATGTTCTAGTAGAAACCCAAAATACAAGTATGAACCTGAAAATGAGCATGATATGGAACCTTTAATCAATAAATAAACATTAAAGGAGATGTACTAATAAAAGTATAATACACCCTAAAAGTGAACCAACAGAAAAGGGAGACAAATGTAAAAAAAAAAGCTGAAAAATGTTGGTATGTGTTTAAAATTACTGTATATTTCTTATCTTGCTATGAATATATAATATATAATGATGTAGATATAATATATACAGGAACTATTTACAGTTGGATATAAGGGGTATTGAACATATTGTTTATAACACTTTATAGATAGTTTTTACTTTTGTATATTCTGATCTTTATTTACAGTATAAGACTGCAACACACTTGTATTTTTATATTTGTTTTGTTCAAAGTGAAATAAAGAAACGAGAAACTAGGAAGAGGACTGGTTCCCTTCAGCTCTTGAGGTCTTCACATAGGCACAAGAAATGCTGACTAATACTGTAGGTCTGAGTTATTTTGGTGTGAAAACGCCCCAAGAGAACTGAGTTTGGTTTGTTTAAAGAGGACTATATGTAAAAACACCCAAATGAGATAACCAGTGATCACTCATGTTGTACTAATATTGTGTCTTTTTCAACAGGAAGTGAAGAAAGATGCCCCGTCTATGATGACGCACATGTACAGGATGGATTTTTTTTTTTGCTTTAGCCGACACATGGTGAGAGATAAGACATGTTCCTTTTTACAAAAAAAACCACCCAAAAAAACTAGACCGACAACTTCTGCTTTCTATTTTGATCGATGTGAAATTCACTTCTCCACTGTGTTTTGCTTTACAGTGGAGAAGTGAATTTCACATCAGTCTCAGTGAGATTGGGGACATTGCTGACAGACTCTATTTCAGCCCAATGGTCCTACAGCCCAGTGGTCCCACAGCCCAATGGTCCCACATCCCTATGTTCCCACATTTCTAAGAATTTCTTTTTTTTCACTGAAAATTAGGCCCTATGTTCCCACATTTCTAAGATGTTTCTTAAAATTAGGCCCTATGTTAGGGTTAGGGTTGCATTCCATCTGTAGTCCATTGCTACTGGATAATAGGTTGGGTGTAATTGGCTACCAAATTGGGAGAAAGGGGGATAAAATCTGATACAAAGTTTTGAAAAAGGAAATGTGGGAACATAGGGCCTAATTTTGGAAAAAAACGTAGAAATGTGGGAACATAGGGCTGTGGGAACATAGGGACGCTCTCCGCATAATATGAGAACTTTATGGACTTAACAGAGCATGTTTAGAGTCAATCAGGTGATTCGAAACTTGTTCCTGATTGGAGAAATTGGAAGTGTTACAACTATCCCCGGTCTCCCCTTACCTGTTAGCACCTGCAGCTCGGCCACCAGCCGCTGGTTACAGCGGAACTTCCCGCCGTCAGATTCGTCGAGCCGCGGGAGGCAGAGGCTGCCGCCGGGGTACAGGATGTAGCGTTGGCGGTTGTCGTAACTGCCGTGTCGAGTCACCACCGCCCTGTCCCGATGAGTCCAGACCACGTCAGAGCTGTCGGACCCGCCACACTGCAGACAGACTTGGTGATCCTCCGGCACTGAAATCCGGATCACTGCTGGAGGACAGAAACAGGAATCTCCCTGAGAGCTTTTCTCATTCTGTTTTAGTACTTTTATTTACCTGGTTTTACTTAGTGTTGTTTTAAAACCAGTTCAACTCTTCGCAATTCCGTGTTAGAGACTGTCCTCCCCCGAATAAACAGCCACATAATGCCTACCATACATGAGAAGACTTTAAACAGACTTTGAAAAGACTAAAATCTGACACCATCTCACATCTAACGTTAGAGACAGTCATAATATGTAAAGACTGGGGATCTTGTAGGGTCACACATTTCAAGACTACAACTAGATTTGTTTTGAAAATGTAATCGCGATTCCCGGGCGCATCCCCAGGCGCAGGGGCACACAACGACGGGAAAACGAAACGCCACATGCCGGCCACAACAACGGGACGGGCCGTCACTCGCGGGGCGCGACCCCCGGGCGAAGGGGCACACAACAACGGGGGAAATGAAACACCACAACAGCGGGACGGTTGTGGTTAGGAAGACAATAACGAGGAAAGAACTGCAACACGCGGGACGCGAGCCCCAGTGTCCGGGGTGAAAGTCCCGTGTTGTTTGACCCATCCACCACCCCCGACCAACCTCCCTGCGCGGACTTTCTCCTTATCAATACTACTCGCTACCGTCATCGTTCTGTGATCACGAAATATGCTTCCCATTGAAATACATTGCTTTAAAATTCGTAATCGCCACACGAAAAAGACAACATTTACGTGTCCTGTCCACGACTTAATAGATTCAATAACGTGACCATATCACGAACTGC